>NW_024355205.1:20572618-21172618 GCF_902729225.1 Pteropus medius | reverse complement strand
GAAGCCTAAAGAATAAATATAAGACCGCAGATAACACCATAAACTTATTGATTTAAAAAAAAAAAAAACACTTAAAATACTCTCTTTAAAGGTAAAAAATATAATGACTTTCCATTCGAGAACTTGGAAAGGAATTCTTTTTCCATTAAAATATTGGGCAAATTATTAATGCCAAGCTGAAACTATTTCTTATTTAACTAAAGCACACTTGAATCTCTCTTTTTTGTTTTGCTTTGTGATAATACTTCTATTAATTTTTCTAGGAGGAGAGGATAAAGATGAAGATGAAAATGATATTATTGAACATGGCAAATGATCATAACATCCCTGACATTACGCTAAACACATTGAGGTATAATCCGTTAGTACCAGGGGAGATTTTCTTTTATAGAGAACCAATATCTTTGTTCTATAAAGATATGTATCAGTGAGGGTTCTATTATGTAAGAAGAACCACTGAGCAGTATGAAATAAGGAATTTATTTTAAGGATTAGACTCGTCACAATTATGAGAGAATGAGAACCCCCACAGAGAAAGATCAGGAAAGGTATGCTTGGAGAATCACAGAAAAGTCACTAACAAGGAATTACAGAAAAAAGTTGGTGAAGTCTATAGAAGACTTTCACCTGTGTATTTGGGAGTTGACAGACTGTAGAGGTGGACAATTGTGAATAAAAACTGTGTCTAAGATAAGAGAAATGAAAAACAAATAAGAATCTATAAGGACAAACCTAAACCTATGAGAACAACTGGAACTTATATTTGTCATTCTGCTTTTCTTATTGTTTCTAACCCTACATGTAATGTAGCTTTAGGTGACCTGCAGAGAAAGCTGGTGCCCTTCAACTTGGCACTACATACAAGCCTGACCCACAATGTAAAGAACCTGAAGGAACTCTGCTTGCTGTAGTCCCTCGCTAATGAGATGAGCTAAAGAGAGATGAGATGGGAAAATAGCAGGAGACCTACAGAGAGGCCTGGAACCCCAGCATTAACTAACCTCTTAGTTTCCAAGGTACTGTTTCACATCCATCCTCCAATTCTCGTAAAACTCTCTTGTGGCCAGCCTAGCCAAGAACCATACAGAGAAAGGCACTTGGGGAAAAAAAAGTTAGAGTTTAGCTAAAATGACACTTACAAAACTGAGTTTAGTATTTAAATCCAGACTACTTGAATCTATTTCCTGAAACTAGTGCTTATAGGTTAGTTACTTAAGAGTTCTGTGCCTCCGTTTCCACATCTAAAATGGGAATAATTGTACCACCTAACCCATAGGTTATTGTGAGAATTAAATGAGTAAATACATGTAAAATTCCTAGAATTACATGTGGCAGAGTATATGACAATTACATGTAAGTAATTATCTTTATAGGTTTCACCTCGTTTTACTCTATTTTAAAAATAATCTCATTAAGTGATGTCTTGGGATCCACTCCCAAATTACATGCTTCTTCTCTGAGGTAGAGCATACTGTGATTTTTAAAAATTATTATATGACAAAATATCAAGACACCAAGGGTTTTATCTTCCTCTTATTCTTTATTAAGGATAATACAGTGCTTTCAGTCCTCTCCCTAAAGGCGAAAACACCAATAGCCTGAAAAGTCTTTTGCCCAAAGCTGGCATTATAATTTTCAGTGGATGTAACCAAAGGGATGTGTCAACAATAATTTTTCTTAGGTCAGTGAAGGCTGAACTTAAAGCAGATGGTGAAATCTACTTATAGTCTCCATGAGACTTACTCTGTTATCTTCTAGGCAAAATTTTATATCAGAAAAATCCTACTCAGACCTTAAACAAAGGAACATATCATTCCATAAATAGATTAAAGAGAAGTGTATTCAATTGACTGAGAGTACAATCCCGAAACAGAGACATGGAAATTGCATATGTCATCTATTTGCTTTAATGAAACTATGTGTTTATCTTATAAAAAACACTGATCTCTGTCACGCCTAAATTAGAACACTGCATATAATTTTATTAGTGAACCCTAAGAAAGAAAAAATTGTTATCTGACCAGGAATAAGACTATCTGGTCTCAGAGGAGAACTTTTTTGAGGCTTTTCTTAACATTTGGGCGATTATTATCTTCACTATATTGATGAGGAAACTGACCTGCAGGGAAATTAAGTAAAACTTATCCACCGTTTTATAGTTAGTAAAAAAAAAAAAAAAAAAAGGCCAAGATTTGAATTAAGGAAGTAGGACTCAAAAGCCAATGTTTTCAACCTCTATGCAAATTGCCATCCAGGGTAGAGCACTGAAAACTGCGACCAAGGTCTGGAAACACCAAATTCCTGATTCTTCTATGCAAAGACTAGGAGAGCCCATTTTAAGTTCGTTTAATATACTACATATTTTTAATATCATTGCAGGTCACATTGATCATATATTAGGGCTGTTTTCCAATATTAGTATTTACTAGTATTAATATTAATAGTAATGTTCCAAATATTAGCATTTATTAGTGTGAAATGTTTCTCAAAATTAGTGGTGTAGTGTTTAATGGTGTAGTCCCAAGTCAGATATTTAAAATAACAGTTACAAAAGAGAATTTCTGAGTTTCTCCCCAAGCTAACTCTTTGAAAAGTCTGTGCTTTTAGAACTTTAATGTATATATATAAGTCACCTGAGGATCTTGTTAAAATGGGGATTCTTGATAAATAATTCTGGGGTGATTCTGCATTTCTAACAAGCTTCCGGATGATGTTCAGAGACCAAGCTTTGAATGGCAAAGCCATAACCTCTTCAGATTCTCTCTAGATACTTCATGGGGGTGAGAGGCAGAAAGACCATGCACCAGGAAACCCTTTGGTTACATATGCCTGGGACTTGCTGCAGTCATGCCTCTAATGCGTTTCAGAACCACAGCGATATCTACATGGCGAAGCCCACTGGCAGTTTCATCTTACTGCCCAAGTCTGGCCATGCTATTTGTACTTAACTAGAAGTCAAAGATCAAAAGCTTATTTCATACTGCAGCAAGATCAAGTGTCCTTATTATCGTTACATACCTTGATCCAATATGTTGTCATTAAAATAATAACATCACTAAATCAAATTGCTAATTGTTATGGGTAACACACAGGTTTTACTATATGTGAGGCACTGCTAGTTTTTGATTTGATGCCCACCACAACCTGAGTTTTTATTATACTTTTTTAATGTTGAAGATTTTTTTGACCACATAGAAATGGTAAATTCAATTGAATTTGTATTCTTTCTGACCACAAAGTAATTCCCAGCTAACCAATAAAAATATGAAAGGCAAGAAATTCCAGCAAAGCTAGATAATGATGTTAAGAACTGAATGTTTATGTTCCTCCAAAATTCATATGTTGACATTCTAACCCCCAAAGGAATGATATTAGGAGGTGGGACATTTAGGAGATAATTAGGTCATGAGGTGAGGCCCTCATAAGTGGGAATCATGCTCTTAAAAAAAAAAGACTCCAGATAGCTATCTTGCCTGTTCTGCAATGTGAGGATACAATGAAAAAATGGCCATCTGCAACCCAGAAGAGGGCCTTCATCATACCTTGATCATGCTAACACCTTAATCTCTAACTTCTAGACTCCAGAACTGTAAGAATTAAATTTTGTTTAATATTTGATATTCTGTTGTAGTAGCCTGAAATGAAACAAATGGTGACTTTAGCAGTGTTGTTTGGGGTGACTCTAGTCATGCACTCAGTGATGTTAAAGCTGGCTAACATCATCTCATCCAAAACATTCATTGAATAAATGCAGAAGCTAACACTTGAAGAAGTCAGTAAATTGCTTAAGGTAACATTATTAGCAAAATCAAGAAGATAATTTTAGAGTTTTAACTTCTAAGCAGGTGTTTAGGAAAAAAACAGCCCCCCCACATTTGCATATACATTATATCCAATATAACTATATCAGTCAGTAGGCTAAGTTAGACTGCATTAGAAAATGACTCTCAGGTCTCAGCGGCACATAATAACATCCATTTCTTGCCCATGTTGCCTGCCTATCATTGGTCAGCTCTGACTCTGCTTCATATTATCTCCATTGTATGAACCAGGTTGATAGAACAGCTCTATCTGGGAGACTGCTTTTCTCATTATAGAAGGGAAAAAATGACCTGCTTTTACTCACATTTCATTAGTCAAGAAAATCACATACCATGGCAGGATGTATTGTCCACCTGCTGGGAGAATCACTACAAGTGCCATGATTAAGCTTGATGTTAGTGGAGCAGCAAAAGATAGTTTCTTACCAGGGTAGTGTAAATAACATTTTTAAAATAATACTATCTTCTAAAATCACAAATGGTGTGAACTCTGTTGCTTTTGCTTAGTAGCACTTATAGCGTAACATCGATAAACGGTGCCCAGTCGGTCCATTTTCCTTTCCTGATAGTTCCAAGTTTAACAATATTTCCTAGCAGAGATTGGTCAAATTATTTCGAAATACTTAAATCAGAGTGTTCTTTCTTGTGAACTAAGAATACAGCTATGACATAACAGCAACACTATTTTATACAACCCATAGATCATATCAAAGAGATGAATGGTGAGGAGTGTGGGGGTGAGAGATGGTTGGAAGGGTACCATTTTCCCTGTATCCACAAAAGGCCACATGTGTAGCAAACCCCCAAGCACAGGAAGGTTGTCAAGCTTAAGGTTAGAGCCCATTCAGCTGATGTACACAGGTGGATAACTTCATTTTCACCACTGTCACTTCTACATATGCAACTATAAAATCATTAGGATTCTATAGTACTAGCAGCAGAATGACAGTCTCATTCCTGTTGGCCACTGTTACAGTAGATAAAAATGAGACATAGAAAAGACCACAGAATACTTTTCCAATAGGCTATTTAACTCCCTCAAAAGCAGGGTGCCTTTAGACCCTGTGTTTTCGATATCATCTGCCAGATGGTCTCGAATGTTAACAAAATTAATGGACTGAACCAAACCAGAAGGGAGGGTGTATTTAGGAGAAAGGAGAGAAGGTGTCCTTTCTTTTGTGTTAATTGATCATGATCGAAAGAACAAATGAGAAATACATTTAGTTACTTTCGAGCTGACACCAAGATCCAAGGTGGCTGTTTTTCTTAAATTGCTAGACAAGCTTAACTTCTTCCAACAACAACTCTGCTAAGGAAAGTTAGGATACTTAAATTTTCTAACAAATTTCTTGAAAGTAGAAATAACATTTTGGGCAATTAAATTCTGTGTGTGCATGTGTGTGTGTGCACACGTGTGTGTGTGTGTGTGTGTGTGTGAATATGTATATGCTTTTGTGTGAATGTGCATGATTCTGAATATGTGGCTATAAATGCATGTGTGCATGTATGTATTTATAGGTACGTAGGCTTCAGTTCTAAATGACATATATAGATTCTTATAGTAACAGCATTCTCCTAATTATTTAGCATTGACCTAATTATGAGTCAATTCATATTGAGCAAGATTAGTTCCTAACAATCTCTTCAGATCATTTCACTTAATGGTTATTTTAATTTCTAGATCAGAAACATCTAGAGGATACAGATGTCTGAAGTGTTTAGGCTCTATTTTTATCACAGGGTTATTCAGCTTGAATTTTAATTAAATTGTGAACATACCAAACTTTGTTCAGCATAGATACTAGCGTATGTAGTAGGAAACTTAAAATGTTTCAAAAAATAGGTTTCTTTGGTGGTCTCCTGCCACTGAGAAAAAATGCATTAGATATTTTAATGATGTGCTTTCATTGCACTTTTTAATTGCATAGCTATGTTTGGGGATCTCTCTACAAAATCTCTGTTTATTCTTTATCTACACAGATCTCAGTCTGGCTGTCATCAAACCTATCTGTTTGCTCTAGCACAACTTTTATTTAAGGGAGATGGAAGTAGAATTATGTAAAATGCTGGAATGGTTTATTGTCTCCTTCTCACCTTCACAAAGTAGAGACTTTTTGAATGAATTTTTAATAACATGGTTTTGGTGAAAAGGGGGAAAAGAAAATTTAAAAGCAGAAGTGTCACATAAATGGTGATTAGATTTACATGTCCAAATTCTTGAAACTCTTTTTTGAGGCCTTTTATGTAAAACTTGGCTTAAATGTTATAATCAATATGACTTTTTTCTATTACAGTTTGTTTTATATTCACTCTGTTAAAATTGCTACCTCACTCATAAGCATTAATCTTGTAATTAATCAAAATGTAAATTGATATGACCATTTAATATTATTTGTATAGAGAATTGATTAGTATGGGTTATTTTAAATTGATTCAGTATGAGTAGATAGGCTTTTTTTCAGAACTAATTTCTTATAACCTCATTAAAACAAAATAAAGATCACAGAAAATGTATTCACAATCTATAAGTGCATCTAAGGTCTTAGCAGGATATGACGTGTATATTCTCGAATGAATGAGTTCATCATGTCCAAAAGCGAGAGATAAATTAAAAGCGATGTGGATCTTTTAAAGTCAAAAACAGACTAATTTTTTAAATGCTTAAAATATGCTGCATAGCTTGTAAATTTATTGAAAGATTTCACATTTGGCTCAATATTAGAACTTGACATATTAAACAATATCATCTCCACTTCATTAATGATATAGATAAATCACAGAAAGCCAATGCCTTTAAGAGATCATTGCAAACTAGGGAGATGGCTCATTGGGCTCGCCAAACAAATGCCTTATGTTGATAGTAAGGCCACATGTTTCCACTGTCTAAAAAATATTTAATTTAGAATATTTCAGAAAATTAAAGGTTAAAATACGGTATAAATACCTTAAAATTATAAGAATTAGGAAAATTTTAAAAGAAACTAAGAAAAAAGCCAAATCTACATGATGTCTTAATTAACATTCTAGTGGCAGTCTATTTAAAGTTTAGAACTAATACAATCCTACTCTGGGATAATTACTTGTGGAAAAGAAAAATATCATTAAAATATTATAAAGAATTGCTACTTTCAAATAAGCAAATAAGCACTTTCTAAATAAATTATTTTAATTCTTTTAAAGTGCATCATGAATTAGATTTAAATTCCCTATCACAACTCATAGTTACAGTTATTCTGTGCAGTAGCCACCCCCCGCCCCCCATCCATAATGCACACATTCCAAGACCCCCAGTGGATGCCTGAAGCTGCACATAGCATTGAATCCTATATATACTATGCTTTTTTCATATATATATATACCTATGCTAAAGTTTAATTCATAAATTAGCTCATTAAAAGAGATTAATGACAACTAATAATAAAATAGAACAATTATAATGATACACTATAAGAAAAGTTATGTAAATGACTTTGAGACCATTATTAAGTAAAATAAGGGTTACTTGAACTGGTACCAGCACTGCTATCTGACAACCAAGATGGCTACTTGATGACTAACGGGTGGATATACAGCATGGATATTCTGAACAGAGAAATGATGTCCTGGGGAGGATGAAGCAGAAAAGTATGAAATTTCACCACACTACTCAAAACAGCAAGCAATTTAAAACTTATGAATTGTTTATTTCTGGCATTTTTCATTTCACTGCGGTGACCATGGGTAACTAAAGCCTCGGAAAGAGAAAACGTGGTTAAGGGGGAACTACTATAAAAGCGAGGTAGAGTAATAAGTTGAATAAATAAAACCGATGTTTGTTTTACTCTCACATTAGGGTGCAGATATGAAAAGCCAGGGCATGTGGCTTGGTTCTGCCACTGACAACAAATAGCTCCTAAGTAGTTTTCCTCCCCTTTTAAAGCCTTCAAAAGAAAGCAGAAAATTCCAGCAAGCTTCTTTACAGAGACGATCCAGAAGTTGCACATATCTTTTCCTCTCACATCGTGTCATCCCTCATCCTAATCATGTGGCCACATCTAAACTGAAGGAAGACTGAAAACCAGGAGCTGGAGCTGGTGGCTCACAGATAACTCGCAGAAAGTTCCATCACTATAAGGGGGAAGGGGAGAACAATCTCTACCACAATTTTGTTCTTGTAAACTTTTTCTTATTTTTACACAATCTCTCCTGGGATGTAATGTAAGGAATTTACCCTAACATGTTATTATTGTGGTTAATTCCTTATGTCTAACCAACTTTGCCAAGCTCATGCCTCTATCATTGGCTCTACAGTCCTAAATAATGACGGGAACAATAAAGCCACAGTGCTGATTACTGTGAGTTATTTTATTTTTAATGTTTATTTCCAGCTCTTAGCAGTAGCAGCAGCATTACTTGAAACATTCATTCAACACATAATTCTGGATACAGTAAAACATTATTTAACCAAAAGCACAACTATATACATGGCCACTTTCATGTAGGAACTGAGACTCTTAATAACCAAGGGGAAGTAAATAATATTCATATAAAAAAGCTATACATTTACCTAGTAAAGAATATTACACAATGGATTTATTTGACTGGTATCTACAGAGTCATAAAAATGAAGTGCAAAATTTTACTTGGGAATTTTGAGGCCCAGACCAGGCCAGGAAACTTTACTTTCCTTAACCAGATGATCTCTTAATTGAAAATTATATTTATTCTTTCAGTTAGGATAATCAGAGAGTGAAAACTTACAAACTGACATGGAAAACTTATTCTGCGGAAAAAGTAAAGCTTATATAATACTTTGGTGATGATAACAGGGCATTTGACAAGTAGGCAGACTCTCTTTCGATATCAAAAAAATCTTTTGACCTCCAGGCACTAAGATGATTAAAGTTAAAAAGTAACATGGTGAGAAGATAAATCCTGCCTGAGCTACAGATGTGGCTGGCACAACAATATAAAATCATGGGGTTGTGAATTGGTAAGAATTCTGGATACATAGGGGGTTTCTTTGAAAATGACCTAAACTAGCAGCTGATCGGGAAGAACATGCTGATATTTTTTCAAAGCTCCCTACTAACCAACTAAGATGCTATAAAAAGTGTGGTAACCCCCACTAGGAAAAACCAATCTCTCCCAGCCTAGTTCATTTTCCTTTCCTGAAATACAAGTCTATTTTTGAATACTGCCATGAATAGAGTTCTCTTCTTCGAAACAGTTAAGTGCTATGTAGTTCAGCATGTTCTGGTATAATACTTTTTTATTCGAAACTTTCATAATCCACTTTATGGACAAAAGTAGATTAGGGTGATAGGCTTGGTGAGAGTGACTTTCATATGGCAAGGTAAGAAGCCACATGGGGAGCAGGAACAAAGGATGAAGAGCTAGGAAGCAGAATTTGCATTAGTAAAGGGAAAGTAAATATGGTTTCACTGTAGTCAGACAAAAGAAGGATAAAAAGAGGCTGCAACGAAAATGAAAGGTCGGTTGGAGACATGAAGGAAAAAGACCTTAAGAAAATGTTTTAAAAGACGTTGTCTCACATAGGCGATTGTTTAGGTATCTGAAAGAAATCTGGGGAAGAAAGGCTTTTTAATGTGAAGAGACATAAATCATATACTTTTCTTTGGAAGAAACCATGAAAATCATAAAGTCATGAAATTTTAAAAATGAAAGTGATTTTTAGATCAATAACTTTGTTCTCCAGATGAGAAAACTGAAACTCAAAAAGAGTTTCAGTGAAATGCCCACAGTTTCATGGTAAGGGTCAATGAAAATATGTAAAGGCGGTCTACTGTCTACATGTCCGGTGCTTTTTTCCACCACAGCACACCACCTTCTTTGCATGGCAAATACATTTTTTATCAATTCAAGGCATGCAGTTTTGCAATTTTACACAGAGTATTCCAGTACGTGACATTCCACAGGGCTTTCTTCACTATGAACTGAAAAGTAGTAGAGGCATCCAGCTCCTGATTGATGGGACCGCTAGACGATGCAGGAGATTATTATTAATTGAAAGGAGTTTTGATCTATTTGCAGTTTTCATGAATTCTTCTATGAAATAGTATTCAGCTGTTAAAATCAAAAATAAACAGAGACCAGCCTTGAAAATTCCCTGAGCAGACAAAACCAGTTTAGCCATATAAAGCTTCGTCTAGCTGATTTTGCAAGACTAACCTGACCTGGGTCATCTCTTTTTTATGTCTCTGTGTCACTGTTGGGGCCAACTGAAGTTTGGTGTTACGCCAATGGCAGGGAGGAGGAAGAGAGATAACAATGGCACAGAATAGTTGGCATTTTCCCTCGGTTCTTCCTCAAATGATGCAGTAAAGAATTGCAGAATGACAGGTCATCGAGATTTAACAGTTTTATTAAAAATATATTTTAGAAAGACAAAGTATGTCTCAAGGAGGCACATGGTTCCAACACAATAACAAACAACAAAGGGGCCAAAATGGCCACAAAAGGTCAAAAAGGCCACAAAAGACCACCAAAGAGAGAGAACTCAGAAGTGGAAATGTCTGCCTTATATTTGGGCTGTGATGGGTGGTTCCAAAGGCATTCCTAGGTGATTGGCAAGTGAGGTCATTTTTACTGACACCTGCCTGCTATATAACTCTTTGCCTGATGCACATGTGCGTACCCAGAAATCTGCTACTATTGGAAATTTTTTTGGGCGGTCTCTAGGCTGGGCCCCTATTCCTTTGTTCCCCTTGTCGCTCATGTCTGACTAGATACCTAACATCTGGAAATTCTAAACAAAACTTGAACTCTTTCCCAAGGTTGATATGAGGTAACCACTGAAAATTCTATTATAATCAATTACTATGAAGAGTAAACAGTCACTGCTTTCTTAGTATATACACTAAAAATATACTCCTGAGCCTTATTTGTGTTTTGGTTTAAGTGCTCCAAGTTTGCAAACAGTTTTTCTGGTGTATGTACAATAAACTTTTACTAATTACTACCTCAGTGATGCATCAGTTTTACTTCAGCTGTTTCTGAACTTTTGATGCAGCTGAAAATATTTTACATAAATGAACTAACTATATTGCCTACTCAGTTGTTTTCAGAGCCAAGGAGCTTTAATATGACATCTAAATTCATTTTTAGGTAGAGTTTTAGCTGAATAAAATTTATATAGTTTTTAGATTAGAAATTATATTGGGTGAACTTTTTGGTAAAGTCTAAATTGAAGCTGAAGCTTAAAACATCCTTTTCTAAAATCTAAATAAATGAGTAATAAATTAGTTATAGGTAGTCAAAAATTCATCAGAAGAAAAAAAAGCAAAAGAAACCAAACCAAAACAACAAAAATAAAGTACATGGCATACACTTTGACCAATAACAAGAATATTAAGAGACTCAACATTTCTATTTTTTCTACCATTCACTTACAAACCCTCTCGTCCCCATCAGCATTGCTGAAAAAAACTCCAGAAGGTTCTAATTTTCCATTAATACCTTGCGATTTATAGAAAAGCAGGTCAGATTGGTGAGTAGGCAGCCTGAGAAAATTTCTCAGGTCTAGCTACTCCTAATGTCCAGCAACTGCAGGGATCTCAATGGAAATAGGAGGAAACCATAGGGGCTTGTGATTTCTCAATGCTACTCATCAACTTGTAGGGAACAGTATGCAGCACAGCGACATCGCACACATATTCACAAACAGAATAAACCTATGTCAATACAAGAGGACTTTGGTACAGGGTACAAGGCAAAATTAAAGAAGAGAGAAAGGAATATGAGCCATCATACAAAGGCTGTATACTGTATACAACCTCACAGAAATTTATCCTGCTCCCTCAGTACCTCCCCCAACCCCTCAGTTTATAGAAAAGAAAAACAAAACAAAACAAAAAAAACATTAGTATGCATTCCTCAGACTGAAGCTTACACAAATGCAAGGAGAACTCACCAGCTTTATGGGAAAATCAAGGGAAAGAGCCTAATTGGGACCAAGTGAAGCATAAACCAGATAAAAAGAAATAGTATCATAGCCATGTAAATATACCTCAAAAGGAAAGAAGGAAAACAGGGAGAGAGAAAGGAAGGAAGGGAGAAAGAACAAAAAAAATCAAAACTTTAATAAAGGAAGTTACTTTTTAGTTGGGGAAAATGAAAAAGGTACACTATATGCCAAGAAAACTCAATTCAGAATAATCTATGTCAATTTACTCTCTATTGAACCTCGAGTATGAAACATATCATATACAAAATAAGACAGGGTTAGCTTTAGATATTTCCATAATTATGTTCTGTATAACAAAAACAATATTAAAAAATATCTTCAGAATTCTAAGAAAAAAAATAAACTTGTTATTTACCCATGCATATAATCCCCAGAAAAATATCATTCGAGTATAAAAGAAAGACTTCTCGCATATGAATGTGCTCAGGAAACATAGAATCCATCAGCCTTTCTAAAAATAATGCCCCCCCCCCTCAAAAAAAAAGACCTGGTTGATGATGATACACATGCAATCAAAAGATAAATGGAATAGTCATAAAAAAAAGACTAAATACTCAGTGCCAGAGAATAGCAGAATATCTATCTATAAGATTCTTAGGGAAAGACAATTTGAGACCAAATGTTCATATGCAGCCAAATTTTTCCTCGAGTATCAAAACAATGAAAAATAATATTCACTAAACAAATCTCTGGGTTATAGTACTTAAGGGTCCTCATAGCAAAGGTATTTAATAACATTTAAAAGCCTACTCTCCCTTTTTTTCTCAATAAGATCTTTATCAAATAGTCCTCAGACTTTGTACAAAGGAAGATTACTGTCCTCTTGCGACACCTAAAATTTAAAGAAGCTTACCAATTAAATATTAGAAAAGTATGTAAAGTTATATGGGAAGTCAAAGAAAAGAAATATTCCAAGCTCGGAGACAAGCGAATATGTATTTCACAAGGGTTTGTCATCTTGGAACCATGAATCACAGGAGTAAGCTTAGTGTTAATTGACTTGATATGGGTATTTCAACACATTTTCAGAGAGAAAAATTATCTGTAGAATATCCAAAAGCACTCTTTATAAGCAGTGTAGATTTTCTTGTGTTTTTTTTGTGTTGTTGTTGCTAATATGTTTAAAAGTAATGATATTTTATTTTTGTTTTAATTGGAATTCAGTAATTACTACAAAATTTGAACATCTGTTAAAGCTGAGCACCTGTAGACAACATTTGTGTGTCCATTTTTTATTTATTGTTTGTTTGGTTTTCTGTTTTTGTTCATTGCCTGCTATTTGTCTTTTATGTGTTAATTTAATAGAAATTCTTTACAAATTCTGGAAAATATTTTCAGTTGTAAACTGTTAAGGGTCCTTCCTACATGTGTTCTCATTCATCTCTGCACAGTGATGTGGGCTTTCCTGAATGTTCTACCCACACACAAGGTAAGCAGAAAACAGGAAAGTTATACCCCCAGGAGCTACTCTCGATCAGTGGGTGTGGCTATTTGGTGAATAAATATCCTTGTTTCCTTGCCCCTTGACTGGGATAATTCTGAGGTTTTTTCTCATTGTCTCACACAGTTCCCAGCAGGACTGTGTGGTTACTGGCTTGATTCCAAGGCCTATATTGGCTCCTCATGCCCCTGTCCTCCCAAACCCGACCCTTTTCCACGTCCCAGCTCCTCTCTCATGGACTTTCCTTGGATTGCCTCTCAAATAAATTGAGAATCTCATACAAAACTCTTTGCCTCAGTTCTGTTCTGTTCTAGCCAAACTAAAACATACGCAGTAAAAAAAAATTTTTTAAAGAAAGAAAAAATTGAAAAAATCTTCTAGTCTGCATCTTTAGTTTTTACTTTCTTTATATCTTTTGTTTAAACAAAAAGTCAGTGTTAGCATTGCCTAAATTTATCAGTATTATTCCTGATTTGTCCTTTTTCAGTTCTTTTTTAAAAGTTCCTTCAGTACCCACCCTATTATCAGAAAGACATCTTTCTACATTTTCTTCAGATTCCTTTTTCTGTACACTTTATGTATTCTTAGCTCAACCGGAATTTACTTTTCTTTATGGTGTGAGATCATGATCTAATTTAATTTATCCTGAAATGAATAAGCAATCAACCCAGCATCATTTGTTGAGAAGCCATCCATTCTCTACATGTTATCAGTAACGCCTTTTTCATATATCAAGTTTTCATATGTGAATCAAGTTGTCCGTGGGCTCTTAATTCTATTCTAAGATATTTTTCTACTCCTGGACCCAGATCACACACTATTTATTATTATAACTCTGTAATGAATTTTGTTATCTAATAAGGCAAGTTCTATTTTATTTTAGTAACTTTTTAAAATTTCAAGACACAAGATTTGTTCTTTTTCGCATTAATGTGTTTGTTTTATTTCAGTCTTTCTTTTATGAACTGTTGCATTTTTTAAAGCTATTCTTTCACTCATTTATTTGAACAAACTACAATTTCTTGAAACATATAATTTAAGTAGAATTTATAACATGAATCCTGATTTTACTTCTGAAGTTAACTATTATAATAGTTACATAATTAACTATTTTGGTTTTCATTCTTATATTTAATATATTATTACCTTGTTTTTGGAACAGAATGTATAAACTTATTTTGCTATCTTCTCCTTCCCTTGCATAAATTCAAAAGAAATATAATAAAGTTCTACTTGATTTTCCAAAAAGTAATTGCACCTACATCAGCTATAATAAAGAAAACAGTAATTGTGCTTCCATCTTTTTGGGTCCCCAAATTCAAGAGTCACTCTCAAGCTCCAATTTTACCAAACGGTCTGGCCCATTACTAAAATCTACTGGATTACAAGTAAAATGAACCTCTCAACTCCATCTCAGTATCTCTCATTTCATGTATATTTCAAAGTGCCTAATAATACAATTAGCATTAATTCGGTTAAATAAAAATATAAATGTATTCCATGACATACATTTTTTAATTTGTATTCTATTTTTGTATGAGTGAAGATTTCAGAGTACAGCACTCCATTTTCTTCTTTCAAGCCTAAAGAAGAAGGGAAAAAAAGTAGCTACTGCTCATTTTAGCCACTTACAATGTGCCAACATTTTAGCATATTAAGGGCCTCTGGTCTAGGACTTCATTACCTCTGGCTAGTTTTACTTACCAGAACAAAAGGCAAATGAGTTTATTTCAGAATAGGTTTGATTTTATTTATTAATTTTTGAATTCTAGATTCATTGTTACTCAAGGCATGGAAGTTCCAATGATAAGCTGTACTTTACTTGTCAGAGAACAGTCTTAATTTTCCCAGAAAACATAGGTCTACAGTTATGAGTGTGGTTATCATAACTATTCTCTTGCTATAATTGACATGTTTATAGAGATAAAGTCTAGGGCAAGTGAGCAATGTCCTCCCTACCCAGAACACTTTCTTAAAATAGAAACAAATGCTTTATTCCTCTCACAGCAGCTACTCCCATTCATTGATAACTGCATGAGGCCATAAACAGTAGCCATATGATGCCTTGTTTAAGTAGACTTTCTTTTAAGTAAAATCAATGCTGTCTTCATTGCATAACTTCGCACGGGTGATATAATGAATATAACAAAACTTGTGATTGTTTCAATAAGAATACATAGATATATATATTTATAACGTCTACACCTATATAGAATAGGAGAAATGCCTTAATAATGATCTGAGTCAGAGCATAAAAAGTTGATCTGTTAGGAACTCTGGACAAATACCAAACGCATATGCCTAATGACTAATTTGTCTATCATGAATTTTAGATTTTTCCTAATGGTTTTCAAAATGATAAAGTGGCTTTTTTTTTTTTTTTTTTTTTTTTTACAGCATGCATTTAATTACATTCATCTCGACAAATGGCCTGTTCAGCTAATTAACATTTACAACATTAGGTATCTTTTTACTCATTAACATTTTCTTAAAGATTAACTACCCTTTAAAATATACTTAACATATAGGACATAATGTTGCCAAAGGGACATACACAACTGGTTTACACTGACTAGTAAGACTAGTGTAGACTTATGTTGCTGCTATCTAAATCTTCTTTGAAAACTTGAAAGATTTTTCTCTCCAATTGGTGCAGGCTTTTATATTCTCTCACAGGGTTTAGATTAACATATATCTTCAAAAGGTGAAAATGATGACCAAAAAAAGTGTACCTTCAAGACACCATTCTCTCAGCATCTATGAAGTTGTGTTTGTGGCTCTCTTTGTTATTTTGGTGCTAGTCTGTGCTGGATTAATTGCACTGTCCTGGCTGGCAATCAGGGGATCAGAAAGAGGTAAGTCACATGAAGCTGGCTATTGAAGATGCCCTCAGGTAAAACTTTAATCTCAGTTATCCTGCCAGTATGTTTTATTCATTGCTGCGCTTTCATGACAAGATATTTATGTTGCATTCAGATGTTTCTGCTGTATTTCACTTCATGGAATTTTAGAAAAATTAGTTGGTATATAATTTGAAACATTTCAGAATTCAAGCATGAGACTAAATTTTTAAATAAAAAAATGTTAAGTAAGTTTCTCAGTTTCGACATATAAAAAAGTAGGTTTCATAACCGGTGAGCTAATTCTGATAGAATTTACATCGTAAACATTAAAATATTTTGACTATACAAGTCAATAGAAAAAGTTAAAGGAAAAAAATGATCTATTTCTAGAGAATGATATCTTCATTCTCTTATTAGGCCAACAAGTTGAATTGCAACAATATAAGGGAATGTAGATGTAAATGTAGACTTATAAAGAGCTCAATCTGCCTGAGTAGCAACTTGTAATAAACAGAAAAAAAAATAAGAAAATGTAACCATTGTTTAGAACTAAATTATTTGTACCAACAGCTTTTCAAGGATCTTCAAACATATTCTCTTGCTACGACAAACCTATGAACAAACCTATGAGTTAGTTGTCGTTGTTACCCTCATTTTATAGGTAATGAATCAGAGACAGAAAATTTAAGTAGCTTGTTTATGTTTGCATTATTACTATGTCACAGGAGATCCCAAACTAGGCAATCGAACTCTAGAACTTGTTCTCTTATTTACCATTTATTCATTTATAGGATAATTTGTTTTTTTTGTTTTTAAATTGCCAGCATAGCAATAACATGAATGTTGGGTTCATTTTTTCTGTGAAAATTTTTACATTTTTAAAATTAGGAATTATATATATATGGGCATATTAATTCTTTCTGAAAACTCACAAGGTAGAACCTTTTAATATGATTGATTTTGGCTTTACCAAAAAAATTCTCAGCCTTTGAGTTAGCTATTTTTCTCTAGTAAATGAATAAGTTTAAATTAGAATGCAATAAATATGCTTTATGGTTTTACAAAATATTTCCAATATAATCCCCAGTTTATTTAAATATTATAGCCATATACAAGGGATATATTTTAAAGAGAAGTAGTCTTGTGGGGATTTGACATGACTATATGAACAATTAAAGAAATTATAGAGGTTGTTTAGACTTTTGGAAAAGTGGCTGCTTGGTCTTATTTAAATGTGATGAATAACTTTAACGATGCACGATCATTTGGAAGTCCACTGGAACTTCTAGTGTTCAATCGAGGTACAAAAATTACGCTCTTACGAGTAAAATGGAAAATAAATATTTGTAAATGTTAATATGATTTAATAGTGAACAACTGAATATAAAAAAAATCTAGTTAAATCTATAATTAAATACCAGAAAAAATAAGACATACCACTTTTAATACAAATTATTTTACTTTTTATCTGAGATCATTTCAGACTTACGAAATGGTTGCAAAAATTGTTTTTATATCATCATTGACTGTCCAGTTTCTCCTGTCAGTATCTTGTACATCCGTAGCACAGTTGGTACAGCCAAGAAATTAATGTTGGTACAATATTATTAACTGAACTGCATACTTTATTCAACTTCCACCAGTTTTTCCACCAATGCCCTTTTACCTGTTTAGGATCCAATGAAGACTTCTACATAAGATTCAGTTATCGTGCTTCCTTAGTCTCCTCCAATCCATGATAAGTTTTTCTTGTTTTTTCTTCTCAGATTTTCCTTGTCTTTCACATTTAAGTGTGCAAATCTAAATGTAATTTTGAGTTTTAAAAAAACAAAATAGTATAAATAATATATGTTACATCAATTATGCAATGATAACTATTTAGACTAAATGCATGTTTATTGTTCGAAATATTATTGTTAATATTCCTTCTGAACTAGGACATTTGTTGTTAATATATAATAGATCCTGGCTTCTAGAGTCAATCAATTCTATGCCCAAATTTTATATCTGTCACTTATGACCTCTATTACCTTGGGAAATTTTCTCCGTGAATCTAAGCTCCAATTCCCTATCTGGGAAAAGAATAAATAACATCTTCTCATGCTAGATCAATGTGAGAATTATGTATCATTATTATTACATTTACTTATGATTTCATCATTGTGTGAGTTTCTGTTGAAGCAATTCATTTTAAATATAAATATTTATCAAGGAAAATATTCTGCCAAGACATTATGCAGAACTTAATGGTACATTTTAGTACCCATGTTTATATTCAATTTGTTAGCCTTTTCCTTACATTTTTTCATATTGAGATAATATACTTTCTGAAGCATTCTCAATAATGTTCTTAATGATGACATTCCCATCTAGTGGCAAAAGGTCATACATGCCAATTTTATAATTATTAGAACGAAAGAAGTAGCTTCAAAGCTAGATTTCAAAGTAACAAACACACTGAAATCTTCACAGCAATCCACATATAGAAAACCAGCAGTGTTTCTGGATACTAGATGTTCAAGAAGTGTCTGAAAGCAACTACAAAACTTTTAATGGTCCATTTCTCACCATGTTTCTCTGAGTCAGCTCCCATAATTGGTGGAAGTTGATCATCCCTGTATCTTCCAACAGGAAACTCCAAAAAGCTTGGAAGCATGGAGGGTGGGTTAGAAAAAAAAAAAGGAAAAAAATTAATAGGACAGAGAAGTTTAATTTTTAATCTTTTAAAATAACCTGATGGGGAGGGAAAGCAGCTGATTATGAAACATGAAGACTGCATAAAAAAAGCAAAAGAACTACTGTGCCAATACTTGAAGGAAAAACTTTGTCTTAACTGGAAGGTACCGAATCTCTTATAATTCACATTTTTAGTGTTTTATTTCTTATTAATTCATTTAGATGCAGCATTTGGAAAAAGTCATGAAACCAGAGGGACTTTTAAAATAACATCGGGAGCTACGTATAATCCTAATTTGCAAGACAAACTCTCAGTAGATTTCAAAGTTCTTGCTTTTGACCTTCAAGAAATGGTAGGAGACTTTCTCTCTTCAGCTGGTTTAAAAGTTCATAACAGAGTTTCACTAACTACTTGCCAAAAGATACAGAAATCCTGTTTTATTGCCTTGAAAAAGTTAGTAAATATCATATGCTCAGGATGCTTAAATGTATGAATCTCATCTCACCACAGAGAAGGAAAATGCCCCTAATCCAATTCTAAGCAGAACATAAAGATTACTGTTTAAATTTTTAACAAAAGCTTAAATCTTAAATTTAATATGCTTTTTTTACCTTTTCTCTTTTTAGATAGATGAGATCTTTCAATCAAGTAACCTGAAAAATGAATATAAAAACTCAAGAGTTTTACGATTTGAGTGAGTACAGCTCAAAAATTTTATGTTGATAGCACAGAATCACAAAATAGTGATCTTTCAGTTAAGATTTGTAAAACGGTGTCACTACTTTTAGGAGAAAAAGGAATATTTAAAATTTTCAATATTTTTCTGAGGATTGAGAAATTTTCATATTAGTAGAAAATAAATAATAACTCCAGACAATTGATCTTATGTTAACATGTTTCTCTTTCCTGAGGGTAAAATCTTTCAGAGACACCTGCGGGGGCTCAGGTTAAATGTATGCAGATACAGATAGAGTGTTTGATTTACTATGAGCATGGAAAAAGCTTGCTCATTATACTTCATTTATATTTTAAGTCGTAAGAGAGAAGGACTTATTCACTTGTACCCAGGGAGCATCAGACTGGACCTAGAGCAAAGTGAGTGAATAAATGAATGAATCTTATATTAATAGCATCATGGTATAATTCTACTACAGATACTTGAATCAGGAGTTTTGTTTCCTACAAACTACCATAAGGCCTTTGGAACAAGGATATAAATCAAAAGGAAATTGTGATGTCGGTTAGAATCTACGAAACAAAGTTAGAAGGTAAAAAGTCAAAGAGGGAATTCCATTAAAAAAAAAATAGAGGAAACTTCTCTTTTCTACAGAAATAAAATGAGAGATAACAAGTCAGGGTCAGGAGGAAGACTCAGCATGAAAGTCAAGATAAGCCTGGGGGAACTTGACTTACGGCACTTAAACACCTACGTAAGCTGGACTGATGGCAATATTCCTTAGTTACAAATGCCTATCTTCTCATATTCTTTTACTAGGGAAGTAAATAAATTTTAGTTTTTAGGCTGCTGGTGCTCTGTGACTGGAGGTAATTAACACAGTCAGAGAGGATGGACAATGAAAAAGCTCCAAGCCAACAACTTCAAATGAAATCACAACATGTGAGCTTCAGAGCAGAAAGCAGTGGCCTCACTATATGTTTTCATGACAATGCAAAGTAACTACATACAAAATATCAATATTCATTCATTTTACTCTTATCTATTAATCACTTATTACATGTGCATCATTTATAATTTACTAACTAATGTTACCAGACAGTGTATAGCAAGTTACATACATAGTTTGTGTAACAGGAATGCAGGAGAGAAAAAGATTTTAAATGATGTGTTCTAACCTATGCTTGCCTGCTTTGGGCTGGAATGCCCACAGCTTCAGAAAGTTCATTCTCATTCAACGACAACAAAAAAAGAGACCCATGCTGCCTACGATGGATTCCTGCATATAAGGATATCTGATAAAAATTAGGACTCCATTTTCAATGTCACAATGAACATCATTGTTATTACTGCGTTTTATTTGTTTCTGTACAACTTCAGTTGCTAAACAATTATTTCTTACCTTCAACCAAGTCTTTATTTCCTTGGTGTTCACCCACTGATCCTGGTTGTAGTTATTATTTTTCTTATGGAATAAATATATCTCTATCTTCATATTTCAGCTTTCAATCTTTCAATTGTTCCTAGTGTTAATTACCCTAAATACAGATAATCTCTCGGGTTTTGTCTCAGAAACGCACTTTGACCTTCCATTTCTCCTCCCCACTCCCCACAGGCTGTAACACCAGCCTTACCATATTACCCGTAGGCCCTCAAAAGCATCCTGCTCTCTCTCTTTTGTATACTCTTTCGCTCCATTTCTTCCTCACTATATATAGTTCATCTATCCTTATAATCCACCTTTACATGCAATTAAGAACCTGTCCATGTCACCTCCTCAGCGGATGCTTACCTAACAATCAAGTCTGGGTTAGGTACATCTCCCACCTGCTCACTCACTTAGAACCTTGTACCTACATATAAAGTAACAATCTTCGTACTGTAATGTAATTGTCAATTTGCCTGTCTTCTTACTAGACCATGATGTCCCTCAGGGCAGAGATGATGCCTTTGACATCTGTATTTTCAGAATCTAGTTAATGTCTGGCTCAGAGTACGTGCTCTATAAAGTCCTAGCAAATTAACAAACCATTTATTTAACACCTGTTGTTGATATGTTGAGTACTGTATTAGGTATTACATGTTTTCTTTTAACCCATGTCCTATAGATATAAAAACAAGTATACTCTTACTTTGCTTTAACTGTCTGTTAGAATAGAATTTTAATGTTAAACATTCTAAACTAGCTCTCTGAAAGCAAAGGGTTGTTAATATACTAAAGAGCCGCTCAGGTTGGAAAGGTGGGTCATACACGGTTTTGTAAAAGATATGAGACACTGTCTGAGAAGCATGGGTGGAGACTACATAAGTAGAGAAGAAAAGGGAAGCCGTTTCTGGTAAAGAAAGAAAAATTAATGTAGCATGTTGAGGATATGATCTGGCTGGCACTGAGGGTCCATTAAAAATATATTGAGACATCTGAAGGGTGTCAAGTATAATCCTAGGAGTCTGACCATTAACTTTTTCAAATAGGAACTGTAGGGACTCTAGGTGTTGGAGAAACCCAGTGAGTCAGACTTTATAGAATGGCTAATCTCCTTTCTCGGGTCAGAAACAATTGAATCCGAGAGCCTGGAGACAAAGGTGTTTGGTACTTGGTCTTCACAGGGGTCCTGAGGTGACATTATTAAAAGAGTCTTTAGTTTTTAGTGACTTAGAGGTAGGAAGGTCAAGTCAATGGCAGAGATCGTGTTTAGAAAAACAATGATACAAGGTCAATTGAGGATTATTTAATGGGCAGAAGGAAACTCAAGGCGTTGCGATTTTCTTTTGGAACAAAACTAACTCTATCAGTGGAAAGCACAATGAAAAAAGTCTAAATCTTCATCTTTTTAAACAAAAAATGAGTTTAAAAATATTTTTCTTCCTTCCTTCTTTCTTCTTTCCTTTCTTCTTTCCTTCCTTCCTTCCCTCCTTCCTTCCTTCCTTCCTTCCTTCCTTCTTCCTTCCTTCCTTCCTTCTTCCTTCTTCCTTCCTTCCCTCTTCTTCCTTCCTTCCTTCCTTCCTTCCTTCCTTTGTTCTTTCTCTCTGTCACTTATTCCTTTTTTTCTCTCCTTTTTTCTTACCTGTTTATCTACATGTATTTATCATTCTTTATTTCATTGTATATTCATGACATGGTAGTCCTAGAGGAAGGTCAGCCCTACTCCCATCTACTGTCTTCATTCCTTTCTATACAGAGGCTTCTACTCCTGTTCTCCAGGTGTACTATCTGATAGCCTCTTTCGTTGGCCCAGTATCAGGACTAAAAGGAAACATAGGGACTCTGAGGAAAGGTTAATTTTTTTTTTGTCTTTTTCAAAGTGCTATTTTTAAAAATATTTATTCAATATTTATTCTGTGAGGGTAAAATCATACATACAATATTTCTTTTTCCACTTTAAGCTATTTTTCTACTTTGGACAATTTCTCTTTTCTAGTATTGTAGAAGACTGAGTGTGAAGATTTGCATTAAGCATCCATTCAGATTTATTTGTCAAAGGTTTTAATGCTCCTTGAGGAAAAGTACTCAGGTATCTACCTGCGTCTCCTTCACTGGGTTCTGCCCAGTGAAATCCATACACAGCACAGTATCCATTGAAGAGTTCATTAGGATAATTTTCATACTAGAACTCTTCATGTTCATATGTTATAATACACTGGATAACTTTATTTTTACTAGATTGAGAAAATTTGTGGAATATAGACTTTTATATATAGGTCTGGTGGGTTATCGAAACCCTAGTATTTTATTTAATATAAATAAGTAATCTTTTATTTCTCTAGATACTAAAACCACTATATTTGAAACTAAATTATTTGAGCTGAGGAATTATTTCTTCCCCCTTCTTTATAGCTACCTCAGAGACCAATATAGTACCTAAACTTTGATACATATTTTATAATGATTCTCAAATAATATACATCATCAGTGTAAGAAATACTTCCTCCTAGTCGTATCTGAACATTTAAATCAAAAGTGAGTTTTTGAAAGATACAATGCAAAGGAACTTCATGAAAATCTCTGTGAGATAAATTGCAGGTCAGTTCTTTGGGAAACTGAGAAGAGAAGGAAGGGAAAAGAAATTCAGAAGCAGAGAAGAAAGTAACAAATAAACATTTAAGTTCACCTTAAATACATACAAAACGACATATTTCACTCAGAAGAAAAAGTGGCAGACTCCTAATTAGCTTTATAAATTATTTTAATTTTAAGCTCCACTCAATAAAATCAAGATACAGAAATGAGGTCTCAACTAACTAACAATATTCACACCAACTGTGAAAAATGTCTAAACATTCTTCAAAGTACCTATTTTCTTTTTTGTTACTGATTTTAATTAAACTTACACCATATGCATGTGTATACAGTCAAATCGTAGCACTAAGAATACTAAGTCATTAACCTACCTTCTTATTTAATGTCGACTCCTGCTCCCTGAGAGTGTGTGTGTGTGTGTGGCCACTCTGCAGGTCAAGCAAATGGTTTGCTCTCTTCAGGGAACACTTTTTGTTATTCTGCTTTGTGGAAAGTGCTTTGACTTAGCATTTAGCAGTTGATTCTTTTTAATAGAGTGCTGTGTACCCTCTGTGGCAATATGCAGTTTATTCTGCCCTTTGAGCATAGATGAGTCACAAAGTTAGTAACGAAAAGACTTTTGTTTACTCAGCAACCCTAGAGGTTATCAATATCATTAAGAAAAATAAGAGATAAGAAACATATTGATTTATTGCACACAGGCTCTCTGTACAATGACAGGATTTATCTGCTTTAAAAAAATATTCCACTGGACCAAGTACTTTGAAATGAAAATGAACATTGTTTCTTTTTTGTTTTCCAAAAGGAAGAATTCTCATTTACCTTAATAAAAAAAATTGATCTCACAACAGTGATAAAAATCATTACTAAACTACTAAAATAACAGCTTTAGTGTCCTTATTATGTAAAACACAAATGTTTATTCTGATTTTCCTGATTTCTACTCTATATCTTTCGTATCTCGACATTTACACTGAATAAGAAAACAAATTTTAAAGGATATAATTGTATGTGGATGTAGGATCTGTAACTTCTGTCCTTGCAAAGCATAAATTATTAAATGCTATGTATAATTCACAACTAAGAAAACACATCTTTCATACAAAGATGTTTTATGCCTGAGGATGAACTAATCCAGTTACCTTCAACTCAATGAAGGAAAATTTTAGATTTGTACTTCCTCTACCAAAAATATCTTACCTCTTCTACTCACATAAATGAAATAAAAGCAAGTGTTCAGTCAAATTAAACATGTACAAATTACATAAAGAGAAAATTCAGATTTAGTCAGAATTAAAACTATTTACTGTGCAAGCAAAGATAAGGAGATGTAGAATCGTACACAGAAAAATTAAGGGATATTGTTCATGATCATTTTATTTTAATTGTATTTAATCCTGTTCATGTAAATATTGGGGGTGGCGAGGGTGGTTAAAAAGACATAATTAGAAGAAGAAGGGGGAGGAGGAGGAAGAGATGAGGAGGAAGAGCTAAAAGACAGGGAGAGGAAGACAAGAGGAAAGATTCTCTTGAAAGTATGAAGGGAATAAAATATCTATTCCTCCTCCCATCCCAAAAAATACAACTAGCTATTTTCCCCAACTATTTGGATATAAAGTTCTGATAACAATGCAAGATCATTGTAAATGCACATCTGGGTAAATGTGTTTATTGTCTTTCCTTGACACATAGTTCATAAAGGTATTGACAGATGTGGTGTCAGGGGTGGGGAATGAGGACTATACAAAAACATCTGGAAGACAGATGTTCTGTCTCTAAATTTCATTGCTATTTCTAATACTAATAAGCTCACTAACTCTAGGCAAAGTTACCTACTTTACTCTCAGTTTCAATCTCCTTATGGCTAACATGACAATTTGGCCAATATCAGGTGCCAAGAATAGAGTAATGTCCCTTTTCTGGAGCTTGTATTTAAATAAATATGGGATGAGACCTGAGAGTTTTATGCCATTTAGGAATTTTTAAATTGTAATTAACAGAACACATAACTGAAAGTGCCTTAAAACACTTTTATCATCTGCCATCACAAGAAATCTGAGGTTTCACCAGAGGTTAGTTCGATTGTACAATAACAGTGACATAATCAATAATTTAGATGCTCTCCTTCCTTCATTATGCTATATTTAGCTTGTTAACCATAGCTTGTCTTGTGGTACCAAGATGAATGTGACAGTTCCAGCAATCACATAAAGACATAATAATATTCAACAAACAAGAGTAGTAGCCCACTATGAGCTATTATTTTGTTAGATATAAAAATATTTTTCCAGGAGTTTGCCATCATTTTCTCCTCATGTTCCATGGACCAGGGCCTGGCCATGTATCCATGAATAAAACTGTCATTGACATGAGGAATGATTGCAGAAGCCATCACCTTTTGTGAGAAAAAGGAAAGTTGTTTTCAAATAAAATTAAAGATTGGCTGGCATGGAAAAATACCAAGTGTGGAATAGCATATAAAAACAGTGTCTGTGACAAAACGTATCTTTATCGAAGACAGCATATGATTCCATGCACAGATAAGACTCAATAGTTACTAGGAAGCCTTGTCATTGACAAAATTTGGTTACTGTGATTTAATCAAATGATCGGAAAGTTAAACATTCTAACATTTTTAAATACTTTATTTAATAGAAGTGAAGTGTGCAATTATTGTATCAAAGTATATTATTTACTTCAAAAATTAAAAACCAACTACATAGAAAGGAATCACTTTTGTTAAACTATGAACCTGAGTAACAGCACAGACATTAAGAAGGAATATGCTATCGAAGGAACATACTGATCTATTATGATCTTTCAGGAACATTTTGATCCTGTATATTGTCACAGAGGAAAAAAAAACCCAACATTTATTCTAAGTTCTATCAAGATAGATATATGGACAGATACACAAAGAACTCTTTTGGAGTTGATGAAATCCTTCAGGAAGCTCAATAACTAGCAACCATACCATGCAAAATTTGGTTCTCCCTAGTCTGTGTCTTAAGTATCCAAGTATACTTTGAGTAACCCCAGTTTGCTGAGGGTTACATAATGAAATCAGAGCTAGAGTTTGTCTCCCAAGTGGTTGTATCCTGAAAGCATAGCATGAGAGAAATAGAAACATAGGCAGGAGAACAAAAATCTCTCAAGTAGCATTATTAGGCCAAAAAATTATTCATTTTTTTTTTGTTTTTTAAACTATAAACGAATTACCAGAGACTAGAACTTTTTAAATGCATGCTGCAGAGCAAGGAATAAAAAAAGAAGATGGCTTGGGTCTTGTCCCTCAACTCTAATGCTATGGTCTAAAACAATATAGGCAAGATAAGCCTAACCCTAGACAATGAGAATGAATATTCTATAAATCCTCAATAATCCAGATATGCTTTTCTTCTTTCTATTCCCTTAAATTCAGAGCATATTTAGATATTTTATATGAAGGATAGAAGAGAAAAAGTAGATATAGATTAATTGCAAAAAGAGCTTGCTTGCTATTAGGCCTTCATAAACTATATAGAAAATTTTTCTTTGAAATCAGTAAAATTACCTTAGACTTTTCTTTACTTAGACATCATCTATGAAAACTGACAAATTTACACTCTATTTCTTCAAACAATAAAATAAGAATAAAGGTCATGATACCACGTGATTTTGTTTAATTTATTTGACACAAGTAACTCTGGAAAATAGCTTGGCCTGGAAATTTGCGTGCTAATGTGGAACTCAGGAAATTCAAATTCTAGTTCTGGATCTGTCTCTGTGTATTTGGTAAACAACATTTAGTCTTTTAATTCCTTTTTTTTCTACCTGTGAAATAAAGATAATATTTGACATATCCTACCTTGCACAAGTATAATGGAGATTAACAAGGTGAGAACTGTAGAGAATTTCAAAGAAATCTTATATAAATTGAGCACAAATCACTTGAAGTCTGATTCTTTCCTCTTATGTCATCTTTTGCTTTGCAGAAATGGCAGCATTATAGTCATATTTGACCTTTTCTTTGCCCAGTGGGTGTCAGATGAAAATGTAAAAGAAGAATTGATTCAAGGCATTGAAGCAAATAAATCCAGCCAACTGGTCACTTTCCATATTGATTTGAACAGCATTGATATCACAGGTACCTGTGAACATTATTTGATTTCTTTGAATCATTAAGCTATGAAATTAAAACTCTAGCTATATACCAGAGAAGCAATGGGATCACCTTTGCATTCAGGAACATGTCTTATTGCCTGAGGTAACACGTTTATCTGAGGAACATGAAATATGGGGAATCCATATTTGAAGAAATATATCAGTGAGGAAAACTTTATAAAATATCAAATATCAAAAATGTTCTGAAAATATAGGCATGCATAAATGTTTATTGGTCTTTTCACATTCTTGGCATTAGTCCAGCAAATCCTGACTTTCCAGGAAGTGACACTCATTACTTTCTGAGTCATAGACATTATTAAATTACAGTCAAGTGACAAGTCCAGTCTCTAATTTACAACTTCAAAGAAGGAAACAAAAGAAAAAGAGGGGTCGATGAGTTTGATTCACCCTAGTTACTTATTTATATATAAAAAAACCTTCATTTTTAAATGATAAATAATTTTAAAATAAGAATAAAGTTGAAAAGGTATAGGGCATCAAAAACAATAGCAGACTATATGTCTATCAATGTTTAGGTTATTCTAAGTTTTCCATTCTAGTTATCCCCCATTCGATTCAACGAACATTTACTCTATGTGCTTATTTTGGTTGAGAACAATAGTAACTGTCCGGGCCTATCCAAGTCCACAATCTCCTTATGCGTAAGCCTTGGAACCAATCATGTTTTGGAATTCAGAAATTTTAAGAGGTTAGAAAGCTAATCAACATACAAATATGATCCGCATCAAGTGGAATAAAGGCAAACTGCAAATAGCCTAATGTCAGTCCAAATAGTTTTGCTATAAAATGAGATCAATCAATACAGGTTTGCCTCTAAATCAAATATGTAAAAACATGCAGAAGTTTTTTTTGTTTTGTTTTGTTTCATATTTGTAATAGTAGACACAAAATTGTGGACTTCTATTGCTTTTCTTTACAACATTGTTCTTCAGTTTCCTCTTTCATTAAGTCTCCTGCTCTAGCTTGCAGTGCCTGTGGAGTGAGAAGACAGCTAACATTCCTAGTTCTTCCTCCACTGATAGTTTGGTACCCTCTGGCACAGCTGCTGGAGTGGAGACTGGATCTTTGTCTGATTCAGAGGCACCAAAAACTACTGCCAACTATTATTAGCTAGAACAGATGCTTTACCTATCAACATATTTACTTATGTATCAATCCTATTGCATGGTGTCTTTATTATCTCCATTTCATAAATGAGAAGACCAACACACAGATAATTTTGGTAAATGGCCTTAAATCACACAGCCATTGAGGGTTGGATTAAGGTTTCTGGCCCAGATGGTTTGACCTTAATGTCTGTGCTCTTAACCATTATACTAAAGTTTGTTTGTAATGGTTTTATCTTTGAACAATGGTGACTAATTTTTTTTCAGTAGTCAATTTTCTTCTAGAAAGTTGATTTCTTACTATCTTCATTTGAATGTGCATCAGTTTCTGGAGGTCTGTTATAGAAATGAATTGATAGGTGTGCTAAAACTTGTTTGAAGGAGGAAAGTTTGTGGTTTAAAAAAATATTTGTTTATTCAATAAAACAATATCTTATGAATTAACTTAAATACCTTGACTACAATAACTATATCACAATATCAAATCAAGAATATGCTCCACAAATTGAAGTTACATTGAATTTGTTGAACTATGTTTGTTTGAACATAGTTTAATAAAATTATCAAGTTTAATTTTAGGTAAGGTTTACTATTCATTTGGATCATGTGAATTTTTGAATTTATTATGTTTTAAAATTGGTTAAAAATTGTACAAATATCTTGAATTTGTATATAGTATACTGTATAATCAAACAATAAAAATTAAAACATCTTCTTTTTGGAAAAAAACCTTATCTTCATCAATAATCTACCATACATTATTTATGAAACTGCTATAGATCTTGTAGAAACAAGATAATGCAGAAATGAAAAAATACTATAACAAATCCCATAACCCACTTACAATAAATACAATAGTTATGACTAAAAACAAATTCACTAGATGAGGGTTTATCACACAAAAATACATATATCTTTAAAACTTAAACATGTAAAAGGATGAAGAAAATAGCTAGTTTTTTTATGTGAAAAGTACTTTATGCTTAGTACTTCGTTCCCAGCAGATATTATTATGCTCAAGATTATTCCTATGTCTTCCATTTGTTTCAATACAACATTGGTTCTAGGTCTGACAAGATCTGATGTGTAATGTTTTATTAGGTGTCTTAAAAATAAATTATTCCCTATAACTATGGTGAATAAATAGATATTTTTCTTAAATGAGTAAAATAAAGCAAATTTTTTGCATAGGTAAATTTTATAGAGAGACTATACAGATTCTGAAAATTCATTAACGGTATCATGATCAAATAATAATAGGAACATTTAGAATGAGAAAAAAACAGGAACTGTAAAGGATCAAATGTTCTTTGAATTAATATTCAAACTTCACTCGATGTTTTGTAATATATGCATGTTATAAATCCAAGCTTCAAATCAACTTCACCTTATTACATCTTCAGGGAATTTCTCGACAGTAAGCGCTTCAACAATTTCCAGTTAGAACCATGGTATTTAAAAAATTAACTTGGTGACTGTCAAACTCCATGACATTAGAAAAGGATTCATTTTTTTTAGGAGCTCTTTTTGAGACATTTAGTGTTTATATTAAAATGTATGAATCATACATTTGGTTAGGAATAATGTAGTTGAGAATATTGCTGAGTTCATAATTCCTAGTTAAAACTGCCAAAGATATGCAATTTCCAATTTTATATTTTAACCTCTATATACATATGTATTCATGTATAGGTGTGAGTGAGTGAGTGAGTGTGTGTGTGTGTGTATGTGTGATCTAAAAGTAAGGTCCTGATCACATAGCCTTAAAGATGAAGCCATAACATTTATAAGGTTACTAGGAATGAGGGAAGGAAAGTTTCAAAATCTATTGCACTCTCTGGAAAGGAGAATCTAAGTCTTAATTTTAACTTTGCTCTATTCCAATATTTTCTTCGCCTAATCTTTCTAACTACAACTACTGCCCTTTAAATTTCAAAACTCACTTTGTTTTATCAAAATCACACCACTATCAAAAGAGTTTGTTTTGGGAAGTTATCAATAATTTTAGAGTTAACTGCATTATCTTAAAACATAAAATTATTCTGCTGTAGAAAAATCACTTAAAGTGAAGTCAGAAGACATGAACATTAATCCTGGTTCTGCCAACTACCAGAATCACTGAGCATGTCTTATCTCTCTGAAAATCTGCTTCCATAAATAATGAATATTTTAGAATATTTTTATGAATATTTCAGAAGTCATCTCAAATATCAAATTTTTACATAAATGATTTTTAAAGTAAAAAATTATTATAAAATCTTAAAGAAATGGTTTTCTTTATAATCACGGCCATTTTATAATATTTGAAATCTCTATTTTTTTTAAAGTATCTACTTGGGCCAGGTATTATATTTTTCAAATATTACTTCATTTAATTATTAGAATGATCATGTGGAGAGGTAATATTTTTTCCACTTAAAAAGAGTCACAGCATTATTAAATGTCAAATTCAGAAATTAAAAGAAATTCCTTTGGATGCCAAAGCTCAGAATCTAAGCATATCCTGAGCTTCTATTTCAAATAACATCGTATCAACCTAGAACATTCAAGTTTACAGCCATTATACAATTAACAAATGCTATGTTTAGTTATCGATAATTTAAAAACATCTTCTTTACATAAAAAACAAAAGGACTTAAAAACCTAAAAACCTCTGCTCTACAATTCTAAAGATTGATGAAAACAGATTTATTCTTTGATTTGGATACAAATAATATATTCTTAAGTTAATAGTTACTAATAATTCACAGTAATTTTAAAAACTGTCAAGTTAAATATTAAATAGAAAGAATAAATTCCTAATAATCAGTTTAAAATGTAATAGTTATTTTAGTGTCATTTATTTTTCCAAGCAGGCCAACAACCAGCAGTCATCTGGTAACCCCAAGTCAGTTTTAATAATGTTTCTCTTATTTTAAAAAAGTTTCCACTAATGTTTCATTTTAGACTTCTGAGAATTCTCTGATAACATGGCAGTTAATATTACCACTGTTTTATAGATTAAAAAAAAAAAAAGATTGTAAAAGTCTGCAATTTTAGCCTAACAATTCCTCAAAAGTTAATATATTTGGGACTAATACCTGGATTATCTGACCTCACTCCAGCCTTCTATTAGAACCGTGGTTATTATCTATTGCTGAGAATGCCACCAATGGGATTAAAATGTCGGTTTCATCAGATGTGAGAGATTTTTTTCTTTATTTTCTCTGCATGCAAGTTAGATTCGCTTGCTCTCTTCCTTGTCATCTTTAAAAATAAAACAGCCAGTTATTTTATGCAAAATGGATTTACTCAGGAATTGCCAGAGAAACTGAAATTCAGGACATACAAGCTATGGCAAAACCAAGAGAATATTAATTTATAGTGAAAAAGGAGGATTTGGGAGGAGTTGTCAAAAACAAGATGTCCATTGGAAGAAACTGGGAGTTGGAACCATAGTGGCTTCCCATTGGCTGAGTAATGGTGGTTTATCATTGACTGGGCTTGTGGCTACACAAGGAGAAAATCTTTCTTCTTCCTGCTAGAGTCAGCAAAGTACAGTGAGTGGTTGTATGTGTGAGAGCTTCCCTTAAAAGGCTTTCTGACTCCAACTCCATTTTAAATGAGATTTTCTGTATTTTCACACCCCTTAATACCTGTACTGGTTGTCAAATCAGTATCAAAGTAGCCTTGGATTCATTCATTCATCAATTTTTCATTAAGTGCCTAGTTCGTGCCCACTCCTGGTATGTATCTTTGATATGACAATTTATCTGGATTTCTAGTAATTATCTACTGTGCTTTTATGTTAACTAAAATGCCTTCACTTGTCCTAACTTAATTTTCATATTGAATGACTTACATGTACCTTTAATCTCTTCAGGTAAACTCCATAAGGAAATACTGGGTAGATCTTCAGCTCCTGAAATAATACCACCATTTTCATGTTATTAGAATTTATAGCAAATGTTATATACATACAAGGAGAGCACATTAGTGAAGCTATAAATATAGTTCTGAGTATAACTGAATAATTCTTGCATAAAATGGTTGGTGTGATGTTTGAAAACCAAAGCGATACATGAATCATTAAAATGCTTTATGAAACAAACCATCACATCCCCAAATCCATAGAGGTATCTTAAGACAGGATAAGCCTGTCATGTGTTGCTTTTAGGTGTTATCTATATATATAAAGAGCACAACATATTGAAAACAAAAAATGCTCTTCAGCCCACACATAGTCCCTTCTCCAACATAGAAGACCATGACATCTAAAATTACCTTTCAACACACTTTCAAAAATGCTTTTAGGATTGATAATGGCTAATTCTTTTAGTCTAAAAGTAAACTGAAAAATAATTTTAATACGTTTTGATTAATTTCTAAAAATTCGGAAGTCAGCCACAAATGTCCAAATTAGTGCCCTGTTTTCTATTTTTCTGTCTGTTTATTGATTCATTGAGTGACTCATATAAGCCATAGTTATTGAGGATCTCTTAAGTATATAAAATGTCCTAAGAGAAATATATAGAACAACTTAAGGAGAAAGAAAAATCATTGTTAAAACAAGAAATTCTTGGACTTAAAACAAGTTTTTCCAATTTGCTAGCCTGAAGCATATCCATAAAAAATGTAAGAAGTGACTGAACCATATGCCCAGTTTCTTCTTGCCAAAGGAGATGATAAATGGGATAGAGAGAACATTGGGTAACATTCCTCCCCTACTCTTCTGCCCTGAGGAATAGAGCAGAAATCTCTTTCCCTACATGCAAATTATAGGCATGGGATCAGTATGCAGTTAGTCTTGTCTTTTATGCTTTATTTAAGCACTTGATATTCAAAATGAAGACCAAAAAGTAACAATTTTCAATCAATGAAAATGCATGATGAATGCACCATTAACCAGTTTCGCCAGTTACTCTATATGTGGGATTTGGCAATCTACTTCGTCTTTTAAAACTTTGCATTTATCGTCTGAAAAATAAAGATTGAAATATATATCTTAGAGACTGGTCATGAGGATTGAGAGAGACAATACAGATAGTACTGTACTGTCTCGGTTCATGACTGGCACAAAAGAGAAAGATGACAAATGTTAGAGCCCTTATCCCTTCCCTCTCTGACTTAGGGGGAAAAAAAGCAGCTGGATACTTTTAGGGGGAAAAAAGCAGTTGGATTCTTTTTTTAAAAGACTTTTTGAAAACTAAACTTAGGTTAAAATAACATGTTTGTATTCTCTATAGCTCATTTTAGTCTGATCATTTATTTGACCAAATAAAGTCCATTTCTGAAGTTTCCTGTTATTGGAAACTGTATTGAATTACCTTAATCAATCCTCCAAGAAATATAATAAGGTAAGTGGGTGGCAAAATATCACATTCTGGATCCATGAGTCCCAAATCATCCTTCCAATTTATTCCTCTCTTATGATAAGATACTACAGATTTATAGAGGGAAACAAGGCAATTAAACTTGACAACTGCACTTTCCAAGCCATAATTTATTATGAATATGCTTTTCAGGGATGGTAAGTTTATTCTCATTTTTTATATGCCTAGAAGACAGAGTTTGAGAAAAATCAACAAATGCATGCATCATATACTTGGCATTAATACTATTATAAATTCTGCCAAAATTTTTTTTTGTATGATAGCAGATACAAAGTCCATGAGAATTATGTTCTGTTGTTCAACTGCCTTTGTTAACAATTACCATAAAGTTTTACTAACCCATTTGGAACACTAGAGGAGAGAGATGAGAACTAAGGTTGCATTACACTGATTGATTTCTTGGCTGCTAGAGAGCACCTAGAGGGGTTGTTTTGGGCAATTGTTCAAATGCGTGAAGGGTTTGTAGCATACAGCTTGTTCTAGCCTTTTGTTGCTTACTGTGTAGGCAGTGATTGCAGAAAAACAAAAGTTTCACTATTATGGGCTTTCTCAATCTCATACAAAATTCAATCTTGCTACAGTGGAGTGGTTTGGGGATTGAAGAAAAAGAATTGGCTGATTTAGTGAAGAACATGAAATTGGGTCAAGAGAAGCTAAGGTAGAATAATGTTCCTCAATTGAATTGCCCCAGGACTATAAAACAGAGACTTTATCTGACACCAAATGTGTTATGACTTTAAGTGTTTTTCTTTTTCTGCATCTGAGAGAACAATGCATGTATTGCTAAGCACTCTCTTCTAATTTAAGACATTCTTATGCACATGATATCAAAACTATTGAAGTATCTTTTCATTGTAATTTCATTTGGATTGACCAGCAATAGTTTGGCTAAAAAGATTAAATTTATTCTATCAAAGTTGAATTTCTGTAGGGTGATACCTATTTTTCCAATACAGTGTAGTGAAATGAACTAGATCTCTAAAGGCATGCATTCTTGGATTCAGATTCTATTTCCTCTACTAAGTAAGCTATAAAGATTTGGGGTTTCCTTTGTCACAACAGCTTTGGCCACGAAACATTATTACCCTCATTTAAATAATAGGGAAAATAAAAATCTAAGATTTCCAAATATAATTTTAAAATTATTTTCTTGCATGTAACACTTCTTATAACTGGTTAGGAAGAAAAAAAAAACAGATTTCAATCTTTATCCTCCACAATGCCTAGCACAAGACCTGCCCAAGTAGGCACATGAAACCCTGGAAACTGTTTGACTTTGGAACATGCTGAAGTAATCACATTGAGCTTGTATTGACTCCTTCATGACACAAATGTAAATGGACAATTAAAACCTTCCCTTTTCAGAATTCCAAATAATACTAATTTACTGGTGAGTTTTTATAATATGCCAGAAAATTAATATCCTGAAGATAAAATACCATACATATAAAATATGTGCAGATCTTCTTCCTGTTTAAGATAGCAGTAACTAATATTCAGGTAATGTGATCAGCTTCTAATAAACAGAACCAATTATTATTCTCTTTAAATATTATTTAACTCCTTCCCTAAAAGTTCCCTATCGAGAAATACAGTACAGACTTAGAAAATGAGAAAGACTGGAGAAAAAAATAAGAAACGAAATGTCAAATAAAGTAGTCCACAAGTTGGAGAACTCTAGCTTTAAGAATGGAAGATCATTTAAAAAACTGGCATCTGGCTAATTTCTGTAATAGTTTATGTTTTAGTCAATGGTTTTATTGGAAATTGTCATCATATATGTGTATGTACAAAGAGGGAGACAGACTAGGTAAAAATATAATCTGATAAAACCCTAAAATGTACTAACTACCTTTATATAACAATTCTTTTTATATTTTCCATATTGGTTTCAATATGAGGACTTCTCTTTCTTCATTGACCAAGGCAGCTGAAAAATGCTTATGAAACAAAATCTGGAAAGAGAGAAAGTACAACATAAACTAGAGTACCTGATATTTCTACTTCCAAATCAAAATACTTCACACTAGAGTTATTTTCTAATCCCAGCAGCTCTTCCTCTTATATTCACTATTGTAACTAATGACCATTAGTAATTTTACTGGCCACTGCAAAAGTGCAAGTATCATTCTTAGCACCACCTTCTCCACCTGCTTTTTGTCAAGAGCACATCTGGCCACTAAAGCTCACCACTTTTACTTGTAAAATAGCAGTTGAGTCCATGCTCCATCTTCTCTGCTGAATTCTATCCCTTATCAACTTTCACCTTGACCATTGAAATAGCTTCTCAATTTGTCTCCTCTCTACACATGATTCTCCCCTTGGTACCAGCATTGTATTAATGAAACATGGAGTGGTCATGTCACACATATGTTTAAAAACTTCCAATGCCATTGCCATTAGAAAAAATATTTTTAACATTTTACAAAGATTAAAAAGTACCTAAAATTTAGCACCAAACTCCCTTCTTTCCATGACTTTCACAAACATCCTACCATCAAGAAAAGTTAGATTCATCTGTTTTCCATGTATTGATGAGCTCCTGTCACATTATCATGCATACATTTTATATAACTCTCTTCCTGGTACATTTCTAGGCATTCAAAATCTAGCTTAGGTGAAAGAAACCCAATAGCTCAATCTTTGGTTGTCCTGTAGCACTTTTCTATATCTCTTTTTAAAAACTAATTAATTAATGATCCAGTCTCCCACTTAACTCCATGAGAATAGAGGCTCTGTCTTACTCATCCTTTTACCTCCAACCCTAAAAAAATGTGTGACACGAATAAATAAACAATAACTACTTGTGGAGTGAATGATCATTAATGAGATCAGTGCTGTCACTCGGCAATGTGGTTTGGAGATTGGATCTACAGAGTTTAATAGGCAACAGAAGAGATGTGAAACATCAGGAAGTGACAGTCCCATGGGAAGAGTTACGTCTTCCTAGCTATGTCCCAAAATCTATTCATCCAAATGCTGAATACTTAGACTTGTATTAACTACTACTAAAATGAGACATAGAGTTTCTAAAACAAAGTTTTTCTGTAGTTTATTTATTTAGCAAGCATTTATGGAATAGTATTGACACTGTGCCTTTCATGAATTAGAGACTCGATAATTAAAAACTCTCTGTGATTATCTCATAGATATGAACAGTTATAATATGCATTTGGGCTTATTCAATATCATTTTTCTCATTTTTGAAAATCTTTTAAATTAGTTTATTCTGTCATTTGGAAATGGCTCTGATCATTATCCTGTTCTATTTTAAATGTTAGGTGATCCATGAATTTCCTGCTGGTTTATACCCTTCTTAATTGGAGCTAATCGCAGAAGTCTAATTTAGTTGTATATATATACTCAGTAACCCTGTCTATAAATGTTCCTAATTAAGCATTTATTACCTTAGTAGATTCATCAACACAAGCACTTTTATTTTCTCAATTAATTTCATGGAGCATTTGGATAAATTTCAGAATAAAATGTTTTTAAAACCCAGCAGATGGCAGTGCAGTGCCGATTTTAAGATTAAGAACAAAAAAAAAAATACTATTGAGCTTAAAGATTTTTCATAAACTTTAAACCATTATTGTTATTCTAATCAGACAAAAAAAATTCAAATCTCACATTGCTCTAAAAAATAAAAACACATGTCTTTATCTAGTGAACATATAACAATATGTCATTTTTAGAATTGCATTTAAAATTTCCAAGTTAATTTCTAGAAGTAAAATATGTTTCCAGGTGCATCTCTATATGTAGGTATGTGGAAGAGGAACAGGTGGAAGACAGGACAAGTTGAGAGGTGCAAACTGATCAGATTAGTATCACATAAAACCCTTAGGGGAGGGTATTTGCATTTTTCCTGCTAAGAAACTGACCCAAGAAGCAAAAAAAAAATTGAACGGAAATAGCCATTGGGTTTTACAGCAATGTGCTGGGCATTTTAAGTGTTTTATTTTACTATAAAATGGCTTTTGTTGACAAATTTTGCTCTGCAGAATTCAAACCTTGACTTCAACCCACTATATTTCCACATAATATGTTTGTAAGTAAACGAAGTGATTACCAGGTACTACAGATGATGTAAAAAATGTTCCAGTAAATTGCCCCATATAACTTATATACCAGTCTTGGGAGATGTAAACATTAGGGGCCAAACGTCCAAACTTTAGTATTGATTTATCAAGGTTAAAATCAACAAAGTAAACATTCATATTTAACGTCTATGAAAAAAATTTTTTTCAAAATATAAAATTCTAAATTTTTATGAATGATTCATTAAATGCAATAAATATTTATATTAGAAGTTGAAATGTATACTCGTAAATAAGAACCTAAATGACAAAAAAATACATAATAAATAGCCAAACACTGTATATATGGTAAGAAATTAAATCTACTATGCAGTAAAGTTACAAATTCAATCTTTTTTCCTAAAGGAAATGTCTCAATCAAGTGCCAGCCTGGTTCAAGGCCTTGTGCTGATGCCACAAAATGCATAGCAACTGATTTATTTTGTGATGGAGAATTAAACTGTCCAGATGGTTCTGATGAGGACAGTAAAACTTGTGGTAAGTAAAGTCCTCTCTCTACTCTCTCTCTCCCTTACTTTACATAGACCTTGTATATGTACATATGCATAGACCATGTTATACATACACAGGCCATATATACATACTTAGATCATGTATATATACTGTCGATGTAAAAAAAATGTCCAAACCTGTGGAGAATTTTTATAAGCATTTATCTGAGCTAAATTTATAACACATGCTGGGGAGCAAGATCTCAAATGTTCCAGAAAATAACAGATTCTCGGTTTCTTTTATGTATTTGAAATTAAGGAAAGAATGTAAGGACAATTACAGGAATGTGGGAGAAAGCAAGCAGGCGGTTGGATTGCAGTTAGTTACAATTATGTGCTCTCACACTTTAAATGGAGGGGTATGAAAGGGGGCATTTCAAAGGTGTGTTAACCTGGATGCACAGAAACAATGGACAGGGATTGTGTAAAGCAAAGATAAGCTATTTTCTAAAGAAGTTATCAGCTTGGAGTGTGACTACCCACCGAGACTTGACCAGTTAGGGATTTATGATCAGATCACCTTTTCTGATCATATTCCTAACTTTCCATAGAACCCTTTTTCACCCACAATACACAGACCATGTATATATACATAAGCCATACACACACACACACACACACACACACACACACACACACAAACGTAGATCCTCATTGTGTGCACAAACACACACTAACACACACATAAAACTACACATACACACACATGTACCTCAGATACCAAAAAATACTGGAGAATAAGATATCCTAACAACCATGATTATAATTTAATACAAAATGTAAAAAGTAATTATGTTAATATTTTTCTTAACATTATTATACAATATTAAAATCAATTTATTAAACAGAATTTCATTTGATGATTACAGAAAGGATGCATGATTAATAATGCCTGTCATGAATGGGGGAAGAGAATGGCATTCTTTTTCATTCTTTATTAAACTATTCCAAATTAATTATTATGAATTTGAATGATTTTTCATGTTTTTTCATCATCATATCATAATATCAGTGTTTTTTCCCATTTTAATGGTCCCTAACTTAGTAAGTGCTATTCTTTAATTTTGATCGTTGTTTCATTTGTCTTCTGGCATAGAAACAACAAATGGAAAAAAAGTGTACCTGAGTTGTACTTCTATGAATAATGGACACCAGTTTTGAATAAGATCTTAAACTCTCATGAATAAAACATTTGTATTGTATTTGTAAATTTTGGCATGTTATTATTAATAATAATGTTATTACTATTATTAATTAGTACTTAAATAATACTTACTATATGCTAAGCATGACTGTGATTTAAGCATATTTACTCTTAGACTTATTTCTTCATTTTATAGCTAGATAACATATATATGAAAGATTACCACATAAGTATAAATACGGATTGATAAGCAATATGAAGAACTATTTGAATAATTCAAACCTATATTTGTTCTTGAAAAATTAAACAGAAAGCATGAACTAAATAATTTTTTTGGTGTGGTTTATGATCAGTTTTAATATTGACTCTGAGTACAATTAGTTCCAGAAATATGTAAAGGCTGTAGTTACTGTTTGCTACACTTAGCTCTTCTATTACTTGTTTCACTTTGCTCTTCTTGCTTGATATTAATTGAAGATGAACCTCCAATAACAACAAAAGTTTTAAAAATTACCTATCTACTTGATATATACTTTAAAAGACAGGCAGTTTGTCTGTTTCCCAGCACCAACTCAAAAAAAGGCAACTTGACTAAAGAAGCTTCCACTAAGAAATCCCAATTCAAATGTTCTTGGATAAAATTCAAACCTTCAAAGTTTAACTACCTACTTTGAAGTGCACTCAGAGCATATTGGAAGAAAGTGCTGGCTACAGAATGTTTTTTAATCTATTTTATATAACTAAGTTACTCAAAGAAGAAGAAAGAAACATTCTTTTTTGCTATAGTTTTCAGGCAGTTGCTAAAACCTTTTCAGGGAAAATATGATACAAGTGTGCCATCATGAGGAAATACGGGTGATAACTTATATTTCAAAAATAATAATGTATGTCAAGGTGAGACAGAGCTTTATGGCTAAGTAATGATTATCAAAACTTTAAACTGGTGGAGGGGGGCGGGGAATGTGTAAAATGAATTAAATAATCAGAAAATGAACCACACCTATAACTGGTCTCTACTTCCACGGAGTTAATAATTTTCATTATAAATTAACATCAGTGCATATCAAAAAATAACCATAGATGTATCTTGAAAGTGTGACAACTTGTCCTAAAATAAGTTATATCATCATGAATTATTTTTCTGAGCCGCTATAAACTCATGACATGAGTCTCAGTATTAGAATTGTATTAATTCTCTTAATTTGCATTAAAGATAATCAGAGTGCGTTATTATTTTCCAGTATCTTGGAGTTTCTGTGTTAGTTGAACTTTGGTAACAACTTGCCTTCCATGTCACTAATTTTCTTCATCTCCTATATCCCCATTTCCTATTTTTCTTGATTCTCTTCATTACGTATATTTTTATATTATCGTGGTATCTATTTAGGAAAATAAATACAAAGAATTTGTGGATTAAGGAAGTGGAAAATTAATCAATTAATCTGTATTTATCCAGCTAGGATTCAGACATGTAAGTTGTTTTATTTATCATTTAATTGTTAATGATGATAAACTCAAAGCTAGTGACTTCACCTCAGCACCAACTTGAGTAGCATGATTTTTATGCGAAAGCCCTTGTCCATCAATCTATATTCACAGCAAAATTCATTTAAGAGAATTATTTTTATGTGAAAGTGACCTATGCTCTCTCTATATTTTTTTCCTCCAAATGTGAGCTCTAATTCTAGATCATGTTATTAATAGAGTCACATTAATGTTGACTTTTTCACACAGCTTCCTCTTGAGGCCATTATTTAGGTTTTCACAACTTATAGCTGACTATAGCTGAACTAAGATTTCTTTAAATTGTTTTTCTTCTCTTCTGATTAAAATTGCATCAGCAGGAAAGTTCACTTTTTAGCTAACCTGTTAAAAGGAGAGATGCTGACTCACAGCCTTTAGGCCAATGTTCAGGCCTATTTGGAAGCTGGCAAGTGTCTCCACAGGTTGTTTGTATGCCACTATGTATGTGCACAATAAACCTGGTGGATGGGCCGAGATCCCATCCACAGAAGTTTGATTTTTACGTCTTGGAGAATTCAATACCCTGAGCAAACGCACAGTAAATATTGAGCCAGCAGAGGGAGCTCTCAGTGGGTCATAAAATCACACTCATAAATCCCATCCTATTACAGGCAATATTTCGGAGAGTGCCATAGAATAGCTAATATTATTTGACAGACTCATTTATCACCCATTCAGAATTTTTTCTGGTACTGCGCTGGAAAGCACTTTGTAGTCTAAAAAGTTATAACTCTGCACACCCAGTAATCCTACTCAGACACGCATGGGTTATATCTGTTTTTCCGAAAGGTTATCCTGCTTCATCGCTTTATGTTAAATTAGGTTCTCCAGAAACATTTTGAAATTAACTGAAAGAATATATGAGAAAATCCTAAGCACAAACCTACATCTTGAAATAATAACATTTTGGCATTCCAAATGCAGCTATTATAAGTAGTTCAATCCTATTGTAGTTTTAATGTAAATATTTTCAGTAACAATAATTTTAATTTTTACTTGCATTCAAGAATTCACCAAAGGCCCTTTAGAGCTGAACTTGACCTGTAGATTATTATTCCCATTAAAACTCAATAACTTTATAGAAAGCTGGACAGTTGAATTGATCATATTCTTCAGGACGGGCTAAATACTATGATAAACAATCTTAAAATTTAAGACTATACCAGTTTATCATTTACATCCTAGCCCAAGAAAGATGGGAAAGGGCTGTGCTCTTGTGGAGGCATTCAAGATGCCAGCTCCTCCACCATCCCCTCCGTCCTGAGTCTTCCCCTAGATCCTTTGCAACTAGCTGACAAACAAGGGAAGAATGTTATAGAAGATGTTTTTAGAAATGACATCTAGAAATACACACAATCATTTCCACAGTAGTTTATTGACCAGGCTCAGTCACGTGAATCCATTGTGGGAGGTGCAGTTTAGTCACTTGCCTAGGAAGTATAGCAAACATATAACAATCTCTGCTATGAGGGACATAACAGCTCTTTGGAAAATTATGAACCCTTTTGTGAGGCACGAAGATGCTGATCCCTTTCCCAAAATATATGTACTGAATGAATGTGAAGAATGACTAAAATAAACCAGCTTTGAGAACAGGTTTTACAAGTTCTTAAGTTGGTTTTGTTCTATCATGTTTTGCTTCCTCCTTGTTGTGGATTACTATTGGAAACGTGATCTCCATTCTAATTTTAAGAACACTGGAAATTATGAAAAAAATTTTTAATTTCCAGTTGCTTTCATTTACAATTCCCTCCTTGCTTTTAAGCTCAAAGAGTGAGTGATATCATAATAACTACACTGTAGTATTAAGCAGTATATCACAATGTGCTCTGGAATAAGACTGCCTGACTGTGAATTGTCACTTACAAGCTGGGAGAATTTATGCTAGTTACTAAACTTTTCTATGCCTCAGTTTCCCTACCTGTAACTTCATAAAGTTGTGAATACTAAATTAATACATATCTAATAACTTTAGAATAGTGGCTGGTACATAGTAAACACTTCATAAATTCTAGCAGTTATATTTTAGGGCTGGTAAGACTGATTGCTCTACCTCACTAAATACAAACTATGATAGCAGTGAACTGTCTTGCATTGCCTATAATCTTGGAATCCATATATTTCTTGACAAACTGCAATTATAAAACCCTATATGTCCCATTTTTAAATATAAGCAGATACTATTCTTAATTTTATAGTCACTAAAGCTAAGTGATTAATTATCTCAATTATTTGGCATTATTTGTGGTGGACAGAGTTGAGGGTAAAGGAGATTTTCTTTTCCGTCTAGAAAATTATTAAGCTCTGCATTAAAAAGTCATATTTTGCCATTTTTTTCAAATTATATATATTAGCCTTAATCATCTTTGTTTCCTGCAGTATTATACAAATGGAAATGTAGTTCTCTCAACAAGCCACAGTTTTCTTTGTTTCCTTTCCAGAGGTCTGTAAAAGATTGTTTAGAGTATAATTCCTGCATCTCAAGTGGTTATTTTCTCAGTTTTATTTGTTGTCATTTTTTGTTGTTGTCTCCTGCTGGCAATTAGAGTATCAAGTCATAATCAAATGCAATAGATTCTTAGGTCGTTCTTAAACAGTCTTTGAATCTTAAAATTTATTTATCAAAATAATTTTTTGTGCCTTTAAAAAAATACCAAAAATTTCAAAAAGTCAATCAAGAACATGAGATTTTAACAAGATTTTTATGTGTCATTCCATTCTTCAATTTTTATTTTTCATCTAAATAAAATATTTGATGTCTTATAATAACTTGTATTTTATAATTTAACAGAGTTGCTGTATAACATTACAATGGGCTTTTCTATCCACAAATAGGATTGGCTTGCTTATTCAGCACTCAGATTCCAAGAGTAGTAATTTAATTTTGACAGATTTCTTTGATTTTCCTACTCTCCATCAACACTTCTTGCATAAGAGGACTTAACAACCTACCAGGAGGAAAAGAGCACATTTTATAATGTGGTATCAACAGAACTAAGTAACTAAGCATATAAAAAATAACCTAAGAAAACTAAAGATTGTGAAAATCAAATGAGTTTTTTTTTTTTACACATACGATACATAGCAAGTGTATACATAGCAAATGTAAAATAAAAAGCTTTAAGGTATGGCCGTTGGTTCCTGCTGTCAAGATGATTTTAATCTAGTTGGAAGTGTTTCAGATATAAATTAAAAATGCCTAATAATACATGACACTGAAAAGAGGTACATGAAATAAATGTGCCACAAGAAATTAAAAGAGGAAAATGAGGAATCATGGAAACAAGACATTTTCAAAAATATTAAATGAAAATTTTGAGCTAGATGACAAGTCCATATAAAAGGAGCAAGAGTAATCAAGTAAAACAGACTTGAGTGAATGGAATTCTCCACAGGTGACTTGTGTCATATGTGTCATTTTCCTGGCCATATTCTGATTATTTCAGGAGGATATAGCACTTTGTGTATATATTTCAAATTTATCCTACCTCCAATTTAATGGGGAAAAGGACAAAAAAATTAGTAGTTATTTGTCTAAATTGGAAGTTTATAATTCAGATATATTTGTTCTCTACATATATAAAAGAATAAGCTAAAGGTGCAACTAATAAGATTTCAGTGTTTAGAAATACAATGTTTTTCTAAAGGACTCTATGATGGGGTGTGTAAGAGTATTTGAAAATAACCAATGGATTTTAAGTATGAGATTTGATCTACTCCAATTTGATCTTTTCAGTTTTGTAAAATAGCTTCACAGGATTCAGCCATGAATGTCTTATAAAGTGTTCATTGACCAATCTGAATCCTATCTGACTTGAGAAACCCTTTCAAGACGGTTGTCATGTAACATCAACTGCCATTTTTTCACAGCCACAGCTTGTGATGGAAGGTTTTTGTTGACTGGATCTTCAGGGTCTTTCGATGCTACCTATTACCCAAAGCCTTCTAAATCAAGTGTTGTTTGCCAATGGATTATACGGTAATATGCCATGTTCTAGTCTCTGTTCTTAAGTCATAAAGTCTTTCTCTGATGCAATAAGTCTTTCCACTTTTAGTAGTGTATTTACTTTTTTGACAATTGTTTTCATTAGCTATGAAGCAAAGCCTTTCCAACCTGTCCAAGAAGTTTCTCTCTTGTTCTTAACCTTTTAAAAAGGTATTTTGTCCTATAAACAATACTGTCTAATAAATAGGGCCATCTCACTGGGCACTGTAGCATGTTTTTTTTTCTGTGATTGCATAAATTAAGCACCGCCAAATGAAACAGCACATATGTATGTCTGTGTATCACAAGAAATGGCACTTCACATCACCTACATCCTGGCTCCAAAATAGTTCCTATCTCATTTTGTCAGTATCCCTGTGAAAATCTCCTATGGTGTGACTTAGTCATGGCAGATTAAGAGGTAGAACACACTCTATATACATTCTTTTTACTGTATCTTCAGTAACACCTGGATCAGTGGCTATGTATTTAACCTCCAAGCTCTTAATCAGTTGATAAATTCAATCATTATGATCATCAAAATAATCAAACTGCTGATGGCCGATCTGCCTTACTGTTTGCTTCAGCATTTTTCACAGTGAAGTATTACCTCATGTTCCTCCCAGATATTCCAAGGAAAAAAAATAATTTTTACTCAAATATAAGAAACACTGAAATAAACTTATTATGATTTTTTAAAAAAGGTACAGGACTTCTCATGACCTTAAGTAAGTTAGCATGCAATACAAATCTCTAAAAAATATATATTTCCTATTAAGCCAATGAACATTTTTTCCCCATAGAGCATTCAATATAAGTGTTCTGTGGAATTTACTTTGAGAAATGACAGTCTGTTTAGTTCATTTCTCTTAACAGCTGGATGGGATTATGGTTTCCCAATCTGACCTACTGTAAAATAGTTTTAATCATGATGATGACTCACTCGAAAACTAAGAGAATCAATATAAGAGCTGATTAAAGAAGATTAAAGGCAAAGCTTCAAGTTCTTGCCAAACAAATGTTAGGAAATGGCCCCAGAGTTGTTTTTCTGTGTAGACACATCCCAGAGATGAGATGGGGTATGAAGGGAAGATTATCCTAAACACATTTACTCGACATTGTTCAGGGAACGAAGAACATCCTGTTTCTTTAGATATTTTCTATTTTGGAGCTAAGCTCCATGAAATTCATGTAATATAACTAGGAGCATAATTTCCTCTGTTTTTATGTCTAGACAACATGTTACTTCTGTGCCAAAGATATGATTTTGTATTAAAAATGGCACTCCTAAGTAATTCTTGCCAAGTAAAAAATTAACCAATTTGGAGGACATTGTTTCCAATATAATCACATGAAATTCATAAAGCACCATTTATAAATGACTATTAGCACTGTTCATAAGTAAAATAAAAGATATTCTATTCCTTACTCTAAATGTTAGCAGAAAGCCATAGAAAATTTTTAAATTATTTTCTCTGAAAATGGAAAAACATGAATCCTAAGTGACTTCTTCATGCAATCTTTCAAATTTTATTAATACCAAATAAAAATTATTTAGTTGTTATATTCACTTAATAAAGCTAGGTCAGATTTACAGGGCTTATATGCAGAATGCAATAAACTTTTGCATAACAGTGATATCACATATAATAATGACACTGTTAATTAAGGATGTATACAGTTTTATTCTTTTCACTTTGTTTTCTATTACTTAATTTTAAAAACTATTTTAAGAAATCCACCAGTAGAGTAAGAATGATTTTTAAAATCCAAGGAATCTAAAATATTACCCTAAACAAATACTGTACTTCATGCTGAAATTAGGATTTAATTAATTATATAAGTAATATAATTACTTTTTTCCTCGAAACTGATTACTACATTAGAGATGGTTTGTACCAAGTAATTTGTTTTTCCTAATGGTGATCAAAGTGGAAGTAAAACAGTGATGTTTCCTATAAACTTAGAAGACCTATTAAAAAGTGGAGAAATGTTCAAGATGCCATTAAACTATATTTTGGGCTAGATCGGCCCAACCTTAGAATTATACTAAAACCACATATAGCAGAGTGTTGACCATTAAGAATGCGAGCACTGGAAATAGTCTGTGTGGGTTCAAATCTGCCTCCTTCAGATGCAAGATGTGTGATTGCCAGCAAATAACTAAACTTTTTTGACCCAAATTTCTACATCCGTATAGTTCAACATCTCTAACTACAGGGGCCAAAGACATTATTAAATGTAATAATGAATGGAGAGTGCTTAGACACATATTAAGTGCTCAGTAAAAGTAGCCTATAAAAAGATTAACTATCGATACAAAAATGCAAAATATATAAACTAATTTAGGAAAGTACCCATTCCCTTAAAAAAAAAAAAACAGGTTACCATAATATCTAACATTATAGAAACATCAGATATTACATTCTTTTATCTTACTTTTATAAATTCTTGTGTTTTCATTGCAAATGAGTTGGCTTTTCTGAATCAGAAGAAAGTAAAAAATTGGATGCTCTTGTTTCTCTTCTACCTTCAATTATGTATTTTGTAAAAGCAAAGGACTCCTGAACACAAAGGTTCCTAGGGAGTATCTCTTGCAACCCTTAGATTCATACCTTGAAAACAACATCACATGACGAAAACTTCACTATAAACCTGGCTGGAGACACCAAAACTTTAATTAAAAGAACAGAAATCATCCCTGAAGACTGCTTCATTTCTTCTTCCTCTGTCTTCAGCTTTGATGCTGTGTCCCCAAAGTTCTCACCAACAGGCTCACTCCCCCACCCCAATGCCTGCACTGACCTTACAGAGGTGGACCTTAATCTAAATGGCTGCACCACCATCTGTCTTGCTCGCCTTTTCTCGGTCTGGGCTGTGAAGATCTGCCCTCCTCCTTGATCCCCTTTTACTCCTGCAAACCTCCCGTGCTTCCCAAATAATCTGAGAGTAGCCTGTGAGTATGACATCTTTTCCATTTACTGGTCTCCCTCCAGCGGCCCTCAAACCTGAGAGCACTTCACAATTACTCCTGGAGTATTTAAAATTATACATCCCTGAATCCACTCTAGACCTGTTGAACCTTACATCTTGGTTGATCCAAAAACCTGGGTTTCTGCTTAGATATCTTTCAATTCTGTTCCGATAGTCACTTATTTCAGTGTCATCAACCCCACTCCTTGAAGATTAAACTCCATCCCTAAACACCAGCCCCTGACCTGGATTCTAATACTGCGTTTGCCAAAACTGAGGTCTTGACACAAACGGACATTTCCCAAGAATGAGCTTTAGAGTTTCAAATTAACTACATTTATGATGAATGTCCCATAGTCCCAATTAGCCAAAGTATCAGTTATAATGATAACTTACCCAAAAACTAAGTTTGCCATGCCCTTGACCAGTAGGCCTTGTTCACCTGGCATCCTTCATGGCAAGCCTCTGAGGCCAGGTCGCTTCTCAATCTCCTGCTTGGCTTTGAGGATAGATATTTCCCTATTATTAGCCCTCTCAATCCTTAGCCAATTTAGACAATATTACCCGTGCTCTGGTTTGTGTTTCAGCCACTTCCCTTCTGAGGCGTTCAGGGGAACATTGCACCTCCGAAACACTCAAATTATTCACATTTCTGATCTTACTACTTCAGTGGGACAGTGTAGTTGTAAATAGAAGTTGCCTTAGACACTTTTAAATATTAAATTAAAACTTTGTAAGGAACCTGTCACATTTTTCTTCCTATTCTCTTATACTGGCAGCTACGTAGGCTAATTTTTTTTTATTTCTGTTGAACATCATGTACTAGTTTCCGCAAAGTACTGGAGAATGTAAGAATGAATAAAGTAATCTCATATTCAAGTCATACAAATTCTGGTACACAAGACAATTAGGTCCATAACTAACAACTGCTATGGAGTAACCAGGGGTATCCCCTCTGAGTATTCAGTAGTAACTGATCGAAATCCATGTACTTTTTAAAGGTTTCTTACTTAATCTTGCTTGTTTTAAAAGTAAGTATTTATTGAGTTTTTTTCAAAGTAAGTACTGAAATACAGTAAATGAATATAATATAAATTATAAATAATTTGTTTCAAAACTGTTTCAAATGAGGAAACATTCATATATCACTACATTCGGCTGTTTCCTAAGTGATTTTTGGTCTTCTAAAAAAATTGAATGAAGTTATCCGTATTAAAAAATTGATTTTTGATAGTATAATGTATGTATTCCTTCCATTATGTTATGTTGTAAATATATTGCTCTCACAGTATAATTTAAGCATAATAGTTGAGCCTAAATTCGTCTGAAAACTAGTTTGAAATATCTGTAAAAAATATATTCAAGAGCAATGTGAAGGAATAGGTAGCCCTAGCTTCTGTTTCCCTACAGAAACACCAATTTAGCAATGATAATACATTCGTGAGAAATCCAGAATTCAATTAAGTTGCAGTTACCCCCAAGTGAGTACAAAGCCAAGAATAGCCACATTGAAATGAACAAAAAGATCAAGTTCGTTTTATTTGTATTAGCTCTTTCCCCAAGCCAACATAGCTCAGCACCAGGAGAGCATCTGGTCTTGCCTCACTACTTCTCACTTGGAGGGAAAAAGGAGAATGGAGTATGTCCAAAACTGTAGCTTTTCCAGGGGCTGCCCAAGGGACTAGTTTTTGTCTAGCACTGATGGAACCAGCATAGTTTGGACACCTGAGAGGTGCTGAGAACAAAGAGAAACAGGGGTGACTTGCTGTGGCCAGGATGGCTTGACATAATTTCACACAATTCAAAGCCTCTCTCTCAGGATGGAGGGAGAGTGCAGCATTCTTCTAACATTGCGATTGTTCCGGGGTCCTTCCCACATGACTTTTATTTGTCCCACATGACTCAGGGAGGTGAGAGCCTGCACACTTTGAATGCCTGGTAGCTGCAGAAAACAAGGGAATATGGGGTGGCTTGATGCTATAAAACCAGAGAATTTGCAGTTCCACATATAAACACCAGAGAGAGCAGGAAATTAGGACCTTCTGAAAAAGAAACCAGCAAGCCTCTAATTGCTCTTGAATAACCAATGGGTCTTAGACAAATATTTTTTAAAAATTAGAAAATATCTGTAGACAAATGAAAATGAAAACACAACATGCTAAAAATAGGATGGATAAAAAGAAATACTAAATGGAAAGTTTATAACAATAAATACCTATGTTAAAAAGAACAAAAATCTCAAATCAACAACCTAACTTTGTACCTCAAAGAACTAGAAAAAGAACAAACTGAACTCAAAGCTAGCAGAAAGAAGAAATAATTAATATTAGAGCAGAAATAAATGAAAAGGAGAGTAAGAAAATGATTTTAAATATTAATAAAACTAAGTTGTTTTTCAAAAATGTTGACAAAATTGACAACTATTTAGCTAGATTAATAAACAAAAGAATAGTCAACTAAAATCAGAAATGAAAGAGGAGGCGTTATAACTGATGCTACAGAAAATTAAAGAATTATAAGCGACTAGTATGAATAATTATACACCAACAAATTGGATAACCTAGAAGAAAATGGATAAATTCCTAGAAACATAAAACCTATCAATATTGAATCATGAAAAAATACAAAATCTAAACAGACCGACTACTAGTAAGGAGATTTAATCAGATAAGACACATTTAGAGTATTCAAACTCACAGAAACAGAAAGTAGAATGGTGGCTGCCAGGTTCTGGGGCAATTACTGTTCAATGCGTGTAGAGTTTCAGTTATGTAAGTTGAAAACATTCTAGAGATCTGGCATATAAACAACATTGTGATATTTATTAATACCGTACTGTACTTAAAAATTTGTTGAGTGTTGATCTCATGTTTTATTTTTTATTACAGTTAGAAAATTGCATTCACATTCTAGAATGCATTAAGAGTTGGCAATTGTTAAGTGTAGTAATCTATTTTTTGCTTTTATTTTAGTGTAAACCAAGGACTTTCCATTAAACTGAGCTTCAATTCCTTTAATACATATTATACAGACATTTTAAATATTTATGAAGGTGTGGGTTCAAGCAAGATTTTAAGAGGTAAGTCAAACAAGTATACAATCCATTATCAGAATGAAGATACGTGGGAAACTTTTTGGAATGATGTGTTTTTTCTTTATTTTGAATTAATATAGATTTAAACTTGAAGTTTCTAAAAAAAATAAACAAAATTAGTCCTCATTACAAAATTAATAACATAGAGCACTATGTAATCCATCTTCTTAGTAATAAAATAGTAACGATTTCACATGATCTTCTTTTAATTGATATTATTTAAAATCATGTGGAATTTAAATATATATATAATTATATCTTTGGTACTATGCTTTGTTTGAGTGTTACTCTCCATTAAGCAAAACTCAGACAAACAATAAAAACTACTATACTATTTTTCTCTGACATTACATAGGTTATAAACTCATAGAATCTGTTTTTCTATTTTCAATACACATCTGTTCCTCAGTCTCTTGCAGGGCTGAATAAAGTGGGTAAAATAGTAACTAGCTCCTGATATAGGCTTAGTAAATGGTAGATGTGGGTAGTATTGTTATTACATAACCATTTGTCATTATATGGACACTGATGGAAGCTAAGAAGAGGTCAGAGAATGCACTAATTATGTACCTACGCCCGCACCTACTTTATTCTATCTGACTTCAAAATCCAGAGACCTATTCATGGTAGCCAACAAAAGTAAGAACAAAATTCCAGAAGAAAATAAAATAAGAATGAAGAAGTGAACATGGAAGACAAGTCAAGGGAATAACTATAATTTTCCTGACACTTTATAAGAATAGTCAAGTGTAGGGCTAAAGTGAGATTGCGAATGACACCTGTTATTAAAGTTTATATAATAATGATATATATTTTAATAATTTTGGCTTTCAAATTGTACTTGTGAGCAAGGAAAAGTGGATTCTATCTAATAAATGTTTTTGATTTATTTATTAATTTGAGAAATATATACACGTATAATAATATATACTTTTTATTGAGTACTATTAATGTGATACTCAATCCTGAGTGCTTTATGTGGATATTCTTATTTAACATTTTCAATAAATGTGCAAAGTATGCATCACAGGAGATGAAAATGAGGTGAAAGGGATTAAATAACCACAAGTCCATGGAGCTAGTTAGTCGTGGAGACAGTTATCAGACCCCAAATTTCTGACTTCGAACAAAATGCACTTCTTCATTGTACTTTAAAAGACCTGAGTACAAATACAATAATGAGGGTACCTAAAACGCATGAACTCATGGTAAGTCACATTTGCTTTAAAATAAATCACCAAGCCATTTTATAATCTACTTATTTCTGTAGCTGATAAATCCAGTTCTTAAAATTGTCAACTTAAATATTTACACAGACAAGCCAGTTCATATGAATTTCTTCAAGGGCTAATGTAATAATAATAATAAATTTTAGCATACATCAATCACTGGCAATGTGCAAAGTAGTGTTCTCAGCACTTTAACTCAATAAATGTTCTCCAAAACCACATTAGTTAGATGCTATTATAATCTCTACTTTACAGATGATGAAAACTAAATTTGTAGAGATTAACTGCCCAAAAATGATAGGTGTAAGTTACCTTCATGTTCCTTTACTCTTCAAATATCTTGATTTGCCTAAATGCTATTTTCATTTATCTAATATGCTCAGATTATCATTAATTCATAAATAAATATTAGAATCATTAGGCAAAGCAATGTGAATAATGCACAAATAATTATGATAAAAATGTAATAAAGAAACTAAAGATCCGAATAGAAAAAAAAAGTATGAAAATGTATTTAAATTATAACAAATAGGTAGTTTTTTAAGGTCTTTTAAAATATAAATCTATTTTAACGTTTTGAAAGTTAAATAATTTAATAACTTGAAAAAATTTGAGAAATGGCATTGACTGCTAAAATTACATTTTAAAATAAAAAATTATATATTTTTTAAGAAAGCCAATAATATCTTAGCCCAATATCTAGCACAATAACTGATATATTGTAAAAAGTCTACATTCATTGATTTAAATTTAAACTAACAGGTTTATATATCATGGTATTAAAGTATGTAATTAATCATTATCATTTCTTATAACTCTAAAGTTATTTTGGTTTAGAATAATGCCAAAATTTTCATTCTTGAGTCAGAATCCCAAATTTTTCTAAATATTTTAGTAAGTTTCTTTACATGAGAGACACATCCAAGATTCAATTTCATTAAATTCAAGTTCAGAATATATATCTCAAATATTATTGTCTTTTTCACAATGAAAATGTATAGATGTTTTAATTAAATCATGAAAAATAAGATTATCCAGAGAAATTACAAGAAAATAAAAGTATCCAGTGCCATAAAATAGTTCTCATATACTTAAATAGATGTAAGTCAGCATAAATAAATTTTAAAGGTATTATTCAATCTTTTTTATATACGGTCATGATGTGAAAGTTTTCTAACTGGTAAAAGTGTTAGAGGAAGGTGGGTATCACATAAAGAAAGAGCAGTGGTCCCCAACCTTTTCATCACCAGGGACTGGTACGCCTATGAGAATATAATGCCTGATGATCTGAGGAGAAGCTGGGGCGATGATGCTAGTGCTAGGGAGCGGCTGCAAATACAGATGAAGCTTTGCTCTCTTGCCAGTCACTCATGTCCTGCTGTACGGCCTGGTTCCTAACAGGCCATGGATCGGTACTGGTCCACAGCCTGTGGGTTGGGGATCTCTGATTTAGAGTGCAACTGGGTCTTTTCCAAGGAATTACGGGAACTGAAGTAAATCAGAATAGGTTGACAAGAGGGTTAGTTCAAAAATGTTTTCTTTAAGCTGCAGTGATGAAAATACAATATTCATTTCTGTGATGGTAATAATTATTAATACTGGGTATGGAAGTGGTAAAAGATGGTAAGTGTGTTTATTTTTTTGTTCAGGAAAATGCACAGATATTTTTATGCATCCTTAAAGAAGGACAACAAAAATAGTCTGAGTGAGCACACTGAAACTGATTTCAAATTGCCAAGTCCAGAAAAAGTGCTTCTGAGTGCATAGTTGCTATGCCATTCTTTATATCCCAAGTGCTTGGTTATTACTCTTTTATCAAGTGACTGATAATAACATATCCCTAATATTACAGTTTAACAGTTTAAGGCCATGCTTTTAAAACTGAAGTGCACAAAAATGTGTGTGGGTATAGCCAGATATATATATAATAAACATATTATATATGTATGGATCTTCCTGAATTGTCAACTAGGCCTACAACAAAAATAATCATATTGTGGAAATGGAATTAAATAATATATGCAAATATCTTTCAAAATAAAGCACTTCAATAAACTTTGTGCTTTTATTAGAATAATTTTGTGTTCACTTAGACATACCTATTCACTCAATTCTGTTGATAGAGTTACATATGTTGAAAGTTTAACAAGCACTGGCTAAAAAGTTGGCCTTCTCAGAGGCTCTCAAAGATTCTCCAAAAATAGTGCCTAGAAAAATTAAGGATCACTTCCTCATATACTCCCCAATGGCATTTCTACCACATCGATTAATTCCAAAGTTATTTTCTTTGTGATTCACCAATCTAAATTTTCTAATAGAGGAAACTGGTTATTTCATCTCCATGTCACCAACACTTAGCACCATACAAAATTAATAGTGAGCACTCAATAAACTGTGTTGAATATGTTAGAAATCTTTTACAACACACAAAGATCATACTGTAGTGACAGAATTTCTTCTCTTATAATTGGATAAAATAAATAGTTTTGAGCTTGGTCTTTTGAATCTTACTCTGAAGAAAGTTTGTCATCTTTGCTCATTGCCCTTCTTCCAAATTCCCTGCATCTTAATCATGCTTCCACGCTTTCCTCTTTCACAAAACCTATTCTCAATAGCCTTTGCTGCCAGAAGACAAATGATGTATTAATTTACATTTAAATGTGATTGCTTGGAAAGTTTATGTAAAATAATATCTGTAGAATTATCAAGGTTTTTTTTAGTAGAAGACGATAAATTTTCTTTTTTTAAATTTTTACTTATTTTTTTAATTCAGTTTATTAGGGTAACATTAGTTAATACAATTATATAATTTTCAGGTGTACATTGTAATTTGACATCTGTATATTCTATTGTGTGTTTACCACCCAAAATCCAGTTTCCTTCAGCTACCATATATTTGATCTCTTTTACCCACTTCACTCTCCCCCTACCACCCCTATATTTGACCCCCTTTAACTGTCTACTTCCCTCCTTCCCCCCACCCCCTACCCGCTGGTAAGCACTAGTCTGTAGTCCATGTCCAGGAGTCTCTGTTTGTTTGTCCTGTTCATTTGTTGCTTTTAGATTTATATCCCACATATAAGTGATATCATGTGATTTTCAACTTTTTCTGTCTGGCTTATTTCACTTAGCATGATTATCTCAAAATCCATCCATGTTGTCACAAATGTCAATTTTTCATCCCTTCTTATGACTGAATAATATTCCATGGTATATATGTACCACAGCTTCTTTATCTAATCATCTATCATAGGACACTTCAGTTGCTTCCATGTCCTGGCCACTGTGAATAATGCTATGAACATCTGTGTGCAAATATCTTTTCAGATATGGGTTTTCAAGTCTTTGGAGTAAATACCCAGTAGAGGGATTGCTGGATTATATGGTAGATCACGATGGATTTTCTTAAGGAGTTATTGTCTAAAAAAATTATTATATCTGCTATAGAAAAATCCAACTTTAAAAATTATTAAGAAATCTTTTTTTCTTTCAACTCCAGCACTGACTCTTTTAAGTAGGAAAACTCTATTACTTTAGTTATTTACATCTTAATTCACGCACTCAAATAGTCACTAAAAGTTTCCCATGCTCTGACAAAATGGCAGAAGCACAGAAAACATTAAATGTAATGTAAAAATGGCAGAAGCACAGAAAACATTAAATGTAATGTTCAGGGCTTACAACCCAGTTGGGGAGATAAAGAAACAATAGATAGCTTCCATTGAACATTTACTATACACCAGTCACTGTAACACATGGAAATTACTTATATACACCTTATCACAAATCTTTGTAGAAAGTATTATCATAGCATAACAGAGGAAACTGAGGTAAGACATGGAGGCAGGACAAAATATTATGCTGACTCTGGAAACTCTCCTCTTAACCATACCCGCTACTACCTTCCTGGATGCATAAGATCCATGCCTTCCACTGGATCTCTGGTTCTGAGATTCTTTCTAGTCAAGGAGACTTTAAGAATCTGATGAAAGTTGACACAGTCTCTACGGACACAAACATTCTTTGCTATTTCCAGAAGTTTGTGTGTATCTCTGAAACATGGTAATGAGCCTCAGAACATAAACCCTTTGACTAATTAGATTAGTGGAGATCCAAACAGTTCAACCATCAAGGGGGCCACTGAACCAGTAGCCACATTCAGATCCAACCAGAAGCCATTGTCCAAAAGAAATTTCATTGTTATGGAAAAGAAAGGAAGAACAAGAGGTAGATATGTTTGAAGCAAAGTTTCTACAATATTTACATCCATTAAGCAACTAGACACTTATGGACTGCAGAGATTTTCAATATGAGAATTATTCTGATTATACAATGAAATATGCTGGTGGGAGGAATCTAAATAACCAATGTAGTGCTTTGTGAGAAAATACTGAGAGAATGATACGCAATGTCTTTGAGAAAAAGAGAAAGATGGGACTCAATGCTTGTTCAGGATGTTCTTTCTTTTAGATCTTATTGTAATTATCATTAATGTATCACTTTTTTCATTAACTTTACAAAATAAGCACAAAATTTTCAATAGTTCATAAAAGGGTATTTCTTTAGAACTCCGTAAATAGCAATGGTGCCTTGCCTCTAACCTGCAAGCATGGTAGTATTCATAAAAATAATCTGATGCCCCGTTAAGATTATCAAATTAAAATGCAAAACCATTGTTTCTTATCCTTTTTTTCATTATCACTTCCAAAAAAGAAACTTTTTAGACCTTTTTTTAAAACTAATTGCTCCCCTATAAAATTTTACTATTTTAGATATTCTGCACATCTGTGTTTAAACTATATGGGTATCTATGCTTTATATCTTTAAAAATTAAGATTATTTTATCCTTGAGAACCAAATTTTACCCCTTTAAAAATATCACCCCCTTTGAAAATGTATATGCTAAACTATAAATTTTTATGAGCAAATTTTATATAACAATAACTTTTGTAAATTGTCATGTGAGTACTTCCTATATGCCAAGCACTATACTAACCCTTCAGAATCAAAATTCTGGAAAGATATTGCTATGTAGCTTAAAATCAAGACAGAAAAATGTTAAAATCAATATAAAACAGAGTAATATAATCAAAATAAATCAATATTAAAAATTAATATATAGTAGAAAAATCCTTGTTATTAAATATTATTTTAAGGACCTATAGTTATATGGATAGAGAACCAAAGAAATATTCTTGTTTCTGTTATTGCGACTGAGTTTAGCCCCTGTTAGTATTGCATAGGAAATATCTGATAGAGCCAAACTATCTTTGAACTTTATAACTGCCTAATTTGCTTGTTTCTTAGAGGAACTATTTCAGTAAAGGAATGCATATTTTGTAATATGTATATATGATGTATGTAGCTAATAATTAAAAATAAAAATATAGATTTTTTTAAGCCATAAATATGTATAATAATTTGATTTTCTAATGCTTAGGAGAAGAGTCATTTCAATTAAAATAAATAAATCATAAGACTAATGCTTTTAATTAAGTGAATGGTATCAGATAGACAGATTGTTAGATCAATCAGTAGATCAATGGATGGATGGATAAATGAATTGGTGGATGGATGGATGGATGGATGGATGGATGGATGGATGGATGGATCAATCGATAAATAAATAAATAGATAAATATGTACATATAACAGTAATTAATTTTCTTTTGTAGCTTCTCTCTGGGAAACTAATCCTGGTATAATTAGGATTTTTTCCAACGAAGTTACTGCTACCTTTCTGATAGAATCTAATGAAGATGATTATACTGGCTTTCATGCAACATATACTACATTTAATAGCACAGAACTTAGTAGTAAGTATTGTTTATTCTTTAACTTTTGAATCTTCAGATGTTTTAATATTGTAATGGAACTTTTAAAATAACAGAACCTAAAATTTTAGAACAAGATTGTAATCTGTTTTATTACACAAGTTCTTTAATGACTATCTCTTATGAATACCTCTCCCTACCTAATACTTGGAAATAAATGGAGAATTAAAAAGGTTCATGTTATTCAAAAATATCAAATAACTAAGTTGAATAACAATATAAATTTATATAATAATTAAATTTTATGTACTGCAAGTATTCAAAGTAAATTTTTAAAATTAGCTTTGAACTAATTCTGTGACTGTTCTGCATTAAGTTAATTTTGACCAGGGTATTAAAGTTAGCAATAGAGAGAAAACAAAATATGGGACAGAGTTTATGTTGGTAAACCACTGGAGGTAAGATGCAAAAATAAAAAGCCAAGAAGCTTGTCTTTGTTCAAGTTTTAATTACGTATAAGAAAGATATGACTTTAACACAGTTGGCAGCAAAAAGCTATTTTTTTCACTAAATGAAATAAAACTGAGTTAAGAGAAATTAAGAAAGATTTTGTGCATGCCACTTAATTATAAACTCTACAATGTTAGATTATTTTCAATACAGTCTATTACAACTAGTCACATGTGGACTAAATTTGAAGTGTTTTTTTTCTTTTTTTTTTAATTCACAGATTATGAGAAAATTAACTGTAATTTTGAAGATGGTTTTTGCTTCTGGATCCAGGATCTAAATGATGATGGTGAATGGGAAAGAGTTCAGGGAAATACCTTTCCTCCTCTTACTGGACCAGATTTTGACCACACTTTTGGCAATATTTCAGGTATAATTTATATTAAATTTGTAAATAACGAGGAAGGTGATGTGAATTGTTCATCAGTTTAAAGTGAGCAGTATTAAATACAAGACAATTTTTTCATATTTTTTTAAATCATGGACTAATAAATGCATTTAAATAAAAATGGCAATAAAATAGGCAAGTAAAAGTGATTGTTTTAAATATATATATGTATATATATATATATATATTACCATATATATGCACAAGATATTGAAAAGTGCAGAGGGCATTAGAGACAAGGAAACGGGTTGTCACCCTAGCTTTGGCACTTATAATTAACTAAGTAAACTTATGTGAGGTAATTAACTTTTCTGAACTTTGGTCTACTTTGCCTTAATTTCATTTTCTGATTGTTCATTGTTACTGCATAAAAATATAACTTATTATTTATATTGATCTTGTAATCCGTAGACTTGTTGAACTTGTTATTAGCTCTAATAGTTTTTAAGAATTTCTTAGATTTTTCAATATACAAGATCATGCCATGTTGAAACAGAGATAGGTTTACTTTTGAGAAGCTTCATCCTGTCATGCTGCTATAATGGAATACCACAGATAGGTTGGCTTAAACAATAAAGATTTATTTTTTATAGTTCCAGAAATCTGGAATTCTGAGTGCCAGCAAGGTCAGGTTCTGACAAAAACCCTCCTGGTTCACAGACAGGTGTCTTCTTATTGTATCTCACATAGCAGAGAGACAGAAAGAAGAGTGAGAGGGACGGAGGGACGGAGGGAGAGATGGAGGGAGGAAAGAAGGAAGGGAGAGAAGGAGGTTAAAAAGCAAGGAAGGAAGGAAGGAAGGAAGGAAGGAAGGAAGGAAAGAAGGGAAGGAAGGAAGGAAGGAAGGAAGGAAGGAAGGAATGGTTGAAGGAAGGAAGGAAGGGGAAGGAAGGAAGGAAGGAAGGAAGGGACCCTATAAAGTCACTAAACCCACCATGAGGGCTCCAACCTCCTGACCTACCTCCCAGAGTCCCCATCTCAAAATATCATGATGTTGGGGATTCAGATTTGAACATATAATTTGGGGTAGACACAACCATTCAGTCCGTAGCAGAAGGACAATGGAAGAGCTGATTCTGAAGCATGGCCCTAAAAAAATGGTTGTGATTTGTGAGTACATTTTCCATGTGAATGGAATGTTAGAATTAGATTTCTGGTGGAAACATTAACACAGGAACAAAAATATTTTACTGAGGAGACCAGAAATCATGGGGAATTATCAAGAGATAAGAAACTTCTAAAAGAAAGACCACTCATGAAAACCTTTGTAGCATGTACTCATAACATCAAATGTAATCACCGAGACTCACAAATCTAGAAGTGTATATATATATATATATATATATATATATATATATATATATACACACACACATATATATATATCATAAAGTAAGAAAAATTACAAAAAGGAAAGAATAGAAATTAGTGTATTTAGATAATTTTCTTAGTCAAAATCCATCCCACAATATGACCATTTGTAGGTTACTGATCAGAATATGATTCAATTCTAAAAGCACATATGAAAATCTTCCTTTAATCAGGCCTGATTCTAGGCATTGAGGTCACTTCTAAGATGTTTCTTCAGAACCTCCAAGTTAAAACTTTCCTTTCTGTTAATCATTATGAGCATCTCTTGCTTTTCTTATCATCTTATTTGTTTCTTTTTATCCCAGTGTTCTTTTCAGGAGCAAGAATAGTGTCTTCATTATCTTTGAATTCTTAGTGGATTTTCACTGCTTAAATCTAATTAATACATATGTAAAACTATTCTTGAATATATGAATGAATATCCACAACCTTGACTCAATAAGTCTTTTATGAATGAGTGATTGACTGAATGAAATTGCTTATAACATAAAAATAATTTGAGCACATGTCATGTATTATTAATGGTTACTTCTTTTACAAAGGTCAATATTCTCATTTTTATAACCTGAAAAGTAAATGGCTGACTTATGTCAACTGTGAATTACATCTAGTAAAAGGATATTAAAGAATTATTTTTTTCATGGTAGAAATGTATCTAATCCATATTCTTTAAACAATGACACTCCTAGAATAACAAAATATGATTCATCACACTACTTTATCTTGATCAAAATATTTCTTAATAAAAAGTGACTACTTTTAATCTATTTCCACACGCATCACTAAGATGATACTTCCATTCAAGAAGTATTTTTTGAGCCCCATACTCTATTCAAGGCATTCAAAATATATCTGTGAACAAAAGAAACCAGACTTTCAGCTCTCATGAAACACACATTCTAGCAAAGAAAAAAAAGAACAATAATGCATGACAAGTAATTACATTTTGGGAGTAGGTTAAATGTCAATGAGTACTCTGGGAAAATACAGAGCTTGGTAAAGGCAATGGAGAAGGCAGGTGTGTGGTGCCATTGCAAATTAAAATAAGGTGATCAGGTCAGGGCTCACTGAAAAAGTCACATTTGAATCAAAACTTGATAAGATTGAAGGAATTAGAAAGATATTATTCCAGACAGAGGGAATAAGCAGGGCAAAGACTCTGAAGGGAGCATACCTGACCTGTTTGAAGAAAAGCCAGGAGGCCAGCATGGCTACAGTAGTGTAAATAGAGCCAGTAGGGTCCAGATCATAATGGGTCTTCTGTGGCTTTGGCTTTTTTTCTCAGTGAAATGAGGAGTTATGAAAGGTGCTTGAGCATAGGTGTGATAGGATTCACACTGACTGGTAGAATAGTTTGTGGAAGGGCAAGGGTGTTGTCACAGAGACCAGCGGAAGGCTTTTCCCTAACTCAGAAAAGAGATCATCAAACTGTCAGGTCAGTGGGAGCAAATGTGGTGAGAAGAAGGTCAGAGTCTGTGTATAATGTTAAAGTTAACAGGATCCTGCTAAATTAGTTAACAGTGTAACCCTACAAACGAAAAAATATATTCTGTGTAGATGGTTGATCCCATTAAACCAAACATGTTTAGTACTGAAAATTATGACATCCATAGTCTCATACGTAATTAATTTTCTTTGAATAAATTATTTCTCAGGGCCGATCCTCTATGGATAAATTTGTTATCTATACAGCTGAAGACTAACCCCAAAGTGAAAATCACCCTGACTCTCTAAAGAAGCCTGGCCTAAAACAGTCACATAATTTGACCACTTTTTTACTATTAAAAAAAATCTACCACACTTGGACAAGAGTAGTTAGAGGAAAGTGCAAAAAGCATTTATAGCTCCTCACAATGACAGACACCTTTTCTGTAGTTGAAATCTTTGATGTTCAAATTATCATTTTTCTACTTTTATGTCATCAGATTAATGGATAAAATAATTTCACTGATATTTGAAAGACATAAGTACATTACAGGAGAGAAATGGTTTCAGCTTGCCATCAGATTAAATAACTAACGAGATAAGATAAAACTGACCAAAGTGAAACAGGTTGAATGTCAGGTAAAGGTTTGAAATAGCTGAGTCAGAAATGGAGTCTCAGGAGAAAGTGTGTATGTAGCAAGACTTATTTAAAGTGAGGCAAGTCAGAGCAGTTCAGAGCCCACCAAAGGCAGCAGTGTAATGAGAATGGATGATGGGGTTTAATAGGTCTTCTCCAATTCTCATATCGGCAATTTCATAATCTACCAGTCATTCCCCACCCCAGGGCATTTTTCTTCCAACCTGCTTTTTTATGTCAGAACATCCTACCTCTGAATTGGAAGAGGATTAAATCTCTCCTGCTGTTCCTTTTATCCATGCAGAGTTGTTTTGGTTTTTTTGTTTTTGTTTTTGTTTTTGTTTTTGTTCTTTGCCTTCACTTTAAATGACAGGAAAGTCTAACTCAAACAGATAAACTTTGAATTAACATTGCTTTTAGAAAGAATATCTAAGGCCCTTCCTTTCTGAGTTCTGAAGAACTTTGTCCTAGTGAATCACTCGCTCCTAAATCTGTCAATGCTCAGACTTTCTCTGTACCTCTTAGAAGCAAAGGGAGTTAGTTGGTGGAAATGGTCGCACTGATTTCGGGCAGCATCTTGGTGTGCTCGGAAGTGGCCCATTTGTTCACAATGGTCAGGGAAAATGAGGTTAGTAATCTGTGAAAACTTCAGAAGTGCAGAGGTCGCAAAAGGGCTATACAGACCAAAGAAAGCACTTCTTTGTTGGCCTTTCTCAATGAAATCATAGTTGTTTCTAATGCTTAGAGGTTAGCATGGTATAATCGTAAAGATCATTAAAATAGATACCCTGAAGTCTTAGCTAGCTTTAAATCTTAGCTCTGCCATTTAAACAAGTTACCTTTCCTCTCCCTGTGCCTCAGCTTCCTCATCTGAAAAGTGGGGTTGATGATAATAGGACCTGACTTTACAGGCATGTTATGAACATTAAGTTGATTATTATGTTTTTGAAAAATAGAAAAATACCTGGCACATGAAAAGTACTATATAAATTTTAGTATTATAATGATTTTCTTTTCATGGCACAAGTAGTCAACAGACACAAATTGGCTGTAGTACTGTTCTAAGTAGTATGCTGGGGAGGAAAATAGTTATATTGCTCAATTTTAAAAATATATATTAAGTCTTTAGATATCTGCATTTCATTTAATGTGCAAACTCTTTATCAAATAAGCACCTCTAGTGTTTTCTAAATAGCTGTCTTTATTTCCTTATGTTTCTCGTGATATCGAATTTTAGAAAATAATCTTACTTTTCAATATTGACAGAATCTGAATTTGGTTGATTCTCCAATCTAAAACTTTCAATATTTATCTACTTACAAAGTGATTTATCTCAGCCTATTTTCTTCTTGAGAAGGGATCTCCAAGTTTCCAGAGAGTTCTACTGTCTCTCCAGTTGCTCTGTCTCTGCATCAGCATCAGCGCATACCCAGCACTTTTACTCCTTAATTGGGATGCTGGATGTAGGGAGGTTAGGTTCAGCTCATGGAGAAATACGCAGAAAGAAGGAAGTTGTAAGAAAACCTAATGGCTCAAGAAAGAGGTTTATTCAGTGTGCTTAAATTAATTAAATGTATTCAATTTTCTGGGTTTTAAGCTGACCCTGAGGTTAATTATGAGAGCTCTCGAAGACATTTAAAGATAGTTGAAGGATTTTAAAAGAAATTATCATTTGACTGCATAAATTTCCATATGGTTTTGGAAAAAATCTATGTAATGATTCCTTTTGTATAGTACTTTAATAAATTTAAAAATGAGAAAGCAAGCCAAATTAGTGTAACATGAATATATATAGTATAACATGAAACAAAATTCAGCTAATCCATATAGAGAATTCAAAAGAGAACTAAGTATCTTTTTCCTAAAGTTCTAGCAAGTTTAAAAAGTCACATATGGACATAAATATTATGCACAACAAAATTTATAAGTAACATCAGAGAAGTACACTTGCGACTGAGAATTCTAATTGGGAAGACCAAGAGAGGTTTTTCCAAAGGAGATGGCAATTTGATTTAAATGACCTCAAAAAATTAGTAAGATTTGACAGGTACAATTGGAAGAGAAAGCGGAAGGACAGGAAAACAGAAAAAAACAGTTATAAAATTTCTGGGTGTTAAAAAATTAAAACAATCTACTTTATAGAAATGCTGCATATAAATAAAGAAATTATAAGAACTATGACTAAAATATGATATTTGAGTCATAGTACAGAAAACTCAAATATCAGAGTGAATTTGTACTTGGTTAATAGGAAATAAATAGACGGTAAAAGATATTGAATAAGGGACCAATTAGATTGCACAGAAAGAAGCATTATTAAGCAGTGATGTAGGTAATGAAATATTCTCATGGAGAGTTAGAGAACTAAGACAAAAACACACTTGGAAATGCATAGTAAGCATGATGGTCTGACTTAAATCATTGTCCCAAGTGTTATGATGTTCTTACCCTCCTCCACCTGGTGAGAAATTTCCATAAAAATACTGTGTGAACTTCTGGTTTCCATACTCTGAGTTGAACCAACTGCAGTGGGCCCAGGAGGCAAAATTAGAAACAATAGGTGCACGATAACTTACTCTTAAAAAATAAAAGAGTTTTTGAATTATGTTAATTAAAATGGAATGGGCTGCCTCAAAATGCAGTGATTCCTGCCGCATCTGACCTGTGTTAGAAAGAGGTTGAGTGCCCCCTATAGGCAAAGCGTTACAGATGAAATTGAATGACAATTGGATAGCTAAGTAAATTTTTTTTTGTAAACTAGAATTCTCTACTATTAAAATTCATAATTTTGTAAAGAATTTCTTTTATTTACTAACTTGTTAAAAAGAATTTAGCTGGTATCATAGAAATATTAATATAATATTTTATTTTACTAAATTTCAAAATATGCAATTCTATATATTTACTATATTGTATTTTTTAATTTATTATGCAAATTCATAAGGTACTATAGTTCACATAATTATGTTTTATCTGGACAATGATACAAAACTCATAACATCATGATACCCTCCTTAACAAACTAAAAATTCCTAATTAATATGTTACTGCTTAATGAGTAAAGAACAGATTAAAAATATTTCACATTATAACAAATTGACTACGAACATGGCCAAACATTAAAAAGGGCATGATGTGTGTTTATGTTATATAATTGCAGCTAACTAGAACTATTTCTAAATAGGCTAGTCATTTCAGTACTTACTTGTGGCATTCAGTGGAATTTTAATTATTTCCTCCCCAACTACATTCTAAGTGACTAAAAGGTCAACTCAAAAGGAATTTGGAGTTGGGCATTTAGAGTGAATTGTTGAATACTTCCTCTGTATCCATGCAATTTTTTTCAGTAAGTTGAATAATTAAGCATTAACTATATAGCTAAAATAAATACTCATGAAATATTACAGCATTATATAAAATATAACTAATGTGTTAATAATATAAATGTTAAACATGTATTCTTTTCTATTTTATGTTTTGTAATCTAGATCCAAAGAATGTGCATATATTATATTTATTAAGATATTTAACCATGATTTCACCTTGATAAAAATACTCATTTATTCTGAATAATTTTTGCCTCACTGATCTAAATGTGCTTTAATGCATCTATTGGCAGTTCTACTAGCACTTTTCTTCATGTCTTTGTCTATTATTAATAAGTTTCAATTTTATGTGCAGCATTGCCTATAAAAATTCTGTCAGAAAGCACAAGAAATAAGATGCTTGATTTCAAATAAATTCTAAATTTTAGCATTTCATAAAGAATTACATTTCAGTAAAATTAGATTTATCTAATATTTCATTTGCTTTTTATCATATTTTGTTATATGATTCTTATTTCTTGTCATAATGTATGAGCTGCAAACTAAGAATAAAAAACTTCAATTCTCTTAAGGAAATGTTCAAAATGTTCTCCCCAATAACTCTTCCCACACTTTAAATGACTCAACTCATTGGTTGGAATAATGAATTACAGACCAGAGCGCACTTTATTCAGTAGCTTCAGCTATTTAGAAAGATTTTTTTGTGGATTAACATGCTAATTGGTCCTCTGTGATCTAATTAGTTATCATTCAAAGGAATATGGAAAATGAAACAATTATAAAATTAGATAACTTCCCATTTAGAGAAATCCAGTATCATCAATCGGATAAAAAAAAAAAGGATGGTCTTTGAAACTTTCAAACCTATATTTAAATTGCCTGTATCATGAGTTATCCCACCAGTATATTTAAATACCTTCAGGGACTGACTGTCTCTAAAGAGCAAATTAATCAAAACATCTAATAAAGAGAATTAAAGTGGTATTTGGACATGATAATATGATGCAATAATCATGAGGACTCAATAATAAGTCAGATTTTGATATATTCCTAGTTGTGCTCCAGTTCAAGATTCTTGTTTTATAAACTGGGAGGTCCAGAGTCGAAAAGTGATTTTTCCTAAATAACAATTTGTTCTCCCAAATACAGTGCCTTCTGGGTTTCAGTCTAGTGTCCTTTTCACTCTACCTAAATACAATTTCTCATATTTCCATCTTACAGTTCCTGCTAATGAATATGTTACATAATGAAAGTGCTGATATTTAAGTGAAGTGAAAACCGTTTTGTTGTTTTTACAGGATTTTACATTTCCACCCCAACTGGACCAGGAGGGAGACAAGAAAGAGTACAGCTTTTAAGTCTCCCTCTGGACCCCACTTTGGAACCAGTCTGCCTTAGTTTCTGGTATGTTGTACACACACGTTAAATACCATATTATTTAATGAGCAACATTGCCTTTCTCATGTTGCGAGGCTCAGATTTCATTAAGATGTTATCTCAGCTTTTAAGGAATTCAACATTACTTTTCTAATTGATAAAGAAATAAAATGCCAGGTGATTCTCACCCCTTCTCTAGCAACTCCCTCACCAAAGGGAAAAGGGGTTATTTCAAAAACAGTAAAGAATTTGGAAGAACTCCAAAATGCATTTATTCTAACGTGGTAGGAATTTATTTATTTTTTCTTGTTTCCAAACTAGGTACTACATGTATGGTGAAAATGTCTATAAATTAAGCATTAACATCAGCAGTGACCAAAACATGGAGAAGATAATTTTTCAAAAAGAAGGAAATTATGGAAAAAATTGGAATTATGGACAAGTAACAATAAATGAAACAGTAGAATTTAAGGTTGGCAAATACTTTGTGTGTCATAATCATATATTTTTATTCTAAAAATGGTTATACAATTATAGTTAATGATGATATAATGAAAAAAAATTATTTATTTTCTGAATGTAGCCCAGTCATTTTCTCTACTTTTTTAATCTACCTTTTTCTCTTTTTAAAATCTTTTAGTACCTCTATTTTTATTTATTTAATAACTTATTAAAAAACTACTAATGAGGAATGATTTACTTCAGGAAAGTATTGTTTATAATGAGCCATAGAATCCATGAAAACCTTGTAGAATATTTCAACTTTCTTCAGCAATTTTCTAGCACAAGTTAATCTTGTCTTCCTGTGCCCCTGCCACAGGACTTCCAACTTTTTACAAATACCACCTAGATCAGCTCTGCAATTTTCTAAGAAATATCCTTGCCTCTTAGAAGATCGGCGCCTACCAGTATCCAACCAATCTGCCCCACTCTGACTTAATCTCCATATATTTCCTAAAAAAATTTTATCAGCTGTGTCATTGGAAGTCTCTGATCATTTATTTCACATTAGGGTGAATTAATTTTTCAGATAATGGTTTAATGTGTACTCTTCCTAAGGGTGTTTACAATTAAAATATAGGATAAAATAGGTGAATAGTTTAACCAAATTAACAATGTCTTCATTGGATAATTTCAGACAAGAAGGTATAATTTTCAGAAAATGTATTATTTGGACAAACATTGTTATCAGTGAAGGCTTCAGTTCTTTCCCGGTACTTGTTATAAGGCAGGCAATAATCAACGATCCTCATCTGTATTTCTCACATCTTTCTTTCATTTTTCCTTTTTTTCTTTTTTCTGGGTCTGTCCTTAAGTTCTGTGAAGTTTTTTTCTCCACCTTTATTTGTTTTCTGTTAATACAAAGAAGAGTAAAGGAAAATAGAACATTCAGGGAACAAAGAGATAGCAGAAACAGGGACATAAGTATTGCAGTGACTAAATCTGGCTCAAGTCACTGAACAGGTTTTGTTTTGTTTTGTTTTGTTTTGTTTTGTCATAAAATCAGCACAACTTTTCTTCAAAGTTAGCTCATCAGAGTGAAAGCGTCAAGTTCTAAAAATATTTTCACTTTGGTTTTGCCACTTTGTTCTAAAATCTTGAACAAATCACATTAGTTCCTTTGAAATTCAGCTTGTGTATTCATGAAAGAGAAAAAGTAATGCATATTTGGAATAGTCCCTGGTGTGAAGCACGTGGAATGATCGTACAAATGAGTGAATCCATGACTACACAATAATGTTGCAAAAATTAAATGAGACAATGTATAACATCTGCATAGCATAGCAATTAATGTATAGCAGATATTCAGTTTCTGTCTTTTCTCTCATACATAGGAGAGAATTCAAGAAAGTCCCGCTAAAAATACCCACTGTCCAGAAGAACCTAATATAATTTGTATGACCACTGAGCCTTTCTCTCAAGTCTGGGTCTGTGTTCTCTGGGCATCACCCTCACACAGTATCCTATACCAGCTTCCTGGGTGAATTACAGCTGGAACTAGCTGGCCCTGAATGATCACATTGTACTCAAGTTTTCTCTAGTCCCCTTCTTCTCCAATTCAAATAATTTAATCAGTGTATCTTCTCTTCGGGACATATGCTCTAAGAAGGCAGATACCTACTTGGATTTCGAATATCGTTGGAGAAGAATCTGGGAGAAGTTTGTTCTTCCCTGCCAGACAATATATCTGTATGACAGAGTACAGTAGAATAAAACAGAGAGAAACTGTGACAATATTGCCTGACGAAGAAGGAAGATACTACTGAAAATTTAGACTAATATGAACCCAGAATAAGAGAGTTGGGCTCAGCAGAAGGACCTTGAATAACATAATCCATCAGCGTTTCCCTATGCAGTAATTTGTCCTTGGGTATTTGGAGATGTCAGGGTTGACCCTCCAGAGAACACTGGATCATAAAGAGATTCAAGTTAGGAACATTAGAGTGGAATCATTTCATATGCCTTTCTGAATTGCAGGTTGCTTTTAATGCTTTTAAAAATCGGCTCCTGAGTGATATAGCATTGGATGACATTAGCTTAACAGATGGGATTTGCAATGTGAGTCTTTATCCAGAACCAACTTTGGTCCCAACTCCTCCACCAGAAAGTCCTAGTAAGTAACCTTAACAGGAATTTTCCCTAATTAAGCCATTAATATTTTCAGGTAGATCTTTCTTTTGCTTATATTTTTCCATCTCAGCCTAATATTATTTTTTATTGGAAATCAAAGATGTTAAAATAGAAGTAAAATGAAAGCTAACAGAATATTACATGTTATACATAAACCCATAATAAAAAAAATCACTCAGTATTTTGTTATGCATCTTATTTGTGATAACTAGTACCTTTTCATTTTTTGAAAATAACAAAGGTACTGATTTCTATTTTGTTTTCACTAGAATACAAACTAATTCTGTATGGGCCATCGAGCATAGCCTATAGTTTTTTGGGAAGAAGCCTTAAGATTCTCATAGCCTTCTGAAAGAGTGATGATAAGATCTCAAGGGGAGTTAGGTTAAGCCTGGCATCCATCAAGCCCATTTCAAAAATAATTTAATAATAATGATTGACCTGGACTTTGAAGATACAGACCTAGATCACACAAAAGATTTCTTTCCTAAAATGGTACTTCTGTAAGACCTCATAATGTGCTTCCTTAGCAGAGGCACTAATATTTTGCAGTTGAGCAGCAACTAGGCTTTCTGGTGTCCTATGGTATTTTTAACTCAAAAGAGTATAATGGAGCCTGTGTCTACCTGTGTTAAGTCAAATTGGAAACACAACATTTCAAGAGGCAAAGAGACATTACCATTCATTTCATCCATGTCTACGGAAACGATCACTTCATATCACTTTCAGACTACAGCATTTGGCAGAAAGAAAAGGCATGTAATGATAAATGAAATCAAACACCTATTATTTTTTTTATTGGGATACTTTCACAGCATTACATTTTAAAGCAAAAACAACTTTTTTTGTCTTTGGTGGCTGGAAGCTGATCTAGCTCTACAGCTTTGCTGTGTCAAACCTCATGGATGTTTTGTTCTGTCATGGGTGTGAACTTACAAACAGAGCACTTTTTCCAGTTCTCATTTTCTTCCAAGCACACTTGAGACTCTTCTCTTATTCACGTCAGCAAATCAGATTGATAAACCTATCCAAATTTGATTTAACTTCAAAAACCATGTGTCTTACTACTTTCCAATCTTTGGTTAAAAAGAATACAGGCTTTCAGATGAGTGGTTTAACAACTCAAAAGCTCTAAAGATGACTGATATTTGAGAACATATAACAAACAAGTTGCTTTTAAGATAAAGATAGTAATTACATTCTCATGTTGGTCCCATGATATATTGTAAGTGTACTTACATCCTGGCAAAAGACTATGCCTTTAGGGGTTATAAATGAATTTCTCAGTATTTCAAACATTCATTCAAATTTTATAAATAACTACTATATACAAAGTATTGCATAAGAAATATAAGATGTAGCAATACCATTGGTACATAGAAAAATAAATAAATATTAAAAGCAATATGTAATTATGTGCCCTAAAAGTAAAAAATGAGAGAAGTCTCTTTGGAGAAGAGAGTGTGAACTGGAGAAGTCTTTAAGGAAGCATTAAAAATAAGAGACTGAATAATACCCATAAACTTGAAACAAAAGCATGGAAGTACCACACATTCCCATGTAATAATATTGGCCACAAACTTGTGGCAAGAAGTGAATTTCTTGACACCATACTCTGGGTCTAATTCACCTTTGCTTTACGCGTGTCTGACTGGTTTGTAATATCACATAAAAAGATGATGAATAAATATTATTAGATATGAACTAAGAACCTCTCTTTCCTTCTCTCTCTACTTAGTACTTTTCTTTTGGTGAAACAAACATTTTGCCAAACAAAAATCTGATCTAAGAACTAAAGCTTGAAAATGATGATGGGGGTAGGAGAAAATATCAACATGAACTCAATAATACGGGGTTTGTGGCATTGTTTAAAAATAATTATTTCACTTTATTTTCTTTAGATGCCCTAGGCCCTATTCTCTATTATATAAAATATTTTCATACAAAAACAAAAAACAAATTATAATTATTAAAATCACTGCTAGTTTGATAAATAATGCCTACGTATATCAAATGTTAGTGACATCTTATTTTGATATTGGCATTGTTTAAAACAATAGATTTTATTGGTAATCTTTTCAGCCAGTATGTTTTTCTATTCATCAAAAAGTGGTCAAGAAGAAAGATTTTCTTGGTGGAAGTAATATAGTTTCACAGGCTCAATATTTTAAAAGTAGCAAAATCTCATTATCTAAAATAAAAAAATTTGAAATAATTTTTGCATATAATATCATATATAAATAAAACTTTAAATATGATTTTCCACACTAAAATTTTATCTACATAATCCATACAGTTCTTATGTTTATTCCAGTCAGAAAGAGAGAAGGATAATACCTCGATTTCAAAGAAGCATGTTATCCCTGCATATTTTAATAGGGAAATTATAATGGTAGAATTACCCATCTGATTTTAAAATGTGAACTTCAGAATTTGCCCAGAGTGCATTTGTTCTGCTTTCAAAATGGTTCACTTCAGGGAAATATTTAGCCCAGAAGAAAATGTTAATTATCATCAAATACATTCTGAACAATTTCATTCTAATACCATTTGCAATTGGTTCAGTGAAATTCTTATTTGTGCAGAGCTTTCCTGGTTCCAGATCGCTGATTTGTTTAAGAGGAAATGAAAGGAAACCATGGTTGACTGGCTAATAAATTGCCTTTCTTTAGCTCTGAGAGAACATCTATATAAGAAAATAATCCCAGACAAGTAACTGACTAGCAAATATCAGTTTCCTTCCCTTTTTTTAGGGATCCACATTGTGCCCAATTTTTGGAAATGAAAAGTTCACTTTTCATAACTGCAGAAATTCTTCTACTTTTTGGCTTCAGTTGCTGCTGCATCAGCTCTAAGATTGTAGCCCTGTGACACTGGCACAAATTATTTAAATGTGGAGATTGTATTGAGAATGTTTTTTTAAAAAGTAAACATTTCATTACACAATTATCATGCCAATTTGCAACACAGTTGAGATAATTCATGACAAGATATCTATGAAATAGAATAGTTATATAAAAAAAGAAATCCACATTTAGGCCCCTGACTTGTTTCTGTGACTGTTAAAGATAATTAAGAAAAAAAAAATAGGACAAACTATAGTTTCAGCTATTTTACTAGTCAATTTTTATTTCTACAGTTTGCCCTTTTGGGCCATTATTAGGCCATTTTCCATTTCCAGAGACAAAATAAAAGTTAATTTGGAAAGTTTAATAAGCATGACACTATACTTAGAGCAAAATAATCTTTAACTTTAGTTCTTCTTATAGAAATAAATCAATAGCTATCCACCTCTCTTATAATTGATAGCCATATTTCAGCAGAGCTGATTGCCTTTTATATTATTAGTGTGACTTGACATTCAAACCCCTAGCAAATGACATATTAAGTGCACTCCTATAGTTCTGTATCAATGTGTTTTGGGCAATTTTATTTTTTCATCTTTTTACCTTTAAAAGTAAAAGCCTACTTATTAGGGCTAACATTAGGTAAATTGCTATTAATGACAAATAAAATTTAAACCACGAGAAATGAAAATTTAAACTCTATTGTCATAAATTTAATTTAAATTAAATTTATTTAATTTATATTACCATTATATCTGGGCACTATAACCTTTTAACAGAAATATAAATTTTCATAAATTGAGGACAAAATTTAATGGAAAATTTGATATTACAATATGAACTTTTCTATAATATTATAAAACTATGTATTACTATGATAATGAAAAATAATTATTGATTTTAAAATTAGTAACTTTTAACATATTCAGATATCAATGTGATATATTATTTCTCAAGCTACATCTATTATTTCCTTCACATGAGTACCAATCAAAAACCTTTTACCATATTTTTATTTCTTGTCTTACCAAACAGATCTTTAATTTGAAACCAGCTATTTTAAATGAAAGCTAGTCTCTCCTTTTCACCTCAGAGTAAACATTTCCACATTGACACATACCTCATGGACGTCAGAGGCTTAAGCATGTATTAAAAATGACATGCTTCAAGGAAACTATCTATCCCTGATAACTACTTTGCAAAATACTGCATATTATTTATATAGTGTATGTAGTGAAAATCCCTATTGGCATAGTAAGAAATTAATCAGAATACAAATCTTTGAAATAACAGCTCCAAGAAAAAGAAAAATGAGAGTTTAACAACTGTAAATAAATAGAGTTCCCCATACAAGACAGGCTATTTAATTCTCGTTCTCTGGATAAGGATGGTTTATCTAATAACACAGCATGACTGTGATATCCAGAATTACATTTCATGAGTCTTTGGCTCCTCTATTAAGAAGCACATGTTACATTTCCATTACATTAAAATAGATGTGTCCTCAGATTTAGGATGGTTGAAAGTGCCTTTGTCAATTCCTCAGTCATTTATATACAGAGAGTAACTGATATTTTTATCAGACCAGAGATATCATACTGGTCAGTTATTCAATATAAAAATATATATGAAATGCATTTCAAAAAGTGTTTCTTAAGTATTTTAAAGGAATGAATTTCCAAGACTTCTGTTTAGTGGAGAAATGCTAAGTAAACTGTCTACCGTTAACAGGCTTAACAGTTACACTTGACAACATTTTAGTTCCGGTTGTGATTTTATTAAAGTCCTCCCTACTTATCTACATATAATATAATGTACTGTTAAGTATTCAGCTATGTACTGTTAAGTATTCAGCTATGTACTGTTAAGTATTCAGCTATGAAAATTCAATACATTTTCCAAAATGTTGACTATTTACTATATTAGGAGTATCTACTTTTGAAATTTTCCTATTCCTTGAAGAGAAAATGAACATGATGGTTAAAAATCAACAACAAAAACAAAAACAAAAATAAAAAAAAGTACTGGCCACACTGGCCATGGCTAAACTTATGAAATAGAAAAAGCTGGTTTCCCCAGTCTTCAATCTACAGCGTTGTTTTTGTTTCTGCATTATACTTTTCCTTCCCCATTAGTTTCATCGAAGATTGAAGCAAGCATTTCATGACACTTAGAATTATTAAAATTAAATGAGTTGTGTGTATGTGAGAGTTGGGGGAGTTGTAGTAGGTTTTTCTACAGAAATCTTTGCAAGATAATCTGTCACAAGATCAAGGAGATATTAGCTTCGGAGGAACAGCTTCTTTGGGAGCAGAAAATTCCCTCGGCCTTTCACGCTTTCCAGTAGAGAAGCTGCCCTCACTCCCCATTATAACTCTTTCTTTGATTCAAGTATCTTCTTCAGCACCCTATGGACAGTGCTTTCTTTCTTCTAGATCTATCATTGACCTTACTTGTTAGTACTTTCATTTATAGTCTCTTCTGCCCTCCTTCTCTTTGTCTATACCCATCACGAATATGTCATACACCCACCAAGTGCCACTTATTGTGACTCAGTCTAAATCCTGCTTGTGGCTTGGACCACATGGTAGAAATAATTCAGAGTTTAATCAACCTAATAAGAGACAACAACATGCTGTGGGATGAGTCTGAGACTGAGTTGAAGTTTTGTCTTTGACATTAAATGAATGTGCACAGTATTAGCAAGTAACTGAATACCTCCAGTGCTTAAATAGAAATATTAATAGTAATTATCTAATCCAGAGAAATGCACTGAAAGCCAGTACTGAGAATGCCAGGCAATATGTAGGCACTTTCCATAAATTATGTCTGAATTTTACAACAACCTGAAAATCTCTAATACATATCTGTTTTATACAAGAGAAAATCAAATCTTGAAAAGACACAACTCGGAGCAACAATTTTAATCTACCAGTTTTATTAAGATATCTTCCTTTTACACACAATGTTCTTTTCCCAGATGAGACAATATGTGTAGAAGCACTGTGCAAAAGACAAGGTTTTGTAAGAGGTTTTTTATTCATGCTAAGCTCCTCTGGGTCCAGACAAGCTTGACCAAGGAGGGTATATAAGGTAGACCAGGCCCTAGTACCCCGTAGAATAGGATAAATTGACAATGATACTATGATCAAGCCACGACAATTGCTTCTCTGTGTTAGCAAATACGTCCTGAACCCAAATCTAAGAGGCTTATTACATACAAATTTGGAAGATGCACATGGCCTTCAAAAAATCTGCATAAATAAAACATATGATTTGTAGAAGAGGGATCAATAAAGAGAGATGACTAAAGGCATTGTCATAGGAGTAGAGACATTTAATTATCCCTACTATAATCTGATTACTATCTTATTGGGTTTCCAGTATCATATGTCTTTAATAATAGGAAATATACATATGCTTATTTCAGTTTTCTATATACTTCAGATTAGGTTACTTTTATTCTTTTGATCATATATATGAAATGATAATAAAAATAAGATAAACTAGGAATACTAAAAGTAGTTTGAGTTTTTATGTTACTTTAGAATTTTCTTCTAATAAGAAGATAAATATAAAGTATGTTAAGAATTTCGTAAATTTAATCTACCTTCTTAAAGCATCATACTTTTAACTGTAAGATTTGTGCTCTTTCTAATAAATTGTGTTAAGCTCAGTCCCAACTTGATTCCTGGACACTATTGGGTATCAGATCACTCTGTGGCAATAATTAAACAAATGGATTTTCATTCATCTCCCTTTCCTGACAGTCAAGTGCCTCAGTACACAAGATGTGAAGCTTCCTCTCTACCAAAAAAAAAAAAAAAAAGGTAGAAAAAAAGGAAAAAAAGCAAGAAATGACAAGATTAGTGATTTATTAGCTTTTCTCATAAAAGACTGACAGATACAAGATTTTTTCTATTATAAAGAATCATTTTCTTTTTTACTGCAGAGGGTTGATAACTTACTCATGCAGACTATAAAAGATGTTGAGCAAAAATGTTTCCTTGCCCAAATATTTTGGAAAACGATGTACTCTATTATGTGTTTTTGGAGATTCACAAAGAACAGGAGTATTTGAGGTTTTGAGACCTTCCTGGGTAAAGAGACCTGTTTACCTGTATTTTTCCCTTATTTAAGTTGCAAGGTTTCCTCATACACAAAATCTAAAATTTATCTGTCAAAACTAATATTTAAAGAAATGGAATTGGAAACTTTTTAGTAAATAGTACTATCTCTGAAATAAACAGTATTGCTAATGATTTTACATTGCTTTTCTTTTCAGCGGACTGTGGAGGACCTTTTGAACTGTGGGAGCCAAATACAACTTTCACTTCTATGAATTTTCCAAACAACTATCCTAATCAGGCTTTCTGTGAGTCATTTCTTTTCTATAACATGAGAAACAATTGTATATATCAAGGTTTCCCTTCAACACAGCAAAGTGGGCTATACATTTCTCATATCTGGATACGCTTGCCACATTTATGAGATTATGAGATAACAATAATATATCACTAACTTTTTTAGCAATTATTTCAGGCCAGGTTCTGTGTTAGTGCTTAATATACATTTTTTCAGTCAATTCTTACAATAATTCTTTGAAGCAGGTATTATTATTAGAATTCTCAAATTTAAAAGTTGAATAAAACCAGTAACTGAAAGAGCTAGCCTTACTCCAGATACCACTTTCTTAATCACACTCCTTGGTTATACGTATAATGTCTGTAGTGTATATAACAAGTTTGCAATTCCATAGAATAAAGTTAATGAAAAGTATAAGCAGCAAAGAGCCAATTGTGACATCCACACCTTTTGTAAATATAGAGTTAATAAAGCAGCTAGAGTAATGTGATTAGATTCTCAGTATAAAAGATGAAATAATAAGGAAGATCACTAAAACACACACACACACAAACCTAAGTCTAGTAAGACTAGTTAGCTAAAACTAGTTAGCATGAAGCATAAGTCTAGATCATTATTCCTAATAGAGAAGTTCATTATCGTTGTGGAGAAATTATGTTAAAGATGCGGATTCTCCAGCCCATCCTACAAAAATTCCATTCTGGTAGGTCTGGAAAACAGACCTATTCTATCTACAGCTGCACCTCGTTAGCACCATGGGTCGAAATGGAGAATTCTACCAGTGAATGATATGCCCTAATGACAGTGACAAATGTGTTGTTAGAAAATGTCAACTTTTCTTGCTTCAAATGATCCAGAGATAAGTTTATAGAATAATCACTTTTATAGAATAATAGAGTCACTATTATAGAGAGATATCTGATTAAAAAAATAAACAGCCATTAATCTAATTTGACTTGTTTGGGGAACCAGAGATTATCATCTCTACTTCGCACTGAAGACATCTTTTAAACATATCACTTGTGCAAAGTAATGATCTAAAATTCTGAAAACCAGTGGAACACTGAAAGATTTGGATAAATTTATTGATTTGTTCAAAGAAACTACTTCAAATTTTATTGAAACTTTACTGTAAATATTTATTATTAGACCAAGGTGTTTCCTCACACACACATAAAACATTTTGGAATACTGCTTTTCATAAAATGAAAAAAATTTTTCAAAAGCAATATGAAATTCTCAAGAGAGTGAAGATTTAAAAGAAATGAAAAAAGTGTGTTCTAAACTAAGTGTTATTATTTATTACTTTTAAGGTGTTTGGAATTTAAATGCACAAAAGGGAAAGAACATACAACTTCATTTTCAAGAATTTGACTTAGAAAATATTGCAGATGTAGTTGAAATCCGAGATGGTCAAGGAGATGATTCCTTGCTCTTAGGTAAGTCTGCAATTTAAATATTATGAAAGTTGTATGGCTCAAGGTATTGGACTGATGAAGAGAGCATTTCTCAATAAATGTAATCACTCTTACGACTAACAAAATGAAAATCCAACAGTAGCATAAAATGTGGTATTTTATATGGAGCTTTTAATATGAGGGTGTTTGCAATGATGATAGAATAATATTCCTCTTGAGGATTCTTGGCAAACCAGGATTAATATTTTTGAGTCAGCAGTTCTTACTACTTGGTATTAATTCACTACAATAAGCCTTATACCTTGGAGACTAATAGCTAATAATACCCGTTATGCAGTTTTCTATGCATCATGTGCACATCAGATGTCCAAACATAGCTATTGAATCAAGTTTTATTTCATTTCAAACTAACAAAACAAATTGTGTTTGTTATGCAAAATTTTTAAATAATTTTTATTTTATGTTTTATTATTATTTTGATTATCTATATCTCTAGTACTAGCTACTTTTAATAAATATCTAAGATTGGTTCGAAAACTGACTGAAGTTGATTTTTTCCTACAATCTATTTTGTATTGATCATTAACTTTTTAATAAACCTGAGAGAAATGTACTATTCTTGAGAAAATTATTGTACCTAGATCATAAAATACATGTTAACATAATAAAAATCTATCAGTCAAATATAATAGCTAATTTCTTATTTAACTACTACCAGTTTTTAAGAAAGATGTGTCCCTTGCTACTTCACACATTAAATCATAAAAATGATAAAGGGTAAATTAGAATGCATGAAACAATATCCTTTATAAGTAAAGTGTTTTATCTAACTGTGCTTTGAACTCATGTTAATAATTTTCTATCAACTGGCCTGATGCAATCAGGATGCAACCACATGAACATTGCAACCAGTGGATGAGGACTGCAGAGGGCACTTTCTATCACAATGAAGGGGTAGAGTGATGGAGAGGGTTCCACAGCCATAGTAGTACATCATCCATTATGTAGGTTTCTTCAGCAAAATTCCACAAAATTCTAGAACACAAGGAGAGGATTTTGAGAGCCACACGAGGACAAATAAGCAATGAAAGAATCAGTGGAGCCAGGAGGTTGGTGCTAGAAAGAACTGAGGAACTTTAAATTTGATTTTCTAATATACAGTTATAAAGATATTTTGGATAGTTTTCTCATTTTTAGGTTATGTTGTCCTTCTAATGAAAACTTCAGTGTTCTCATGATCTAAGGAAAGTTAGTTTTTCATCATTTCACCTCTTACAATTTATATCAATCATTGAAAAGTAAATAAGAATTCCAAAAGGATCTCAGAACCATGGTTTTCAAATTTGTGGGCAAGAAGTTCTTTTGAAACGGAATTGCTTTCGGGGACTCCAAAATAGAAATTATTTACTAATATGAATGTATTTTTTAATTAGCTTAAGGCTTTATTGTTTAGTAAAGAGATTTTCATTGTTTATGAAATCCCCAAAGCCCAGGGATTAGTTCAAAACATTTTGAAAACCACCATTTAGGTTTATTTTATCTGTCTCTAATTAATCCATCCTTCAGATTAGGCTAATGATTCAATCCACAAAAAGTATCAAACAAATTAAATGGAATTACTAAGGGAGGCTATAATTTCCATTGTTTTATAAAGGTCTTTAAAAGGAGGCAAATAATCATTTTTCTGAGATAACACTAACTTAGAATAGTAGTGGTGCTAAGCCAGAAAATGTTATGAGTAATTCATCATTAAATTATAGAGCTACAGAAACCTCAAGTAATATTGGGAAAGGTCAGGAGAGAAGTTAGCTTTTCAAGAAAATGTGTCTAAAATGTAAAAGAAGATATACATTTACTTACATGTAGCTGCTCCATGAACAAGCCATGTCATATATTGTGTACCTCTAGAAGGTGGAAATGAGAAAAAGGGTATATTTCCTTTTAGAGTTAAAGGATCATCTTAGTGATTATCTTGTTTTCCTTTGGAGCAGCTGTGTATACAGGGCCTGGTCCTGTAAAGGACGTATTCTCAACCTCCAACAGAATGACTGTGCTTTTCATCACCAACAAGGAATTGACAAAAGGAGGATTTAAAGCCAACTTTACTACTGGCTATCACTTAGGAATTCCAGGTGAGTGCACTTGAGATGACATGTTGCATCATAATTTTTAGAGCAACACAATGAAAGTATATTCGGACTTCAAGGCCTAAATGTGATTTCAATGTTTGCATTCCAAAACATTCATTTTATTTTCATCTTAATGAAGATTTTCTTCTTTTCTTTACATTTGCTTAACCACTACCTGAATTTGTTCAAAGCAGGATCTATACTATTTCTCAGCAGATTTATTTGCATCTCTTGGGTATATAAAGAGTTGTGAATTTTATTCACCGAAGAGAGCCATTCTATACATTAAAAATGGGGTTATTGCGCCATGAGCAAAGAGGACTGTCTGCCAAGAGCATTTTTGGAGAACAGCAGGGAGACAGGCAAGTGAGCTATTTGAATGCCAACAACATCCAATTAAAATATTAACATCATTAACTTCGTAGAGACAAGCAGTGTAAAGCCACTGCCATCAAGGATGAAGGAATTCGATGCTGGTTTTTGCTGGTATGCACAATCTTCTTACCCTTTGTTTTTTGTATTATACCCATAATATAATCATAAGGGGGGAGAATTATTGCCTGCCTGCTCATCATGGATGTCTTTATCTATAGCATTATATTCATGTATGATACAACTATTTGCATTCAACAATCTACAGAGAATGTTTTATTGCCTACTGCTCCTCTTGGATTATGATTTTCCTTAGGCTATTGCCCACACTCTGTGGTTCTCTCTAAGTAAATATGTCAAGAAGACAGAATACAGGTTTCTTCCTCCATTTATCTTTCCTTTCCATAGGAGACTGTGGTCAGTTTGTCTTTAACTAGAATGTCTAGTAAACAGGTAAGATTGGAGCTTTAATTCTCATCTGGCCTATTATCTTATCCCAGATCTATCTGTGCAAATATCTGTTCCTCCACTCAACACTGGCCTAGATCTTTGAATCCACAGAAAGTTGTATGTTTTCAGCTTCACAGCAAATATGGAAGTTGACTTGTATCTTGTCTACCCTCTGGCTTTCAGTAGAAGCCACAACAATTGTGAGAATCTGCAATGTGCATGCAGGAAAAACACAAAACCACATTTTGAAAATAATAGGCATTTCCAAAGGAAAAGAACCAATCAAAACTAACAATGAATGGTGTAATGGGGGAAAAATTATATAATTATTGGATGTGATAAAAGTGACTTAAAAATCAAGTCTTATTGCTTGCCATAAAAAAATTAATAATTGGAAATTAGTGTTATGTACTGTATAAAATTTCAAATTTTGTAAGGAAAAATTTTTGTCAAATTCCTAAGCAGAATAAACATCACTTTTTAAAGGTGTTAAAAATCAGATCAGCTTTATAGTTTACACATTTTATTTTCAATACTTAAAGACAGGTATTTCTAAGTTTTTGAGGAGAAATTCCTGCAATAAAAAATGTATAGGCATCAATATTATTCATATTTGAATGGAATAGAATATGTGCAGAGTTCTGCAAAGTATCTTAAAATAGAGCAAGCAAATACCTAATACTTATTTTACTGAAGAGGAAGGCCTTCCAAACTTTTTTCAACAAAGATGTCATGGAAAGTACTTTTGAAAGAAGTATTATATTTTTTAAAGAAATGGTGATAAATAGTAAAACCAACTGAATTAATGAGATTAGAAATACTAATAACGTTACCCAATATGGGAGCAAATTTTCATAAATCCAAACAATTGAAATAATTATTGGGTATTCCACCATCTGCAAAAAAGAAAGCATCTTAAAACAAAATTTTAGAGAAATTAGTAGGTCATTAAACCCATATTTTAAATTGTAAATGAAGAGGGAAGAAAGAAGTATAAAGATAAGAATAGATTGTGAAAAGGCAGACACCAATAAATCTCTTTCATCAAAAATATAGTTAATGGTTTTTATCAGATTCTTATAATGAGATAGATACAACATCAAAGATTATGAAAAAATATTACAGATAATTTCTATTCAAGATGAAAGCCGAAAGAGCATAATCTATGGCTTATAACACAAAATAGATACCAGATTTATGGTGTAGGAATTGTATATAATTGTTTGCTCTTTCACTAGATTTCAACTACTATGATGATGTTACTTAGGAAATAAATCATTTAGAGAAAATTCCCTTGGTTGAAGTTAGAATGGAGTCTTCCATGACCATCACTGCTTGGTGAAAATGCTGGGAATGTGGTTTCACATTCCTCCTGGATATGGTACAGATGCTACTGGGGAGTAAGAAAATTGAGTGATTGAGTCATCGTCAGCACAATCTTCTCCTGGGGAGATGTTTACACCAAAAAACTGAAAAACAATTACAGAAACAGGGATTTGGCAGTGGAAGATAATTAAGCTGGTAATGGAAAGAGAGTTTGGGCACACATATCTGTTTGTAGTGATGTTCTGCTTTGCTGGTCATTTTGGAAAAAATATAAAAGGGGTATCGTAAATGTTCAATGTTTATGTGCTTCATTTATTTCCTGAGATATTTTGGGGACACCTTCCAAAGCCTTCAATTGAGACGTAAAACAATTACATAACATATTTTTTTTATCTCCTTTCTTTATCCTGTTTTGAACATTTCCAGTTACATTAAACTAGAATATATAAAGTACAGATTTATTGAGATCTGTCTCCTATAAATGTCCCTTCGTTGCTCTTTTGTGATACTGAGAGTCTTCATTTAGAATTCAATAGTGCTTATCAGGCAACTGTGGAAGTGGCAGCTGATTACATTCAGGGGTTTAGAGCCCTCCTCAGATTGTGTGGCGTATGCCTTAGAGATCAATTCATTTCCATTTAAAACCAAGCATATGTTGACTAAATGAAGCAGGGCTACTAGAGACTTCATAAAAAGAAGATGGGGAAATTCAATTCTTAGCAATATTTCATTTTCCCTCTCTCACTATGAACATAAAACAATCAGAAATAAGATTTCAGAGGCCACAGAGAGTTAAACTTTTGGGTTAAAGACTTCTTAATGAAGCTAAACTACTATATATCGCAAACAATCAGAATCCGGTTCATGCATGTAGGGGAAATTTTTAAAGAATTTATTTTACCTCTCCTCAGAATTTATAATTTCTATTCAGTTCAGCAACAATCATTTTGCCCCATTCAGCATTTTTTCATTCAGTGCATTCCTCTTACAGAAACAAGTTAATTTTTCTAGATTCATAGGGTATAACCTTAATATCTTTCACTGGAGTACAAAAATGAATTACAATTTTCAGATTTTTATATCTGAAACTAATTCATATTTTAATTTGGATATTTAAATTTCTATTCAACAAATATGTTTTTCCAACTAAATATGGCTTGATTACACTGGTAAAAAAGTAAAATTATCAATAAATTTATCTATAATTACAAAGTAATGAGATAATTTAAAAATAACTAGTGATTAACATTCTATAAGTATATTAAGATTTTTGATCATAGATATTTAATTAGGCTGTCAACTTTTTAAATAAATATAGCACATATTAAAGTATAGATTTTAAATAGAATATATAAATACTAACACATGTATATCTAGCTTTAAGTCTTCCTATTTAAATAAAAATGAATTCTAGGAAGATATATAAAGTCAGTTAAAATAGTAATGTTTGTCTTTGCCCATTTATCATCTTACTAATCCAGTTAAAAAATATGTGTTTGTGAAACAAACTGGTAATTACATTTACTAGAACTTCCTTAATAGTATTATATTTGATATATGTATCCTACTTCTCTCATGGGGCAAAGATTTATACAAATGATCAGCCCAGCTATGTCTCCTTTAATATATTTTTTTTATTAAGGTAACTTAGATTTGGATTGAAAAAATATAGAATTTTTCAAAGTTTAAAATAAAGTATACAAATACTTCCAATTATTATTGTAAGATACCAAAGGGAATGGATTACACATGATTTCTCGTTGTTTATACGGTTATCTAGAAGGGAAAGGAGCACAACTGGCACCTGGAAGTAAGAATGTTAACTTAAAATTATCAGTGAAAAGGATGATTTTTATTATTTTAATTTTTTAAAAGGATGATTTTAAAATGTTACTACTTTTGCTGTCAAGAATATTATTTATTGAGCATTCAATGTGTTTATGTTGCTATACTAAATCCATTTTAATTTTCTAACTTACTTTCATGATATACCTAAGACATAAATAATAGTTGTTCTCATTTGAGAGTCAAGGAAACTGATTCTCAGAAAAACTAATTTATTTGTCCAAGGTCAAAAATAAATTAAAAGAAAATGGCTAAATTGAGTATTAAACCAAGTCTATATGCTTACCAAGCCCATACTTTAACCACCATTCAAATTCAAATAAGTAAATTTTACTGTCATAATTCATAGAACTGACTTTTATTTTTCAAATCAATAATGTTACCATCAACCAATCAATTGCCTAATTAAAACATATTTTTTTAAATCATACTTTAAAGATTGCTTTATATGGTGTCAACTCTACTACTGAGGCTTATACCAATTTGGGGGGGTATATCACTAATTTAACATAAATTAATTCAGTTAATGTTCAACAAATATATGGATTTCTTATTTTGTATCTGGCATTTTGTCACACTCTGGGCATATAAAGATAGAGAAACCAGGCATTATGAGTATTGCAGTTAGTATATTGCATATTCAACATAAAGAATGGACTCAATGAGAATATAAACCAGAAAAGCTTATTTTTCTCTATTTACTTTATTTCAAATCTCCCTTTTGCCCTTGAACATTTCAAGCAGATCTCTTCAGTTTGCCAGTTATTTCGGGTATCAAGTTTTCTTAACTGGGTAGTTAAGACTCACTTTTAGATATTAAAGTGTACTTTCAAATATAGCATCAAAACTTTAATATCATCTAATGCAAAAGCTGTTTGTTTGTTTGTTTGTTTGTTTTAATCTCAACACGAGCACAAAACTTAGCCCAATAACTTAAGGTAGAGGAGGATAGAAATACTGTCTTTGACTCATTCTTCACTTTCTTTCCCTTCCATCTTCCCATACATAGCTACAGTGTCAGGGAAGAGGCAGACTGGAAAAATTCTATCATCACTATAGTTTTCTTTTGGCTAACAATGGCTCTGGGCCAAATGCTAGCTCCTTTGTAGAATGGAGTCCTGGATTTTTTTGGAGGATTCCTCTCTCCTGCTTGCTCAGTACAGTGTAGGCATGAGTAACATTCTTCTAGATGATTCCTTATAACCTGGCTCAGCTTCTAATATTCACCCTCAGTCTCCATCCCTTCAGTTCTTTGTACTGGAGCCTGCTTTTCCTGTCAGGCAGCTGTCATTCAATTATAATTCTCAGGGTCTAATGGGCAAATGGAAACTCACACACTGCCCTACACATAGACAAAATGCACAATGTTTCCACTGCCATCCTCTCTCCTAGTCTGAACTACTATCAAGGGGAATTCAGCTATCTGCCCACAAACCCTAGAAACTAGAATTACTATCTTCCATAAAATTTTTCACTATACTGAAGTTTAGCTTGATATTTCTCAAGCGGTGGGCCATGAAATTAATTTATTTAGTTTTGACCAGCATTCCTTGTCATGGAATGAATGGGATGGGGTGAGATGGGATGGGATGGGATGGATGGGATGGATGGGGGAGATGGATGGGATGGATGGGATGAGATGGGATGGACGGGACGAGATGGATGGGACGGGGCGGACGGATGGACGGACGGGACAGGATGGATGGATGGGATGGATGGATGGATGGGATAGAACAAAACAAAATAGAACAGAATAGGACAAAATTAAGGGTATTTAGTCATACACACATATATTGGTGCGTCTTCAGCTATAGTTTGATATCTATTTCTTATTCTAGTCACAGTTGAAAAAAAAAAATTGAAAGCCCCTGCACTAGTGCCATGGAAACACCAGTCCTTGTGATTCTGCACTGTAATAAACTTTCGGCTAGGGAGTGAGGTGTTGGTCTCACTCCTTTAAAGCAACCAGTATGAATTGGTTGTCTTGGGGCACCACTCATTTTTGTGGAGTGGCACCATTTTCCCCTTACCCACCCGAAAGCACAGCTCCTCAAGAACTTTATGCAGTCTAATTTTTAGAAAAACAACTCTAATTCTTTTTTTCTTTTTTTAATAACTGGAAATAGGTGATGGGTATTGATAGTTAATGGACCAGTTTTTTTTTTTTTTTTAAGTAAGTATAATATGGCTATAGTAACTCTCTTTAAAGTGTAATGGTATTATCAGTGATCTCAGATTTGGAGTGACCACCTAGATTCTAAAACAGGAATGATTTCTTCCAAGTGCCATTACATTTGGTCATCATAAACTGAGAAAGTCTGTATGGAGATTAGTACAATTTGATTTTGAAATCATTTTAATATGAATTTTAAACCTATATTTTGAAAGCTATTAAAAATTAATCATGCATTGTTTTCAATATAATAGTTTATGATTAATTTTCATTATTTTTATCAAGTGCTTTTGCTTCCCTATTATGACTATTCATGTGCCATGTAGGGAAAGAGACATTAGGCCTCTCCATACCAACCACCATTTTTCTCCTCTGGGGACCCAAATTCCACGTGATCCTCAACAGAGATCTCATCGGCACGTAGCTATCCCTCTTAAGCCATAATTAGAAAAGAAATCTCGAGGGAAGCAAACCCCTCTTTCTGTGAGATGACATCTCTCTCAGGACAAAATCCTTTAAGATCAATGAGTTCCAGGAAACAACACCACCCACTCCCTTCAAACGGTCAATATTTCTAGTAGGCCTCCTTTCACACAGCTCAGACTCTGAAAACCACCAACTGCCCCCAGTACTCGATTCCTTTATTGTCCAGCCTCTTCATTTATTTTCCTTTAGTTTCTTTACGTTTTAAGCATGTTCTCAGGACATTAATCCCGCTTTACTTGTGGGGCGTTCAATCTCCAGCTTCCTTTCAAATAACTGTTATTGCAGAGTGTCTATTTCTCTGTGACTACTTTTTCCCACCTGACCATACTTTAATTGAGCTCACTGTTTCTAGCCTAGGCCAACTTTGTTCCCAGCAAAAGGAAACGTCCACATTTCTGTATAATAAAGGTTTGGAGGTACCGTTTGGATGATAAAACCAAGAGATTTCTCTACACTAGTGTAACATTCCAACGATTGCTGCTCGTACATTTGGAATAAAGGAGTTCATTTGGAATAAAGGAGTTCATTAAAGAGAGACTAACAAAGATTGTGAGGGAAGGGTGTGTGCTAAAGCCTTCAGCCATCTCTTGGCACTACAGTGTGCAAAGGATATGATTAAGGTTTTATCCATACTCTTCTCAAGCCATATCTCTGGCTTTGACACTACTATTTCTGAGCATTCTGAGCAACCAACTGTATAGTCTTATTGATAGCAAACCCAGCTCAAACATGTGCAGTGCCAAAGGGCAGTTGTTTAAAAGGGACAGAATGGGATAGGTCGTCCAGAATTATCTATTGGTCACTTCTTTATTTTATACAATGAATATTCTTTCCCCATAGAACCCTGCGAAGAAGATTATTTTCAGTGTAAGAATGGAGAGTGTGTTCCGCTAATCAACCTCTGTGACAGTCTTCCACACTGTAAGGATGGCTCGGATGAAGCACATTGTGGTATGTAGTATTTTTAGGAAAATATTTTTGTCACTTTACATTTGGATTCTACAAATATGAAAGGAAGATTATGGATGTATGTATTGCCACATGTTTTGATGCTTTGGGGTCTGGACATCTCTCACTGATTTCAGCACCTCTATCCCCATTCTGGTTAGAAATCAAAAAGTTAACACGGCTCCTGTATTAGTTTTTTTGTTGTTTAAATTTACTACACTTAATAACTTTAAATCTAGGACAATCCATATTTACATAGAAAGCATAAAATATCACAGAGAGGCAGTAGCCTACACAAGACACTTGAGCACCATTTTTATTGGCAATTATACTCTGTGCATCACCTACAAATAGAGGCACCTCAGGTTTATTTATAACTGACTTTCTACTTTGCCCTTTGCATGCTTGATTCTTCACTATTTACTATTACTCCTGCCCTGAGTCTTCAAGTCCAACCCCACTCCAGATCTCTATGACACGAGTAATGGCTACTCTTACTATGCCTTACTTTCATTTCTAAGCAAATATTTAATGCTACTTATTATGTACCATGCAATGTAACTAAGTGCTGTAAAACAATCTTAACATAACAAGAATTAGTTCTATTTCAACCATGAGAAAACTGAGACTTGGAGAAGTGACTGCCAAACATGCCACACCTAGTAGGGGGTCAAGCTGTGTTTTCAATCTAAGTCTGTCCAATTCTGAAGTCAATGCTCGTATTCCTCTCATAATAGGAAAAAAAAAAATGAAAACAATAGCATTTACTTACATAATTACAATATGGTGTTTATAGGTAAAACTTCCATTGGAGATTTTTCTCTTGTTTGATAAACTAACTTAGCTTGATTCAATCCCTAATGGCTTTAAAACTCTATTCAAAATGGTTGTAAGATGGTGATAAAGATGATAGAAACCAAACAGCAAAAGAAAAAATGCAAGGAGAGTGGTTTCTGGAGAAAGATGTAGGGGACGATGCCTACAGTTGTTCCTGAATTTGAGTTTCTCTTCTTTCAGAGACTAAATGTGCAAGATATCCTCTTCATGAATAACTTTACCATCTGTTCACTTGCCGTATTGATGCACAAAGAATTTGCATATTTCTACTTTTTTTATAGTTATACGAAGAGAAAAATTAAGACTACCAAATTTATATTTTCAACTTAGGACTTCCAATATACTATCTATTTATTTATTTGTTTGTTTGTTTATTTATTTATTTATTTTTATTCACTTGATATAATTAACATAACTTCCAGTTTTACATTTTTGACCCCCTTTACCTCATCTACCTTCCCCCTTCTCCCTCCCTCCTACCCTCTGGTAACCACTAGTCTATTGTCCATTCTATGAGTCTCTGTTTATCCTGTCCATTTGTTGTTTTTAGGTTTATATCCCACATATAAGTGATATCATGTGGTTTTCAATTTTTTCTGTCTGGCTTATTTCACTTAGCATGATTGTCTCAAGGTCCATACACATTGTCACAAATGGCAATATTTCACCTTCTCTTATGGATGAGTAATATTCCATCGTATATATGTACCACAGCTTCTTTAGCCAATCATCTATCATAGGACACTTCGGTTGCTACCACGTCCTGGCCACTGTGAATAATGCTGCTATGAACACTGGTGTGCAAATATATTTTGAACATGAGTTTTCAAGTCTTTGGGGTAAATACCCAGTAGAGGGATTGCTGGTTCTCAATAGAGGGATTGCTGGATCATATGGTAAATCAATTCTTAGTTTTTTGAGGAACCTCCATACTGTTTTCCATAGTGGCTGTACCAATTTGCAGTCCCACTAGCAGTGTATGAGGGTTCCTTTTTCTCTATATCCTCTCTAACACTTGTTATACCATCCAAATATATTCTTAAGAAAAATTATAATCAATCTTTAAACTCTAAATGTTAAGAATATTGCACATTTAGTTTAGAGTCCATCATTTATCATTATCAGCTTAGGTCAAAATGACCCTGTGTCTAATCTCTTTAGTGCGTCTTTCCAATGGCACCACGAACACTGGTTTGGTACAGTTCAGAATTCAGAGCATATGGCATGTAGCGTGTGCTGAGAACTGGACAACCCAGATTTCAAATGATGTTTGTCAGCTGCTGGGACTGGGGTAAGTAATTCTACTCAGTTCTCTTTTAAGACTTTTATTGTTATCAAACTGGGTTTATTAAGATATTTCAAATTTATGGAAGTTATGAATTTAGAAAATATACATGAGCAAAAGAAAGAAAATAAAAATCTTGATTAACCCTTTTCTTAAAAAATAACCGTTAATAACTTTTTAATAAATATTATGTAAATATAAGTATATAGAAATATTATATTTTAAAATTATATAAAATAGTACATTATACTGTTTTATAACCTACTGACACATGAGCATTTATCATGTCATTAAATATTTTCTATAGGTTATTATTTTTAAGAAAATTAAATATTCCATTTTATGCTATATCATAATATACGTAACTATCACAAGCATGAAGAGAATATGCTTTTGCTATACCTTTGCAACATGTTTACATAGGTTTTTTTTTTGGAAAATTTGTAACAGTATGATTGTTGTGAGAAAAGATATGCAGTATTTCAAGATATACTCAAGAAGGGTAATGCAAGTGATAAATCCATATTAATGACTCATCAAAAATTTTTATACCTCCAGTCTAATGTCGTAATATATTACATCAAATATAGAAGTTCACCATATTCAATTTTTATCTTCCCATCAATCTCGAAAGTAATGAGTTGGAAAATGGAAGGTAATAACAGTAGTAATAATTTCCTTTTTTTTAAAATTGTACAGTCAGTCAACTCTAATTCACCATTCTGATTATTTGCTATTCACGATTTGGGAGATTTAACCATAGTGGGTCACATATGGTTATTTTATCACGTATAGCACTGTATTACTTATCGGTAATAAAATGTGACCTTAAAAGTTTATAAATGTGACCAAGTTTACTTGATTTATTATTGCATTTTAACACCTAGACTTATCATTGTCTCAAAATATAGGTGCTAAATAAACATTTGTTGAAGAAATAAATAATACATTATATATAAATATATATACGTATAAATGTAGATATATCTATCTATCTAAAAGTATGTCAAAGGTTGTCCAATATGTCATCACCATTTATTTTTTCTGTCCTGAAATGGAGAAAGATTTTCTAATTTGTTCTAAAAGATTGCATAAAGTTATGAAGGAAAATAATTTAAGCCCACATCCACATATACCCTCAGCATTTGGTAATTATTTCAACTGTTCCTAGTTCATCAAAATCAAATGTAATTAACTGATTGCTATTTTGTAATATGGGGCCCTCTTTCTAACTAATTAATAATTCATATGTCAGTCTTCATGCTATATACAAATTTTTCAAAATTTATTTCAAAATGTTTATTTTTTTAACCAAAAACATGTCTTCCACTAAAAATAATAGTGTAATGGTTAGGTCTTAGCGTAGCCCATAATAGGTATTTAATTTCTAGTAGACTGAGAGAGTTATATTGTATATTAATGTCAGGATAGTACTAACCACCACATATAGATATTTTACCAAAGGAAAATGTGTTGAGGTTCCAGTCAGAGAATCGGAAATGTTCCATAGCTTCTTGCAATTGGATCGAAAGCTTTCAACTCCCTTACTTCCTAAAATGCTGTTCATTCAGAATGGGAACTCCCTGGCTCCAAGTCTCATTCAAGTGATGTCAGCCTCACCAGAAAGTCAATTTCTATCAAGAGCAGAGAGAGAAAGTGAGTTTTATCATCTATTATGTAAATAATCATCAATTTCACTTATGCGAATCATTTGGAAACTTTCTGCACTTTATATATATAATCCTTCCTACTATACATTATTGCTTTTATTCTAACAAAAACCCTTTCAACATGGGGGGTTTTGAGACATAAAGAGTCTTGGAGGTGGATGAATTGCAGGAGGAATAATGTATTTTGAGGACGAGTCAACAAAACACTGAAACTGACACTCGTTTATTTATTCTCACTTCAAGTAAAGCACTGGGTAAGTGGCATTGATTCTAGGTTCCCACTTTAATGTTGATTTCAGTGCAATGGCAAGTTCACACAGGTGAAGCCCTAAGAAGTCATTTTCTTCCACTATTAAACTTGACAGTTCTGAGGAGCTGTTTTATAGACTCAGAAGCTTAGTAAAGAGTAGGCTAAGGAGATTGGTAAGTTGAGCTTTTTTCCACAATTAATGAATCCAAATGCCCTGGATCACATGTGTGTATATTGGGCTTTCACTGCACTGGGGCTTATATTCCAATTTACCACCTTTCTAAGCATGACTTTATAACTATAAACACTGGAGTTTTTTCCTAGTGTGGTTTGTGCATCTTAACTAAATTGTTTCCTGAAGGATATATGGAGATAAGGCGAAACATTTACAAAGGTGAAAAAGGTCAACATATTCTTCGACAGAAGTCTCTTTTAATGAGTTTGAATGAAATATGTTGCATGATAGCAAAATGCTGATTACTATAATTGCATGAGAGAGTGTATTGGAAAGGAAACATATATCTTTATTACTTTATAACTGTTTCTAATATAAATATATTATTTAGATTACTCCGATTACTCCTGTATCAGAAGTCTAATCATTTATTTTTTTCTATCCTGAACTAGAGATTTTTCTAATTTGTTCTAAAAGATTAGCAGTGATATTGTGTCTGTTCCATGGATGAATAAGTCATAGGTCTTGTTCTCAGTGTGGTGGGCATAGACACATAAATAGATAATTACAATATAATGTGATAAATTCAATATGCTGTAGGAGACCTTACTCAATCTATGCATGTCAGAAAAGGCCTTCTAGAAAATGGCCTGAGCTGAGTGGATCACAGCCAATTCCACACAACTGTGTACTATTTACATGTTTTCCCCCAGCCAGATTTTACTCTTTAGTTCACTGACCTCATTTCCTAGGAATCACAATCCTTCCATCTGGAGACATGGACAAAGAACTAGATTTTTTTTAATGTGCATAAAACAAGCAGTACATCCCACTGCCTTAACTGCAATATTTTTGATGAAGGTCAGGCACAGGCATTTCTTCAGAAATGAAGTAATCTCTGCAAAAACTTTAATCTTCGGGCCTGCACTTATTAAATAGTCTCCATAGTGCCATGATAATTGAAAGAAAGTTATAGCCTTAATGAGAATTTGTCTGGACTGGTACATGGTAACCCAAAAGAAACTTAGCAAGTTTAAAATGATGTGTTTGGTATAGTGGAGAGTAATTTAGGAGTCAATCTATTTAAAAAGCGCTGTAGTCTCTCAAGATTATTTATGCAGATAAAGTACAAAATGCAATTCCCCAAACATTCTAGTACATCATATGAGGCAGATTTCATCAACCTTCCCTTTTTTAAATGAAACATTTTCATTCCCCACCATTTATAGCGTGCATAAGTAAAAAGTACTTTGAACAACATGTTCATGTCTCTGATCAAAGCATGAAAGAAAATATTTTATACTGATGTGAGAATAAATGCTAAAGAAATTTAGAGTAGTTATTTTTTAAATAATATTTCCTAGGAAAGCACACTACCCTGTTATTAACCCAGTGAATGAACTATGCAGTAGATTTGCTTTGCTAAGCCATTAAAAACCAGAAGTCATCAGGTTTGTTATGGCTTTACAGAATTTAGGAAATACTAATGTATTAAAAATAGATTAGTTACAAGTATCCTTATTAGGCAGCCTATGAAGAATTGATGTTAATTTTTCAATCCCATTATAGTTCTGTGCTAGATACCTTCAGCTCAAATATCAGAAATATCGCTTGAGCCTCTCATTCTCAAACCCAGTATGAGAACTGGAATTACTTCAATATTCTTCCATTTTGGAAGTGTTTAAAAATGTAGAGGGTGAGGAGTAAAAAAATTTTTTAATAAGACATCCTAATAATTAGAGCATAATGATTTAATATCCTATATATTCATGCAGCAAATTTGTATCTACAATTTAGCACTGGGTCCCGGAAACTGAAAATAGAACTGGTTTCATATTAGTTTGAGAAACTGTAGAGAAGTAAGCATTCTTGTTCTTATCATTGACTCCAGTTTTTCAAATATGTGAGAAAAACCTTAACACAAAATTACGACAAAGATAAGATAGGAGGATTAGTAGAAAAAATATAACTACTATCTTCGACTTTAAATGATTTCTTATTTGCTAGCTTTACACAGAAATAATTAAATAATGTTTTCAGTTATTTTTAATTTAGAAATTTAGCACTTAAGAAAAAAATTAAATTCTTAGCTATGTTCCTAGTGTGAGAATGGGGAAGATGGGGTACTGAAGGCGAGATAGTGGGGAAAAATACTATTTTACTTGGTTTAATTGACTAAACTAAAAGCTCATCATTTGCCTGAAGTACAAATTATAACTTAGATGTCTTTTCTGTTTTAAAATTAGAAATGAATTAACTAAAAATAAGAAAGAAGAAAATGCTTAATAGCAAAGTACAGTAATTTTATAACTTTCTAAGATTAATATCTTATAGGTTTATTTTCTGACAGGATTGGAAAAAGCACAATGGGTTAGGTAATTATGTCTACTGTGGGCAAGCGAGTGAAAGCACTAGCTTGTAATCCAGGAATTGGATCGGCTGCTCCCTAACCTGGTTATATAGTAGAGTCATCTAGTCTTGGTCCCAGATGTTTGGATTCAGGGCAGTCTAGGTCCGTGCTGCTCCGCCTCTGAGTTTAGAACAAGCATCTGCAACACCTAGGATGCATGTATAGAAATGCAAATTTTGAAACGCCACCTCAGACCTACTCATCAGAGAGCCTAGAGTAGGCCCAGCAATCTGTGTTTGAATAAACCCTTCAAGTGACTCCATTGCACCCTGAAGTTTGAGAATGATAATCTAGGGTAGGAGTCCTTGTCCTTAACCTTCTTTTGTGTGTCATACACACTTTTGGCAGTCTGGTGAAACTTACCAACTTCTTCTTAGGTTCAAATTATTAAGTGTATAAAATGCACATAATTACAAAGGAAATTAATTACATTAAAAAATAATTATCAAAATATCATAAATATGACATGCTAATATATTTTTTAATCAAGGTATTAAGTCAGATATTCTGGTGGTTGTAATGATTACTGTCAGATCAAAGGTGAGGAAAAATGATATTCTTAGATGTATGCAGCAACTGCAATACGATATGAAGATATCTCTAGTTAGTGAAAAAATTATAAGTGCTGTTAATAATATTGTGGTTACTTGTATCAGAAAGAAAGACTAAATTTCAATTAGAGGTTAATAAAAATAAAGACGTAGTTATTTTTCATCCAACTGCAAACCCCTCCAAATTATCGCAGACGACTAGGCGTTCCATAGACCTCAGCCCGGGACCTTGGCGGTGTGAGGTCCAGAGGTCTTGGGTCTTACAGAGCCCCAGGTGATCTTGATAAAGTAGAGAAACCCATGAAACTCTGTGTATTTGTTTCAGTAGAAAATATAGAATTTGTCTAAAACATCTCTAAAACTGGGCAGTTTGCTTTCACCTAGCATTAAAAACAAAACAAACTGAAAGAAAACAAAACATCAAACATTTTATTTTTCTACTGTAGCCAGGTTGTGGACCACCTCTGACTTAATCCAGGGGATTCTTTAGCTTGTCATTGTGACACCAGCCTATTTTAATTCTCTGGAAATTTTTTTTTCCTCCAATAAACCAAAACAAGAGTAGGAAGTTTTAAAAGGCCACTATAAGAAGTATATCATTTAAAAAGTAAAAAAAAGAACAAAAACAAAATCTACTAGATTTCTGTTAACCACAGGCTGGTAAAATGGCTTGCTTGGAAAAAATCATTTCTGACTTCTCCCACTAAGTATTTGAAAACATATTATTGGGAACTCTTATGTGAATTGTCACTTATTTGTATTAATACAATTTAGGGGGAATTTTCATTGTCTTTACCTCTTATTTAGACTTACACTCTAATTGGTATTTTGTAACCCCCCAGAGAGGTTTGCGTGGCAAGCAAATTACTGAGAATTATACATTTAAAGGGTTAAGAATTTATATATATATTTTGGTATCATTATGGATCATCTTCTAATAACATATTTCTGCAACATATAGCTAATTAATCTACGAAGTATATTACAGCCTTTTTTTCTCAAAAACTTTTTTTACTCAAAGTCTATTTGACAAAAACAACAAGAAATTATGATTATCCCAAGCCAATATCTTTACCATTCCCTTAGATTCTGTCACATGAGGAAGGGGAAACTTCTATGTTCTAAAATAGAAAGAGGTAAGGATAGGAGAAAACTTTCACCCCATAAAGTAAATAACAAAAGTTTTCTTGTTCATTCTAGTTCCCTTCTAAAAATTATTTCCAGCTGTTCAACCTGTAAATAATGTTGCATATTCTATAGGACTAAGGACAATTTTGAATAAAATTGATAAAAATCTAATAGAATAATATACCTTCTTCCTTCCTTCCTTCCTTCAATTTTTCCTGCTCTTTTCCTTATCTTCTGTCTTCTTTATTTTTTGTTTCCTTCCTCACTTCCTTATTTTCTCCCTTCTTTTTTCTCTTATTTTTTTCCATTTTCTTCTTTTCTTTATGCCCTTATCCCTTTCAAGAGAAAGGGAGGTGATTTATAACAAAGAGTATGTGCAGTAAGATTAAGAGAGTAGTAGATGAAAATAAGGTCTAAAGAAATAAGGAAGCAAATCTATAAGAGATACAAGGTCAGCATAAATACTAATGTTTGTATCTGAGATTTCCGGAAACCTATGCAAAAAGGAAACATTAAAAATTGCATAACTTTAATTATGAGATAAGGTACATGCTACCACTTCCATAGGGAAAACAGATTTCTCTTGACACTAAATTCTAAAGGAAATGTATGTATGTCCTTATACAGTAATAATGCATTAAAAAATATATGCATTTAAAAACTATAGTAAATGTGGTGGTATATATTATACACCTCTTATTCAACAATAAACTTCAATGGAAGCTGAGAAAATAATGTAACAAACGAATATGGATACACTACAAGAGATTAAGACCAAGTTGCCCAAGATGTTGCTCACAGAGATCCCGTCTCTGACAATTTCTGCTAAGTATCACTTCTTTCAGCCATATTTTTGGTAAGAGATGCCAGGAGTTTGTTACCATCCTAATACCATTACATCTTTAAGACAAAAGAGAGCAGCCACCAGACTAATCCATCAGTTTCTCTCTTGTTCTTAATACAGTAGCTTGCATAAAGAAGGAAATTGATTAAGTGAAGATAATTTTTCCTATTGGCATTTCTTCTGTGTGTCACAGAATTTTAAGAGTTGAGGTCAGAAAATCTAAAATTAAGCTTACCTGTGTGCTAAGCAATCATAGTGCTGGGTGAGTGCTAGGTGCATTGCTATAAATATGGTAAATAAATAAGCAAATGTAGTTGCAATGTGTCCAGTTCAGTCATAGTGTTTAATGAACAGCACACATGTCCTGACTCTCCCAGTGGGAATCTTTGCCATCCTTTGCCTTAAATCCCTTTCATTCACTGATCCCCAGCCTATTAAAATGCTCTCCCCTACTTTCTGTCCTGCCAAATCAATCCTCTTCTTTCCCTCCAATCTGAAAAGGATGGTCCATTCTTCTACAGAAAAAAAAAAATATATATATATATATATAAAACCTTTTCAGACTAATTCCACTGGGCTCAGTTCATTACTTAAACCTTTTGGGAGTGTAAAATGAGCTATAGTGCCTGGATACAACATTTGCAGCATTTGTTATTATTCTTTTTAGCTTTAGTGTGTTCAAAAGCTTAAGATATCCCTACCTAAGCTCCTGCTTTAGGGAGGAATTCTTATCACAGCAAACAGTCTGAAGAGCGAGACAAAAGAGGGAAACCTAAGCAGGGCCTGAGAAAAGAGGCAGAAGATTGAATACCGTGCAATATGCCTTGGGATAGCCTTCTTTCTTTCCCCAGAATTCATCTCTGAGTATATTTTTTATACTCTGCATATGACCGCAAAAATATTAGTGGTGGGTTGCATCTACGTGCATTTTTTCTCACATAGATTAAGGTTTCCCTGAAGTCAAGGGAGCCCTTTGAGGGCATATAACCTATAAAAATGGTAATAAAGGTTTAGAAATAAGTAGTCAGAAGGCATTAGCATGTCGAAAAGGTAATGAATGGTATATGGGCTTTTTTATGTGATACCAAAACTTTTGATTTCCAACAGCTATGACAGTGTGTGATAGGGTTGTCTAAATCTGCAGATCTGGAACCCTTTCAGGATTTAAAAACTGCAAATTTTAGTTGTAATCTGGACAGACTGCCTCTCTAAAAACTGATTTCCTTGCAAGAAAAAGAAACTGAGGCAAGGAGAGACTAAGTTACATGCCTTACTTGTAGAACTTAAAGTAACATATTCTCTCTTAAGAATTCAATTGTTCAGTTGTTTTGAAGTTTCGTTTTTTAAAAATAAATGGTGACAGCATAGAGTTACTAACCTTTTATTTTGCTAGGAACATCTTTAATATATTTCTATTGTCTCCATCATTTTTTAAAATAAGAAATAGTTTGTTGTAAACTTTCTCTGCCACTCATATTCTGCTTACTGTGAATACAAACTAGAATAAATTGTGTTCAGTCTGAAAAAGGATGAATTCTACTTGGCAGAATTTCAAATGCAGGTAATCTGTCTCAAATTAAATTCCAAATTCTAACATCCAGCACTGACATCTGGAAATGTTCGTATGAACTCATAGTCACTTAACACCACTCGTAGGTTGCTGATAGCTGTATTTCTTACAAAAAAAAAAAAAATTAATTATGTGATTACTTTAGTTTTTTTCCAAAGGAAGGTTTTATTTAATTACTCTAAATAGCCCAAAACAACATAGTTGTACCATTAACTGTAGTCTGTTTTCTCATGTAAAATTGAGACTAAAAATGTGAAGAAGATAATCTCAGAATATAAGATGTGTTTTTTTCACGTATGCATACATAATCTCTATTTTTCTCATCCAGATAGTGAAAACATCACTGTGAAACAGTATTTGAGAATATCAAGGTAGAAAAATTAGCATTTACTAAATTCTTTATTCTTTAAATACATTCTTTATTTGTTATATTCTTTATTATTAAAGCTTTGCCTCTAGTCTTCCTTTATAATAAACTTATGTTAAAAATATAACTGCCAATTCCAACATAGGCCAATGCCAATGGTAAATGTGTAATAAATAGATACTAGATTTTAAAAACTGATTTATAAATAATTTTTAAATATTTTTCAATATTTAATTTTGTTTAGATTTTTTTTAAATTTCTATAAAAATTAATGCATCTCCCTCACAGTCTATCTTCAAAGAGATAGCTAAGGGATGGAATAAAAACAGCTAGAAATGAAGTCTTAAATCCACCTTTCTGAGATATATTTTCATGAATTACCCTTCAAGATGATCCTACACGGACAACAAGTCTTCATTTAACATCGTCTGTAGATTTGCAACTTTGAGTGAAACAACGTATAGCAAAATCAATTTTACCACGAGGTAATTGATATGAACAAGAATTAAGTTCCTGGCATCTCATCAAGGTTCTAATGCAATGACATTGAATGAAATGATGTTGAATGAAACTACAGCAGAGGAACTGCTGTAGTTATGAGTTTTGTCAAAAGACAAAACTAGAACAATTTAGTAATGAGTTTGACGTTCTTTATTCGAAGGAAAATAATCTATGGTTGAGTGCCTCACAAACAATAGAGCACGCTTCTCAAAGGATTTTGGGCAAGAGGGAGTTTTATAGAGTGTTAGAGGAGGCAATTTGGAACTGGTGCATGATTGGCTAAGAGGTTGAGAATTTTCTTACAAGGCTAGCAGATCTTATTTTCTAAGATAAGGTAAGCTGGGTAAAGCTAAGTTGGAGGATTGTGACTGGGGTATGTTAGGGTTCCCTAACAGCGAGACTTCCTGTAAGAGTGGGCTAATAGGTTTATATTTATGACTTGGGCCAGACCTCTAGGGTTGCCTCTATTTTGTGAGTCCTGATATATGAGTTAACTTTATCAGTACCTTAAAGGCAGATCATGTATCTGGTAACTAGAGGTCACTTTGGAAGCCAAAATATCAAACCCCTAAATAAGTAAGTAAATAGATATTATATAGGACAGTAGTTCCCTGACAAGCAAGTCTTTTTTAGAACCATCTAGAGGGCTTGTTAAAAAACAGATCACTGGACTCTACTCCCAGAGTTTCTGATTTGGTGGGTCTGGAGTAGGGTTGGGCAATTCGCATTTCTAATACATTCTCTGGTGAAGCTAATGCTGTCTGTCTGGAGAACAGACTTTGGAACTCCTTGGTCATGGAGAGTCAGGAACATAAAAACAACCTAAAACAATGTCCAGCACATGTAGGCATTCAGCAGGAGAATCCTGGGACCCTGAGCAAAAGCAGTAAAAGGAGAGAGATGTCTAAATGTAGATTGGAGAGTAACTAAGGCCCACCAACTTTGCCTTCTAGTTAGACAGGCGCTGTTTAATATTCTTAAAAGCCAAGACTAGTATGATGAACTCACCAGAAGCTGCACCAATGGTAGAATTCGAAGTCTTCTAAGACATGTTCGATCCATATTCTGCTTTCCCTGAATGTCTGAGTCCTTAAAGATAAACTTTCTGTAGTGGTGAAGTCCTTGTTGACCTACTGTATCCTCTCCTGCCCTTTGATGTCTTTGTGCCTGTTTTGTTTTCCAAGCTATAACAAATATATTTTCTATAAATACTCAAAACGATACTTCTACCCACATGGGAGGAATATCTTAACCTTTAACAATAATATTAACAACACCAATCTTCCTTTTTCAGGTTTTATTAAGGAAACAGCCATTGATTTGTGTGTTTGAGTTACTTTTATATGTTTATAAAAGTGTAAAAGGTACAAAGAAAAAAATTTAATTAAAAAACCCCAAGCAACCAAAATAAAAAAAAGGTTAGGACACCAAAAAAAAAAAAGTTAAAAAAGAGTGAAAAACTTTATATAATTAAAATGAAACTAAAAAGGAATACTAGAATCAAATAACAATATAATAGTAAGAACATACTTACTGTTCTAGGGTCTTCATATGTTTCATGTCATTTAATCCTACAACAACCTTTAAGGTTAGAATGATTATTGTATCGCCATTGTGAAGATGAGGTAACAAAACAACATAATGATCGAGTATTTGTCCAGTCGTGCAGCTAACAGAGCGAGGATTTCAACTTCACTATCTGGCTCAAAGCTAAAGCTTTTGCCCACGACTCACATTACTAATCGTTAAATCAACCTTGAACCGTTAATTCCAGAACTAATCATTTATTGATAAACCTTGATAAAAACTGCAGTAAAATAAAATCCAGTATTTTAAATGACAAAAAAAAAAAAGTGCAAGATGCTAAGTTCTGAGGCATTAGATATGGACTTCATTGTTCCAGTGGATGAAAGGTACAGGACAAACACTCTTTCAGTTTCTTTAAGGCATTGTCTCACCTGAAAGAGAATGGAAAACACTCTCTACAAAGATTTTTTTCCTCTTATTGATCATAATGGCTACGAATGTTCCTTGGAAGTCCCCTATACACAGATAGAAAAGGGTGAGTGTTGGCTTAGCCTAGAGAAGACATTGAACCTTCCTTTGAAGAAGGAATGGGTGGGTCCACCAAACTAACTCAGAAAGACAAACTATGCCCAATCACTTCTGATCTCAGAAGCTAAGCAGAGTCGGGCCTGGTTAGTACTTGATGGGAGAACACGTAGGAAGGCCAGGTGCTATAGGCATAAAAAAAAAGACAAAAACCACATCATCTCTCTGTAACCAGTAGAAAATAGCAAAATTAAGATATTTCCAGCTGAAAGGCATACTTTTATACCAAAATTAAAATCTGGAATAAATAAAAGCCAGGAAGAAAGATCAAGAGTGGAGAAGTTGTGAGTCTCCAGTCGAGTCGAGGAAGGATCAGGATAATTGAGAGAAATCTTCGGTTAAGACAGTTGAGAGCACGAATGTAACAGGTTTTCAGGGAAAAGAAAGACTAGGAACTTAATGGCTTACGTCACCTGGAGGCGTCTCTCTCTCTGTCCTATTCTGGCTCAACAGTTGACACTTGTAGGTCCAGGCTACGTACTTCCTTTTTCAGAGCAGTCACTTAGCTTCTGGCTTTAAATTAGGGCTTGTTGGACTTTGAATTGAATGAAATATGAAGAACAAAGTGACATTTGGAAAGGTAAACAGAGAAGATCTCCTTTTCCTAGGTTGTTCTTAGACAGCATGCATTTTCAAAAGATGAATTATATTCAACAGGAATAAAGTTTAATAAATTATGATGCAGCAATTCTGTGCGGTTATTAAAATCAATCATTATGGAAACTGTTGAACAACGTAAATAAGTCAAATTAAAAAAATCAGACATCCAAGTTAAAGGTACTGATTTTAACTTTGTCAAGTAATATGTGAATATGCAAACGAAACTCAAGGTAATAAGCAAAAACTGATATTACGTTTATTTCTTTATAGGTAATTTTTCTACTAATTTGTATCATCTTTCAGATAAAAAAAATTTGAAGTTTTATATTAAAATGTTAATTTCTTTGTATGGTATTCCATAATTTCGTTAACTATCCACAGCATTAAATAACTAGAAGTTTAGTTTCTGTTTTTTTAATTTGTGTTTCATTTTATCTGTATGTGTTTTTTTCCCTAGGAGTGGAAACTCATCAATGCCAGTCTTCTCTACTGGAGGTGGACCATTTGTAAAATTAAACACAGCACCTAATGGCAGCTTAATACTAACACCAAGGTAAGTTCCAAAATCTGTTCTTGGACTAGTTGTACATGGATGGGAAGGAGGTAGATTTTTGAAGCCAGTCAGATTTTAATTCTACCACATACTAGCCATATCATATTGAAAGTAATTTAACTTTTTTATTCTACAGGTAATCTCAAATAGTCTGTAATTGATCCTATATGATAACATTGCCTAACCCCCATATAAATAATGACAGTCAAATGAGATATTGTATATGTAATTGTTAAACACACTGTTAGCAATTCAGTACGTCTTAATTCTATATCCTTGTTATCCGTAGCTTCAGATTCATAAACAAATAAGTTCCATTGAAAGAAATTGTGAGACTTGGGATAAATAGGTCCAATGTGTATCAGATCAGAGAGCAACATCAATTAGCTGTCATCAAAAGAGAAGAAAGATAGGAAAACATCAGGTTAATCTTTTCTCTCTGTCTTAGCAAATAGAACATGGATATTAAGTGAAGGAGTCCAGACTTTTAGTGGTGCCTACAAATTCTCTTTTGCTCTTTAAATTAGGTTTACTTTTTTATAGCTTGTACTAATGTTTTAAAAAGCAGCATTCTTTTTATATTCAAAGATCTGTTTTAGCTTAGTTTATGTCATTTCTCCTGTTTGAGCATTAACGGTAATTTTTGTTGACATTGACTTCTGGATCTTACAGTTCCATCAAAGGACATCTGTGGGCGGGAAGAAAGTAACAGCAAGAGCAGCCATAACAACGAATGAGAATTTAAGATGTCCTTGCTGGTGTATTAGCCTGTAGTTTTTTGTTTAATATACTTAATGATGAAAATGAAATTATTCAGCTATTCATGAAAAGTTACCATTTCTGTGAGCTCAACCAGTAAAACAAATTGATAAAGGGATATTTTTAGTACCAAAGGAATTTGCAATTGAACGTTCTGTATGGATGGTTTCTAGGCCGTGAGATTTTCTATCTCATAAGGGCTGAAGCAAAGCATCTGCAAGAGAGAAAGAAGACTTCTAGCTTTCCTTTCTGTGAGGCATGTCTAAATTTACATTACCATTATAGATCTTGAGCAGCTTGCACATTGAGATTTTCTTTCATTTTTATCTTATAGACATTTAAGAATGATAAAAACAAAGGAGACCATATAAAAAAAAAGTTCCTCTTAATTAGATGCAAGTTGCAGAAAAAAACTAAGTTATTCTACGCATATCAACAAAATGCCAGTATCGTCTTACCTTGATGTCTCTATTGTATGTATGTTTGTTATTGAAAGAGATACCTTTTATAGGCACAAATACTTAAACCTTTCATCACCTCAACAAGCCAGAGACATCTTTAATCATTTCCTTGGTTAGCCACCTTTTACTAGTTTGGTGGAAATCAGACATATACTTCATTAGTTAATTTATTTATGTATATATTCATTTATTGCAGAGATTATCACAATAATAATTTTCACCCTATAAAAAGTGTTGTTTTTGCTCTAGTGGTACTAATTTAAAAAATAAGGAAATAAAATAAGGAAAAAAAAAGAGGATATCAAGGAAGATAATTCTTCCAACTATGAAAATCTACTAACCTATATCCCCACTTTTTTCTCCTATTGTGAGGCATATGCAAGACTCAGACTGTTATTTCTCGCTCCTGGGAAAAATCATGCAACATGAAAGCAGCAACCTGAACCGATGTAACTGGAAATGCAGGATTCAGGCAGCTGCCAGTGCTGGATTTCCCTTCCTTCCAATTCTTCACACCATTTCAACAGCAGTTCTAGAAGTCAAATAAAATTTGACGTAACGTATATTGATTAACATTGTGTTCTAAGCATGGTGCTAGATGCAGGATACAAAGTGCTTATCAAACACTTTATTGAATGCGTATCATGTGACTGCCACTGCAGTAGAATGTTTACAGAAGCCATGTCCAGGCCTACAGCACTGGTCGTGTTGTTCTGCTAGAAGGATGAGGAAACAGAAGCCTGATATTGATCACTGACTTGGACAAGCTCACAGAGGCTGCAGGCAACATAAAGATTCTAACCCGTCAGACTCGAAAGCCCTCTACTTTTTCCCTCCACTGCGCTGTCTTCGAAGTTCCCCAAGGCAACAGCTCACTTTCAATAGCAATTCTGGAAAGGAGAAAGAAAGAAAAAGAATAGCCTTTCAACAACAACAACAAAGAGGCCATGTTGTTAGGCATATTATGGTAGAGAAATTAGTTCATCTTGTTAATACAACAGATAGAAACCCATCCATTTACATCACAGTATTGCCCCACTAGGCTGAGAGAAAGACACAGGATCATGGCATTGTCTCTCTTCCTGCCCAGAGGGCTAACCTAGCTCTGACTTCAGCAACAAATCTCTCTAAATACACCTGGACAAATAATAGATTCACTGCTCATTCTGACCAGAGGTTACTTTTCCATGATGAGATGCTGCACGTGTATGTTTGAGTATAAAATTTATGACTAAAATGCATGAAGAAAGAGGTTCAAAGTTTAGTTTAATTTTCTTTTCTGTGCTGACTAAAAAGAAATTCATCAGTTTTATACATACCACAGAGTATTAATCATAGTTTAATACCTAAGAATGATGAACCATTTTGAATATGGATTTTCGTTGATGAGTACTATAGATGTAGACAGAGTTTAGATGAAACTTGACACATCCTAGAAATTATTTCTTTCTCAACCATGAGAAGATAATAGAAGGGGGGTTAACTGAGGCTTTTTTGAGGAATTATGAATACATATTGATATGTCCATATCTAGTTATACATTCATGCACATTGCTTATTAATAAGATATATTTCCTCATACTGCAATTGGAATTATCTTCTATTCTAAAGGTTATGTCAATCAGATCACATTAATGCATATGATTTCAAATTAGCCTCTTTGTGTATGTTCCACAAACACTAAATTGCTTTGATTGTACTTATGATCTCATATCAATCTTTGGTCTTGTTTTGTGTTTTGTTTTGTTTTCCCCCCAAATTTCAGACACTTAAACAACACGCACAATAGATGTAGTTAAATATATAAATAGAAATCATCAAAACGATATGGTTGTGCATGTGTGTGTTTTAATGTGACCAATATCTGCAGTGGCTGCATCAGGAAATAGTGTGGGCAAGTACTTTAATTCCTTGTGTTATACTGATCTCTAGTGGTTGATAAGTATAACACATTTTTAATTGTTTTTAGGTTTTGTTTAAAATAGAATTCTTGGCTTTGAAAAAGTTGGTATGCAAATATTTAAAACAGGTAGTGAGTTTTAAAATTATTTATTCTTAGACTTTAATATATATTTGTCTATTTATATGTTTACTCCCCCTGAAAGCAGGACCTAGAATTAATTCATCATTGAATTCTCTGAATGAAGTTCACAGCCTCACACACAGAGTGAGGCCCTAAATAGTTGTCTGATTAGGAATATTGAGGCATGTTCTATATTACAGAATGAAATCCAAGGTTTGTTCAAGCAAAATAACAGTAGCTATCATTTATTAAGTGTTCATTGTGTATAAGGCACTATAATTCCATTGAAAATTTTTTTTACTTCTCAGAAATTCCAATAAAGTAAATGCTATTGTCCTCATTTTATGGATGACAAAAGGGAGTCTCAGGGTTACTGAGCATCTTACCCAAAATCTTATGAAGTATAAGTGATAGAGTTAAGGGTAAGAACTCAGCTCAACTGACTTTACACTGAGGATTTTTCTGCTGTGCATTTCAGCCTCCCTGAATTTCATATATGATACTTTCATTTAAAAGTCCATTTTACTAAAAAAAAAAAAAAAAAAAAAAAAAAAAAAAAAAAAATGACAGAACCTACCCTATGTTTTGCTTTAAAATGCTAAGTGCACAAATTCTAAAATATAATTGTTCTTCTATTGCAGTGAGCAGTGTTTACAAGATTCCCTGATTCTGTTACAATGTAATCGCAAATGTAAGTAAATATTTTGTCATGTTTTCCTCCAAGCCTTCAGTTTAAAATTCTGAATAGAGTTGATATGTCACCTGAAGGTTTTTTGTAGCAATTCACTCAATTTTCGTGATCAGAGGAAATCCGGCAAAATAAAAGAGATGCTCTTTCTTCAATTATTTTATTAGCATGTGGAAAAAAATTGGTGGCTCAAAAAGTCACCTCAAAGATTATTGGAGGAAATAACGCCAAGGAAGGAGCCTGGCCCTGGATCACTGCTCTGTATTATAACGACCAACTGCTCTGTGGAGCTTCTCTCGTCAGCAACGACTGGCTGGTGTCTGCCGCCCACTGTGTGTATGGGTAAGTGTGACGTCATAATGTCCCTTCTTGAATGAGATGACCACAGCAGACGCCATGCATCCCATTTCACAAAACCATCCCATCAGGAAAACGTGCCCACTGTTTATGACATTATAAACTTTCCAATCATTTTTCCATTAAAATCATGTATAAAAATAGAGTAAGTTCAATTAAAAATCCTTCCTCATTAGGTACTTATATCAAGTATTATGTTTCCTACTTACATAAACATTGAAATTTTTACCTATTCACAAGGTAAGCATTTTAAAGGTATAAAATTAGTATTTAATGTATATATTGTGCTGATTTTATTGTCAGCAAATTGTCAGTATCAACAAAGCATGTATAGATAGCCCTCTAGTTCCAAGCAAATTGTGCTTGGAAATTTCATATGTAAGGACTCTGTTATGAATTAGGATAAAAATGTTTACTTATTTCTAAAGTTAGATCTATGTTGATACTACCCATAACTAAAACTTAGAACTAATATCAACCGTACTTAATTTTTTTTTGTAATATGACAAAATACATGTTGAATTCCAGGATTTATCTTCTCTCTAGAAGCAGCCATTCTTAATGCAATGCCACAGGAGAAAATAGAGTTGGTAGACGGAACAGGGAGAAAATAAATTTTCCTGGGCTCAAGAACATGTTAATTCTCTGCTTCGGCATGAAAGATGGCACTTCTTTAGGTAATCACATTCCAATTCTTCTGGTAGCATCCTCAGAGAAGATTCACAAACCCAAACCTAGGGCAATTTCTTGCCACTAACTAAATAGAAGAAGCCTCCAAAAAATGACCTTACTTGTAAGGGTTAGAATGAGCTTCTTAGCCAGCATCCAGAATCTCTGAGGAAAGAACCACATGTGCTCAGGAATGGAAGATGCAGGCATAGTTAGTCAGTCAGATTAAAAGACTTACTCCCAACCAATACAAACATTGTAAGTTCTTGGATAGATGGAGAAAAATTGTAGACACAGAAGGTTGTGAAAATGTTAGAGAAATAGGGAAGACTAGGGAGAATGAGTATTAAAGCATTGAGCTTACGCCTAAATACCCGTTGTACCAGAGTGGGGGTAAACCCGAATTCATAATCCTAGGAACTTGTAAATGAAGACTCTCAGCCAAATCACAGGTTGGCCAGTTACCGGGGCCACAAAGGAACAGCCCATAGTACTGCCTGCCCATCTACATCTACAGCTCTGATTCTATGCACTGAGCCTTACAATTCAGTGGCTAAACTACAGCCTCTCCCATATCTAAAGTGCACCTTCTTGACCTTGCTGCCTCTTGATAATTATATTTTAATCTATTTGCAACCATAGCCTCGGGAAAGTGGCTATGGAATTTGACCTCCACATGTATTAGAGCAATTTTCTCATTCCTCTGCTAAACATGACTTTAACATTTACCTATATATAATCTATGCCTTGGGCATGTCACAGATGGGTGACCTATATCCTAACTGTGTTATAAGTAAAAGGTATCTGTAGCTAAAGATTCAGCGTTCTCTGCTGTACACAAGTAGGTGTTAGTAAGTTAGCAATCTCCTGTATTGACCTCAGATTTGGTAAATTCTTCTGTTTGATGTTCTTGCAGAACACATGCTTCCGAAATGTCAACCAAGCTTGCAGTAATTTTAGTGACATCTTTCAATTACCTACCTTACTGTTGTACTTATTGCAGGTCAATGATACCAGTATTGAATCTTTTCAAACCACAAATATACAAAAAGCAGTTTCATTTAATATAAACACATGTTCAGTCATATAGAACATAAAATGTCTTTTCACACAGTTTCAATGTGAACACAAGCAAACAATGGTAAGCTACAATAGAATCGTGATGAATACCAACTTATCCTCACTAAGCTTGCATTTTACTCTCCTCAGTCACTCACTGGCATTACTTCTTTCTCCAGTTCCCCAGAGTGTTCCAGTTTCTTGCTATCTACTTCATGTCCCTATCCAAGCAAGAAAGTTTCTGATCGTACTTCAGATATTTGATGAAAAAATATTTTACCAGTTAATGCTGCCTGTTATCTGTCTTTTAAAAGTCCTAACAATGCAGTAAAAAGCTTAATTTCCTAATACATAAATAAAAGAACCAAATCAAGCAACTTACTGAAATCTACTTGTTCTCATTGTAAATTTGTTCCAAGTCTTTTACTCTGCAAGTGGTTAAATGGTTTAATGGAACAACTCTTCTCTGTCTACATTCTTACTGTCCTCACCCCCATTTCCATTCAGCCTCAGTGTTCAGGAAGACTCTAAATATTCTCGTCCCTGTTCTGTTTCTCTATTACTGATTTGTCTTCTTTTCCAACTTTAAAAGAGAGATTTGGAAAGTATGAGCCAACTTTGCTGTGGTTTAAAGTCTAGGTTGACTTTGAACAAAGGGACAGGATTTTGATCCTATTTATGCTACTGACTTGATTTGACTTAGTATCTCTGGGTTTCAGAATCTTCATATGTAGGGTGTTTATAGGTATCTACTTCCTGGGGTGATTGTCAGTACAAAATTAAGAAGCTGTAATACTTTCTCATGCTGTGAATATAGTTGTGCAATAAAAATTTTATCGCACTGCTATTCCTACACAGGAAAGATCCACGAAAAAAGAGTCTAACTCTTGCTTAGAAAGTCAAGAGACAGTCAGCATATTTATTTTTCAAATGTTTTATATTGACATAATTTCAAAACATGGACAAAAATTGCAAATAATAGTATAGAGAATTCTTTTATAATTTTACTTAGACTCACCAATTGTTTAAATTTTATGCTGTCAAATCTTCCTTATTCTTTCTCTCCAATCTGGAGAAATTCTTTTTCAACCGTTTTATAGTAGTTTAGACATTGTGCTTCCTTATCATTAAATATTTCAATATGTTTTTGCTAAGAACAAGGATATTTTCTTATGTAATCACAGAAAATGATGGAAATTTAACATTAATGCAAAAACAATTATCTAATCTACGGTATGTATTCATTTTTGTCAATTGTCCTAAATAGGCCCTTACAACATTTTTGGCTTGTTTGTATTTTTGCCACCCAAGAACCACTTCAGGGTAATGCATTTGGTTGCTATGCCTCTTTCATTTCCTTTAATCTGAAATAGCCTTTCTGTCAGCCTTTCTATCTTTCCAGCTTTCTTAGCCTTTCTTTCTAGTTTTTTATTTTTTTTTTAATATAAGCAAGTTATTTTGTAAAAAGTCCTTATATTTGGGAAAACTGTTTAAGCTCCTCCTTTTTTAGTTCTGATGTATCCTCATTCTTTGAGAATGTCTTTACTTTCTGGCAAAATAAGATGTTCTGAGTTCATCTTTTACCTTCCCTGACCCAGCCCTCAAATCAAGCTTTCTCTAAGAAACTCCAATTCCATTTAGCTAATTTTAGTTCCTTCTACATTTAATATTTTTAAAAAAGATATTATAAGAAAAATTTTAAAAACGAAACAAGGTATCGTATGCTCATTGCTATTGCTTTTATGTCCTGCTCTTAGGCGCTCTCAACTGACACAATTATATACCTGTAAATATGATAGCTCAATCTAAAACAGAACACCACGGGGTATATTCTTGTCGTGTCTCCTTCCGTATTTGTGACTATTATCTGGAATAACAGGAAACCTGTTCCTACTATTCACAAAGTATTTGTGGATTTGCGCAAGCCTGGAACCCGAAAAGTAGTTTGAGAATTGTAATCTTACCATTTTGTAAAGCAAACTTAGCAACCAAGGTTTAATATTTGTTTCTCAGTTTTTCCCAGGGACATACAGCAAAATGCTATAATCTTCAGTGCACAATTTGGAGAGTTTTGAAAATATATACACCTGTATAACTCAAACTCGTTAAGACATTTTCATCACCTAGAAAGTATTCTAATACCTCTTCCCAGTCAATGACCATTCCTACTTGTAGAAGCAACTACTCTTCAGTCTGTTGTGTGGGCAGTTATATACAGATTTACAGTCTGAATCACATCAATTGAATAGACATATATCAATGATGAAATTATTTGTAGAGGGGCCTCTTGCCACTTTTCCATTCTTTGATTTTTTTAATTTAATTTTAATTTTTTTTTGTAACCACTTGTGCTGATATGGCTCGACGTACAACTCCCCTCCCTATCATATGTGACCACTGGTGGTGCTCAATCTTTCTGGCACCTGCATTGCTTCCTGTTTTTCATATATTCATTCAGTCAAGTGATATTTACTGAGCACTTATCGTGGGCCAGGCATTTTTCTAAGTTTTTGAGATAATAGTACTCTAAAGACCAACGAAGTCCTAATAATGCTTATATTATAGGGTAGGGTAGAAAAAACAGAAACCTCCAGAAGCCTTGCTATTTCTGTTGACCAGGAAGTGATTGGCAGAGGGGTAGGAACAATATTAGACCAAATCGTAAGCCCTGGTGAGGACTCAGTAAGTCATAGTAGATGGGATGTAAGACCATTTGGAAGGCTGAAGAGTGATATTATCTAATCGGGCTGTTGGTGTGGAGGCGAGAATTCTGGGAGGAGCAAGAGTGAAAATCAGGGAGACCAGTTAAAAAGAAAACGGTAGCCAGAGGACTGTGGCTGAGGAAGCTGGACAAATAGCTGGATCTCATTAGTAAGTTCAAGTGGTTAGAGTCATCTGAATTTGCTAATAATCACTTTTTTCAAGAATTGTATGTTTTTTACTCTATGTTTAATTTATATATTTATATTTATGAAAAATTAATTATAGTCACCACACCATGTTGCATACTTTGAATTTAATATTTATTTTTATATATACATTTTTATATATATAAATATATATTGTATAATATATATATTTATATATACTATATATATTGTATAATATACATATTTATATATACTATATATGTACTATATATAGTATAATATATATTTATATATGCTATATATAAATATATATATTTTATATATATAAATATGTATATAAATATATATTTATATATGCTATATATAAATATATATATTTTATAATATATATTTATATAACATATATAAATATATATTTTATAATCTATATATTATACATTTATATAATATATAAATATATAGTTTTATAATATATATATTTATATACATATAAAATGTATTTTTTAAATATATATAAAATTGATATTATATAAATGTATAATATATATACATTTATATAATATATAGAAATATATATTTATAATATATATTATATAATATATAATATAATAATATATTACATTATTGTATAATATATATTATACATTTTACAGTTATATAAAATGTAATTATAATTACATTTTATATAACTGGTGTATTATATTAATTATAAATAATATCAATTATATTAATGGTGTAACATTTAAATAACTGATAAAATTTGTTCAAAGGCAGTATGAGCTCATTATGTAGAGTTAATAGTGTACATGTAATTATCGAAAATGATAAAATTGTCTCTTTAAGTGCTTTGTACATATTTTATCTTAAAAAATAATCTCACAAAAATTGAGAGACATAGGTAGTTTATTTGTTATAGATTTAAATCAATAATAAAATAATGTAGTTCAGAAAAAGAGTGCCTAACCTCCCAAATTCTTCTCTATTGTAAGTACTGTACCTCATATAAAAGTATAAATATAAATGATATGAGAGAGCTTATAGGTAGCACAAAGTTTAGTAATAATCATTTCTTCTCATTATTTTCAGGTTCTGAATATTAAACATACATGCTTCAAGCTACTGGTGTAATTAAATACAATGTACAGCAACTTTTTTAGTGATTTCCAAAATTGTCATTGTGCTACATAGAAAATAGCCTCTTTTGCATGTTTGCATCTATGAGTAGCACTATGGGAAGGAACTATTTCTCCAACATCTCTCAAACATTTACATTTATCTCTCAAGTCCTATTCCATAAACCTTTCTGTGTCTATATAATTTCTTACCACTGCCCCCCCCAACAAGTCCAACACCATATTAAACTAGGCATTTGCAACCAATAAGAATTAAATCACTAGCTCTGCAATAACTGAAGTTATTGAATTTTGATTTCATAATGAATATGGTTTAATTGGCATAATTCCAGCTATTCACTGGTAATTTCTTAGAGTGAAAATGTTGCTGGCCGATAGCACATTTAAAAGCTCCTGCACACTTTCAAAATATAATATCCAATTTAATCTGTCATATAATATAAATGTTACCTTTTACTAACACATTATCAATGGCCAATATTGTACACGAAAATTATTCAGGTTCATTGCATATTGAAATTATTCATGTTCGTATAAGCATCATAATAACTTTTATTGGTTACCTTAACTCTGTGTGAATTCAATGCCTCTCTAAATGGGAAAAATGCTCCTACATTTCCTTCCATTACTACAGTAGTTGCTGTGGTTGTCTGAAGAAACCCTGGACCAAGATGCCATCTCCACAGTGCATTGTGCTCTAAAGCAGTAGTTTTCAAACCTGGCCATTCATTAGCATAAATTTGGAGATTTAATTTAAAAATTAGTTTTTAAAAATTCCCCTGCTCCATCCAAGACTGCTCATCAAATCAGATCTAGGGAAGGAGGAAGCAGATATCAGTGGTATTTAAAAGCACTCCGGGTGACTCTAATGTGAAACCAAAGTTGAGAAACACAATTTACAACTAGAGATCAAGAGATGATTTAAGAGAAGTGATAAAGAGAGATTAACATTAATCAAGGCTTCTTCTGTGGTCCAGTCAGAAAAATAAAAATTAAAGGAATATTTTTAAGGCAGAATCCTTCAGAGAAATTCAGGAACATTTTGGGATGGGAACATCCTAAATGAAGACCTCTAGGAAATAACTGCAGTGGAAAGAGAGTTTCTTATGTTTCTTTATTATAATCTTCAGGAGAAATTTAGAGCCATCTAAGTGGAAAGCGATCCTAGGCCTGCATATGACATCGAATCTCACTTCTCCTCATGTAGTAACCCGGTTGATAGACCAAATTGTCATAAATCCACATTACAACAAACGGATGAAGGACAATGACATTGCCATGATGCATCTTGAATTTAAAGTGAATTACACAGGTAAAATAAATCACTTTTAGTCATCGTATCTGCTCAAATTAATTCAAAATCAGATTTGAAATATTGTCAGTCCAATGCATTAATAGTCCACGAAAGTTGAATAACTTGTTTTGGAAATTATTGTAATTGAAACGGAATTAAATATTGGAAAGAAATATATTAAATTACCTTCTCAAGGTGTTTAAATCCAACTTTCTAGAAAGTTGACCATTAGAATAAAACTCTCAGAGCCACTTGTAATAGTAAATTCAAAGGAGCAGCCCAGAGAAAATAGGCCATGTTATAATGTACGCTTTCTCTATTTCTCATGGAAAAGAATGGCAGGTTCATCTGCCACAATAGCTAGAGAAGGACAAACTGAGAGAAGGGCATATGTTCCAATAGTAAAGTGAGTAAGAATTGCTATCCATAAAATAAAGATTTTAAAGGAGATTCAATAATATTAATAAAGTGGCTGATGGAGGACTTCCTCCAAATATCCAGAAAACGTGCAAATCACCTGAGGAGTGAACTTTATCCTGAAGGGCTCTGCTCAGCTCCAACCTTTATCTTGAAGACCCTTCTGAGCCCAGTTAGGGGAAAGCGCTGCCGTCTCTGTGCTTATGGGATTTGATCTCCACATGTATTACAGCACTTACCAAAGGCAGGCTACTCCTGTGGTTAGTTTTATAGCCCTGCCCTTGAGGGTAAGCACCAAATCTGATTCATTTTTGAGTCTGCTCTAGGTCTTACATGTAGTGGGTGCTTATTAAATGTCAGGTGACTTGCAAATTGTTGGAGAAGAGCTTTACTTAAAAGTCAGTAACCAGTGCTAACGCTTCTGTAAATGCCCGGTAAAACAATTGCCTAACAGTTTTTTCAATGTGGAAATAAGTGTGCGGGGGTTGGGGGGGTCGGGAAAAAACTCAGAGCATTTGCCCAAGTCCCTCTTAATTGACCCTGAAAAACAGCCTTACCAAGACTGTCACAGAACTACTTTCTGTTGTACTATTAAGCATTATTTTCTATTATTTAAAAATAAAAATGATTAACTCCGGAACTCGGACATTGTTTACATTATAAAAGAGTAGTTAGGAAGCAATGTAGAGGATCCTAAGAGGCCACCAGAGGTACCTAATCCATTGTCAAAGAAGTGCTGACAAGTCTGAGATGCTTCTTTCCCCCAAGATTGATGTCTAACATCAAGTTGAAGAAAAATACAATTTGTTTTGGATGAAATGTTAAAACTGATGGATTTTTTAAAATTTGTTGAAAATGCACGTGTGGTCTGTTGTTGTTTTTGTTTTGTTTTGTTTTTCAGATTATATACAACCTATTTGCTTACCAGAAGAAAATCAGCTTTTTCCTGCAGGCAAAATTTGTTCTATTGCTGGCTGGGGGAGTGTTGTATATCAAGGTAAATTATCAGATTCGAAAAACAGAAAATGTTTATTGGAAAAAAAATATATGCTATTGCACTATCTTCTGACTCTTTTCAACACTTTTTACAGCTCTTAGGCTGTAACAATTTTCTGCAATATCTCTTACAAGCACTGTCAGCCAAATATTCACTTTGTATATTCGTATCATTAACAAAATTTTTTTCCAGATTGTGTAGCTCATATTATAAAACTATATCCTTATTGGAGGGGAATTAAAGCATCCCCCAAACTCAATATCTAATGTTGGTATTATAAACACTCTAATAAAGAGGAAAGATACACCTATTAAAATGAATATAACCAACAGTTCCATGATATTTACAAAATTTAATTGTATTTAAATCTTTTGGAGAGATGCAAGTCCCAGAAGCAAAGTATTCACAGCTAAAATATTCTTACTTTTTGTAAAAGGGATTATAAAGTTTAGGTCAAACCCTTGTTTGATGATTCCGACAAAGTTTCTCCACTGCAATTTCATTATGCTGCCGAAAATGCCTAATGTCTGCTGTCCATAAAAATGTATTGAAGTCAAGGACTGTATATTCTTTTATTTCCTCCACTTGAAAAATGTCATGATTTATTAAATTTGAAATCTAAAGAGTAAAAATGATTTCTAGATAGATATTTTCTCTATCAGACTTCAAACTAAAAGACATTTATGACCACAATGTAGACTTTTCAAAACAAATTATCCAATAACAGATAAATTTAAGACTCTTTATTCCAGAAGGGTATTTTTTTTTTCAGAGCTGAGTAAACTTGGCTCACAGTTACTTATTGTTGCTAAAGATATGTACTTAATTGACTTAAGAAAGGTCTATAAAAGTGGTATGGAGCCAAGAAAAAATCTGTATCTGAGCTCAATTTCCTTTAGGAATAAACAGTCAGCTCATGTTTAAATATTTCCTGAGTGACAGCAGTTTTAATGAATTTTATGAACTCTGCCTTGTGGTTTCTAGCTACTTCATTTTATAAAATCCCAGTTCTCCTTTTTAAGTATATTACACTGACTAATTCATAGAAAAACCGTGAACATATTATTTACCAAGAAGAAATAAATTGATATTAATTGATTAAATTAAGGCAGTAAACTTGAAATACATTTACTGATTTTGGGGGGTTTTGTGTGTGTGTGAATATGTATTCTCAATTATTCTCATGCAACTACTATTAACAAATAAATATTAAATAAACGAGAACTGCTCAAATTTTCCTTACCAAAGAGTTTTGTCATACACCCAACCAATTTTTTACTCCTTGACAAGCAGCAAAATCAGCTTTGATTTTTATTTTGAAACGTAAGTCTCCCAGCCTATCCTTGATCTTCATAGAATGAATGACAGTGAGATGCTCAATTTTCTCCTGCATCATAACCTCTCTAATTTGCATTCTTAAGAAAGTTCATTGTTAAACTTTAAAAGTCCCCCACAGTGTGCTGCTGGAGTCACTGGCAGCAGCTGGGAATAGCCATTTGTACACATCTCCCAATTCCATATTCATTGTCATGCTGGTACCTTGAAATAAGCTATGGTTAGAGTGTTTATACCAGGCAAATTGGCAGACCATGCACATTGGGGCTTTTTTCCTTGAAAACCAGTTATTAAACATTTACCTATGTCGCTTTGCACCTAAAACACACGCACACACAAACACTTGTTCGTTTTCTGTCTTTTCAGTGTGTAGATTAAACTTTCTGCCTCTCTTGAGGAGCCAAATAGATTTGCTAATAAATAGATTTGCTTATCATGTCTTTTTTTCTGAGTCACTAGACACCTGTTTATTTTACTTCTCTCCCGGGATTAGTATTTCAGTAAATAGAGATCGTGCTTCCAGTAGATGAGTCATTTTACAAAAAGCATGGAAGTACACCCTGCTACAGAATGCCTCCTTTTTCTTCACCTGCCTTTTTCTTCACCTGTATGTGGAGGACAAGCTGATTGCCCTTAGACCTGGGCGCAGTTCATCTGAGCTTTGTCTTTTGTCCAATGTGCACCTGCTCACTCATGCAGCATCTCAAGGAGCTGAATACAGTTATTTATAAGGGAGTACTTCTTCAGGTGCCAAATGAAAAGCACTTCTGATTTCTGAGCTGTTGCTAATTTCCTTGAATGAAACTCTGTGTTGGTGGGCTTCCTCCCACCCTCCATGAGCAATACTGTAACCATTTAAAATTACTGAAAATGCCTAAAGACTGTCTGGTCCAACCCACTCCTCCTGCTAGCCCCTGGGCACTAAAGAAGTGCTTTACTGTTATTCATTTAGCAAAACCCATGAATGAGCTTTATTATGGTTTTAAAGCATAAGGTTTAGCATTTAGTTCCATTACATATCCACACAGTACTAGATAATGAGTGAACTGTTGACATAAATAAGACTGACAGTGGCTCATTCAGTGATGCATGTTGATCACTTCTGACTGTCTGGCTGCAATATCCATTTTGAGCAGGTCCCACTGTAAACATATTGCAAGATGCTGATGTTCCTCTTCTATCAAATGAGAAATGCCAACAGCAGATGCCAGAATACAATATTACAAAAAATATGGTGTGTGCAGGCTACGAAGAAGGAGGAATAGATTCTTGTCAGGTAAATATGCAAAACTGCTCACCCTACATCTCCAGAAAGCATTGCAATATAATGATTTCATTGTTTAACAATGATTCAGGAGTAAATAAATCATTTGGGCCTTAACTTCCTATTTTCTTTTACAGAACTGTGACTTTTCGCTTTTATTTGTAGATTGTTTACATAGTACTCCTAGGTGGACCTGATCATTAAAAAAAAACTAATTTTTACCAACAAGAGTTATAAAACAGATGTCTTTAGAGATGAGACATAAAATGTGTAAATGGGAGACAGCCAGGTAAACTGCACCGGTGGGCCTAGGGGTGAGCTGGAGAGGATACACCTTAGCCAAAAACATTTATTTTCAAAGTTCAAGTCTTTAAAAGTCCCGCAGACTTAAAATAAATGAACAACAAAATAGGTCTCAGGGCCAGTTTGGTCTAATAGCCTCCGATACTGAACCCTGATTTAGAGCACAGTCTTGATGTCCAGTGACGCAAAATAATTTCTAGATGAAAACCAACCTGGTTAGCGCGGTTAGAACTAGTTTACAGCTAACTACTTGCAAGAAGGTAAATAAAGAACTTAACTCAATAGCCTGGCACAAGCCTGGTTCTGGAACTCCTATCCTAGAACTTTCATATTATCTTTTACATTTCATTGTAGAGAAGTAATAATGTGAACTCGCTGCATGTCACAACTGCAATATATTTGAAGGAGCAATAGCTTTAGACATGCGTGACCTTCAGAGAAAACTCTTACCCACAAACTCCCCTCAATGAAGACAAAAACATCTACTACCTAGAAATAATCTATTAGTTCCATGAAATTCACATACACTCAACAAATAAAAAGTAAATTCTGCTAGATCGTAGAATTATACTTCCTTTTCAGTGCAGCGTGGAGTGGTAGTGAAGAACGTGGATCCATGCTCAGACCATTCTCATTTGACCCTTATTGGCGAGACTTTGGGCAACTCACTCAAGCTTTATTGAGTGTTTAAATAAGATACCACATGTAGGATACTAAGTAAGCCCTCGAAAATATTGTTTTATTATGCGATGTTGTAAATAAATTTTCTGTCACGTTCTATATTTGAAAATTAATAAAATATTAATGCATTAAATTCCACTGGAGTAGATTAAACTTGATAGCAGTACTGAGCAAACAAATAATTTACAAATGTAGCAATTGATACCATGGGAAAATGGTTTTACTTGTTAAGTGTAAATACTGTTATGTATATTAATACATAAATGTCATAATAATTTGACATGATACGAGATTTTTTAACAGACATTTAAGCAGATGAATCTATATACGTATTCTCTAGTTAAATCAATGTCTCAAGTCATGTTAAATTTTCAGCTTAGCTTTACATTTATCTTTCTTCGATGAACTCGTGAATTCAAGACAAAAAGAATAGCTTTCTTCACATTTAAAATTGACCTCTGGGTCTCATATTTCCTTTTAAAATGAAAAGTTTGCTAAAGGTAAGATATAGTGCCACTTGGAGGGTGATTCATAGCATTATTGTTCAGGGGGGAATTCAGATGGACAACCTCATTACAGTTAATGAGGATTATGTGGCAGATACCCCAAGTACAAGGTAGAAAATATGACGTTGATCCCAGTGATGTTGGGGTTACACCAGTAATGCATGCTAGATCTCTGAAATCTTATTTTCAGTTCTGATTTCTAGAGTCTAAGCATGTTGTTTATTAGCATGTAAGAAAGCTCCCACACAAAGCAGTAACTTGTATAGTATAATGTTATCATGACTAAGCAATCAATAGTCCTGAGTCATGTGATTTTCTTTGCTCAACTTTAATATGTTATACAAGAAGATAGATTAAATAGGAATACATTATTTAAAATTATGAATATGTTATTATTGACACATCACTTGGCTAAGCTCTTCGAAGCATTATTTTTTCCCCTATAGTGTCATTTGCCTTTTTAGTCATTCACACATTTCTGAATATCTTTGAGCTTACCGAAGGCTTGCATTTGCATGGCAGTTGTCTAGATTTCAAGGCACCACGAGTGGCTGTAGAATATCCTCCCTGTACAAAACTAAGTGAATGGTACAAAGAGCAAACCTTTTTTGCTAACCATTCACAGCTTTATTCTATAGTAGTGGTCTCCTAAGTGTGGCCTCCAGTCCAGCAGATCAGCACTACCTGAGAACGTGTTATAGATGCAAAATCTCAGACCCCACCACCGACCTACTGAATCAGAAACTCTAAAGGTGGGGCCCACCAATGTGCATTTTCTCAGACCCTCGATGATTCTAATATACACTAAAATTTAAGAACCGCTACTCTAAACAAAAATAGTCATCAACCGTTAGCCTCAGACATCAAAGAATGTGGTGATTTGGGTTTTGTTTTTGTTGTTGTTGTTTTACAAATATAGCGTCTAATGGAAATATAAATTTTAGGTTAATACTTTATGTTCCAGACACTCACTCATATTTTCAAAGTATTTACACATCTCTGAGATAGTCGGAAAAAGAACTATCTTCATTGAACACATCAGAAAATTAAGACCAATAGAAGTTATAAAACTGAACTTAAATGGTGTAATTAGAAGATGGGGAGTATAAGAATTAGATACAGGTCTCTCAACCAGACACACCACCCAGCTGCTGGGCACCAAGCCTGCTGGTGGACCCTTTGAATAACGACAGCTGATATAAACTGGGTAATTTAAAAATCCTTGTTCATGTAATCAGTATCTGGCTTTAACTAACTATCAAAAAATTTAGATTATTTTAGATAACTTGAAGAAAGCCAAATGACTTTTTTTCAAAAATATCAAAACAGTTGAGATTTATTTTTAATAATTTCTAAATCACATATAATTTTGATCCTGTATTTATTCTTACCTTGTATTGATACTGTTCTATAAATATTTCTGAACCCATATTATGGACTAGGGGCTTAGGGTTCAAAAATAAAAATCCTAGTACCCGTCTTTAAACAGCTTAAACACATTTGTTACATCTAGAATAGAGGTAGCCTATGGTTACCAGTGCAATTTATGCACCTCTGCACCCAAAAAGATGATTTTATAGACCACATTTTCCCCTTAAATACAGGTCTCAAATACAGTAAAAAATCAGGAAAAAAGTCTCTCAAGATATTTCTAATATCAATTGTGGGTTGAAATAAGCTATTGGACCAGTGTTTTTAAACAAACAAACAAAAAAACCCACAAAGCTTTAAATAATTTCAAATATATATATATATATATATATATATATATATATATATATAAAGGCAGATTAATTTAAATTTTACACAATTAATATGAAAAAATACTTGTTAATTCTGTCATTAATGGTACTATATGTTTGCGTTGTATTTCTTTGCATTACACAGGAATAGGCATGTGCAAGTAAAACCTATGCAATTAATGTGACTAGGAATTGCTAATATTAATATTTATGAAAATTAAAAACATTTCTTCAATTGAAATCTCAGATGAAAACACGTGTACCTATCACTAGAAATTATATCACTAGAAATTATATCATAGATTTGCCTGTTTCAGTTGAAATGTTCTTTCAAATCTGATTGCATTTGTCTAATGCCAAAAGTTAATGCTACCCAAGAGAACTAAAATCAACTTTACACTGAGATTTTAGTTTTTCTAAATCACATAATACGGAATAATTGTCTTTCCCACAAAGCCCTTCATAATATTTAGAACATATCTCTTCATTTTAAAAAATAAGCTTTTAATATGTATTTTGGTTGGGATGCTTCTCATAGTTGTGCCTTAGAGAATTTCTCAGTACACATTAAAAATGCCATAAGAAAGTAAGGTAACTCTTATTATAAAAATGCATTATAAAAAGTTACATATGATGTTTAAATCATAGTTTTTCTGTGTTTTTACTGAGTAGCAAAAGGTTCTCATTCTTGACCTAGAGTGGTGGTGAGGACATATATTACAATGGACTTGCAATTAAATCATAGTTTTGATCTTTATTTTTGAATTGATTTGCTAAAAACAATTTTCTACAGTTTTACCAATTGACCACACACTTGCAATTTTCTTCTGTAATTCACTCTTTAGGGGGATTCAGGAGGACCGCTAATGTGCCAAGAAAACAACAGGTGGCTCCTGGTTGGTGTGACATCATTCGGATACCAGTGTGCACTGCCTAATCGCCCAGGGGTGTATGCCTGGGTGCCTGGGTTCACAGAATGGATACAAAGCTTTCTCCATTAGAATGTTTCCTAAACCAAACAGGAAAATCAGGCGGTTTTCCCATTCCATTCTAAAGAGCATGGAAGTTGAGAGTTTTGTAAAAAAATAGTTTCTAAAATTGTTCTTACCTAAGCCACCGAAATGCTAGCGGGGTCGGGGGAGGAGCTAAATTAATCTTTACAATACTAAATAACTTTAAAATAATACATTTTGGTGGGCAGCTCTTCTTTCTACAGTTTCTTTTGCGTTAAACATTTTTATCATATTCTCTTATTTAAAGGAATGTTATTTTAAAGCATATATTATATACTTAAGACAGCTTAAGCAAAATTAGGAAAAGAAGTGATATAAACTTCTTTGCACAAGGATGTTATTGTTTGAAATAAACTGCTGTAAATTATCTAGTTCCAGCTTAGATTGCTATTATCAGAATCTCAATAGTCTTCTTGCTTTTCTATCCAAATGCATTTCCAGTTCATCTTGATCATATTCTTAATGGTTTCCCCACTCATAAAAATATGTATTGTAAGCTTACATCACAGACATGGACAAACTGTACATTCCTCTCAAGCTAATTAAAAAGTAAACAAGCACAAGTCTACATATTGCCCTCGTATCAAAATAAAAGGCAAATTAACTGATATTGTAATTCCTTTATTGGATCATTTTTTACCTGGATTATTCATACTGTCCATTTAGTTCAAGATAGTATTTTTTAACTTTCAAAAAAAAATCAGATGTATCAAACAAATGCAACTATTAAAAATGTTTTTTTCTCATAAATGTTACAGTGAATGTTTCTAACATGTGCAAAAACTTATTTAAACACAGCTGAATTGCCCATTTGAAGGCCAAAAATGTGGAACAAATGAATTTGCTTCACTGCTTTAATCTCTTGGATCATTTCCAGAGTAAGTGCAAACTTCAATTTAGCTTACTACACAAATCTATTGACTTATTAAGGAAGACAAAATTTATACCTTCTTAATACACACACATACACACACACAGAGAGACATACACAAACACACACACACACACACACATTCTTGCAAGGGTGTACATGGTCCAAAGTAATAAAAGAGAAAGGTTTAACGGAGTTGGAAGACAGGATCGATCAGTGTAGATTGGCCTATAGAAGAAACAAAACTTGGGCTACGCCCAAAAGGAATGATCATTATTGATATACTTAGGAGGTGTTGAGGACCATCATGTAGGTGGGAGTGATCCTGAAAGTTCAGCAAGAGGAGACAATAGATAATCATGGGTTGTCATAAATGACTGCCTCTCTCTGGGGACTGGTCAGAGAAAGAGAGAACAGTATCATATAAAGAAGGCTTTGCCAGATGCTTTGAAGACTATAAATTCCTGGTAACCAATTGTGGAATTTATTCTTAGGACAAAAATCAGGAATTCCTGAACACACTATTCTTTTAAAGACCTTTTCAATTACCTGTTCCTAATTCTTAGGAAGGAGGGAGAAGCAGGGGTATGGTGTATTGTTTGATTGTATTACCTGAAATGTTGTTCCACAATTCACCTGCATTTCAAAGCACATATTAGCAGTATGCTCTGAAAATACATAATATTCACAACAGATACCCACACCACATATTCCTTTTTATTTTTCAAAGTTCAGCTAAAATTTTAAGAAATGCTTAGGACAGTCTCACTGCCATCTTCTAATAAGAGAGAAGTTTACTGTCCCACTCTTAGTAACTTATGAGTCCAGTAATTAATACCAGAAGAGTCATCCAGACCTGGATCAAGATAAAAGGCAAAGCCAAGGCCCTTCCCCATCACTTTGCCTCTCCTGCGTGCAGCTGTTACAGTCATGGGTGGCGGAGGCAATGGGGAAAGCCTAGTCTCGTTCCATCAAGTCCTGACTAAAGGAAGAAATGCATGGTGGTAGCCTAGTGGGAAGAGGTAAATCCTAGCAGCTGGTTTCCCATTCTTCCCAGAAAGATGGGTAGCCAAGAAAAGAAAGAGGAGTGCTAAATGTGGGCGGATCTAAGCTTAGAATGCAGCTGCCATTCCCTCAGTCTCTAAGCAGCTGAAAAGGGGCCAAGGCCCACTAATTTCTATTTTGCCTTTTAGTTTTGCTAACTCTAGTTGTAAATTGCCTTAATGAAAGCTCTTTATTATCTAACTGAAAAGACTGACAGGAAAAAGATGAGCTTTAAAATGCTCTATTACCACAAATTCCATTCTTACCACCCTTAAACAGTAATTTGTTTTCATCTTCATGTATTGATGCAAACATATCTGTTTTTTGTTCACTTGAGAGATTTAAACAACACTGATGATCATTCTTCAGAAACAAGAACTCTTTATTTGGTTAAAAGGAGCACAGGGACATTTGAAGGTCAGATAGTTACAACTCTCGAGAAGAAAGAGCCACAAGCATTGAAGAAACTAGGAGATAAGACAGAAAGGAGCCCCAGTTTACTCTCCCAGTCAAATGCTCAACAACGAACATAAGATCGTTGATGCCCTCCAGCCCATTTTCACACTAACTCATAGTTTCTTTCTTTGCTAAAATGTTAGCGTGCTGTGCTTACTTCCACAGCAACGTGACCATGCGTCTGGTCCCAATTGTAAAACCCCTTTATACACTAATAGAGGCTAAACGGAGCTAGTAAAAAAAACCTTAGCCGAACTATGCAGCTATCTGCCTCCAGTTTCAGTCCCATACCCTAAACAACCCTCTTTGCTCTGTGTGCAAGGGAGGGACCAAATTGATTGCAGAACCCTCAGACAGCTACTTGTGGTTATATAGGCAACATGTGAAGACATATGATTTATGCTGTGTATGCCACTTTTTTGTGTCTTCTAGATTGAGTATATTATTGTTTATATAGTCATTAACAAAGTTATTACAAAATCTGTTGAATTTTAAACTAAAAATAATTGTAAGGCACATGTCTTGCACAATTGAAATTAGACAATTCTTGCCTCTAAGTAAAATATTCGAGTAGATTTATACCACAGTTCATGAAATAGCTTCTTATTTCTGAAGAGATTTCCTACACATCGATATAAAGCAGAGAAACTGAAAGAAGATGAACCATTCTTAGATAAGAAACTTTCTCTACAGTAATACATTTTTGTGTGTATGAATTCAGTTGACAACAGGGATAAATTTCTTAAACAGCATGTACTGAAAAATGAAACACCATAAAAATAAATATTAGAACAGTCCACTTTTATCAAACACTTATGTAAAGGTAAAATATTTTTGCACACCATAAATTTTAATACAATTTACATTACATTAACTAGATCACAACCTATGAAAGGTAAAAGAAACAAAAATAACTTCTTTCAACACACATACTTCTGATGTGTTGAAAGCAATTTTATCTGCATGGTCCATTCCATTTACTAGAATTTAGGTGTATCATTTAGCAAAATAAGTATGTCTCACTCCATGATTAGCACAGCGTATTTTGTAAATGAAATAAACATAGAAAAATCACTTAAACATTTGCCTCAAGGGGGAGCTTACAGTTCATCTTGCAGATCCTTTGAGATTTCAAGCCATTCCAAGCTAATGTTCTGATGCCATTCCTTACACAGATCCAGAATTATACAACTCTGTTGTCTGAAGCCAAGTCAATGAATTATTACACTTCCATGCCACTTTCTTTCCTCGTGCTTTTTGAAATCCACAGTGTGGACTGGTTTGGGCTAGTTTTTGTTCTTCCTTTACTGAAAGACATAAGAAGAAGTAAGTTCAATGTATGAGGTTTTTTAGCACACTAGGCTTGTCTTGGTCCAAATGGAGACATCTCAGAGCCTTAGTATAAAAAGGTCCTTCTTCTCTCACCAGCTTATTTTTTCATTCCTACAAAAATTCTAGATTATTCCAGTATGTAAAGGTGGTAAGCAGTTCATATGAAATGAAAAAAAAAACCAAGATCATTCTGTTTGATCCTTTATAGTTTAGAATTGAGACACACCAGATATGTCTAACACAATGCCATAATTTTCATTGTAATCACCAATAAATTTTCATTTTCTCTGGTCTGTACTTTTTGAAATGTTGCTTTTTGAATATTCTTCCATTAATATATATGGTATTTAATGCTAAATCATCAAAATAGTGCTTTTGTCCTATGTATAAAGGCCTTCCTGCTTCCCTCTTTCCATCAGTTTTCCTGTCCTAAAATTGTCACCTAATCCCTGAACCTTTAATTTTGTTTTAGCCTTTGAAACCAAGGTAGTTCAACAAAGCAGATTCAGATCTTGATAACTTCTGGGTGTCTGAGTTCCCCTAGATCTGAGATTGAACCTCACTCTTTCCAGATATAGTCTGAGCCCACGTTTTCCACCTATGTCTTGGGCTGTGCTATCTTCTCTCAGTAAACGGGCCACTTCTTGGGCTCCTGCAAAAGCGCCTGTTCCTGAGCATATCAAGTCATTGTATACCAGACTACTATCAAGGTCTAGACTCTTTTTGGCTTAGTTTCCTGAGAATGAATCCTCATCTGCATCATTAACCACTCCTGTCTCAACGAACTGCATTTCGCATTTCCTTCCTCCTACAGACACCCTTTCCAATAGCACGCTTTTCAATCCCCACAGGCATGTCTTCTACCCCATTCCATTCACTCTCTACCAGACTTTTCAGATCTCCTTCAAAGAAAGAAAAGAACTCTTCCTAAATGAACCTGAGCAGTACAATTTTACAATATTACTTAACTGACTTCAATTTGTGAAAAGTTACGAATAAAATATTATGTCTAAATTATATGTTTTGAAGATTTGCATCCAAATAAGATTAACACATCTTAATCTATGAAGTCATCGAACACGAATGGAAAATATATCTAGCAAAGTTTATGAAAAACATAAAGTGTTTTTAACGGTAAAAAAAAGGGTGTTTAAGTTATTAATGTAGTTTTTGTTTTGCATTAGTATTTAATTTTAGAGTTACTACCAGTTAAGGAAATAAGAGTTATTATTTTGAACATGACAGGTAATGATAGAAACCATCATGTGTACCAGATTGCAATTTAAACTTTCTGCAAGTCACTCAGATGATAATGGAGTTGAGTCTTTGATGAGGTTTCTCCTTGCTTTCCTAGAAGAAAGGAAAAGGGGAGGATCTAAGAACGAATGAATGAAGCACTATAGCTAATTCGGCATCTTGAGATACTCTATTTTGGCTTATTTTCTCTCTCTGAGTATTTCAAACTATGAAAACTCCACAGATCTTCCAAGATAGAAAACCTGGAAGATTTCTGAATGAAGAGACTCTCTACAATAACACACTATTTGAAAGAAGAAAAACAAACTTTAGAGAAAACTCATTTGGCACGTTAGTAAACTTTATCTTAGAAATGAGATAGATACATTTCTAATATTTCTAATATATAATATATTACATAATATTTTTCAAGTCATTTTTTTCAAGCTGACTTATAATTTATAGATCTTCCTTAATAATTTGGCTGAGTTATAGGGTTTTACATCAAATTCTACCTCTACTTCATTGCTTTACATTATGATAAATCATCTTTCCATCAACAGTCTTAGGAATTAAAGGAAGAAGCTAGATATTTACTATTGTCTTTATTCTTTACAAAATATTGTAAAACAATTTTAACTGTGTTTCATATGTACATTGGAAAGCCAAGAGGACAAAAGATGTAGTATTAATTTGCCAGGCTTTATTTACTACTATTACTCAAAATGTCTTAAACAGCCACTAAGTCATGCGTTAAGTCCTTTTCAAAATTTATGTAAACCATTCAGAGTTTACATCTATTTAATTTTTTTCTGGAATTTTGGTTACTTAGTAGATTCGTTAGGGTTTATTTCAGGAAAAGAAGATGATGAAGTAGAGTCAAAAGAGAAAAATGACTCATTTGTAGGTCCTCCCCTGACAGAGGCATTTTCTTGATCAGTTTTCATTTGAAACACTCTGACAAAGATGTCTAGTTTATTCTAGCAAACATGCTCTTATTTAAACCCATTATTTTTTCACTTTTCATTTGACATATATTTATATTTCATATATTACTTTAATTTAATTGACAATTTGACACACATGGAAAAATTTTACCTCTAACTCAAGGGAATGGGTAAACAGATATAAAAGAATACTCCCAAGCATCTTGCTGTTAAGATATATCATTTTATTTCAAGATGCTTAGTAAAAAGTGACCTCCTGTTATCGTACTTTATTTCCTACACTTTAAAGATACTTTTGAAATAAAACAGAAGGCTATGACCTGAAATTTTGAAAAGGTTCTACAAAGTACACTTACAAAAATCAAGTCTTGCATATACAACTTGAGGTCAAGTTTGAAAGGCATACCATTGCTTATACTTAATAAACAAGGGACAGTATGTATAGTTGCATGTGTTGTAAGCTTACAAGCATTCAAATTTCAGATCTACCACATACACTAGCTAGCTATGAGACCCAAGGCAAACTGTGTAACCCCTCTAAGCAACCATCTTCTCAACGGAAAAACAGAAACAGAAGCGTACCTACTTCATTTGGCTTGTGAGGATTAAATGAGATAATGCATGAATCCTATGAAAAAGTATATCTAATTAGATTGTATATACTGGATTTGTACTGAGATACTAAAATGAGAACTTTCTTAATGTAAATTAAAATTATAATTCTATACTAGAAATTTTTAAAGAGTTCTGAAAACATATTTAAAATTTTTCAAGATGTCTCTACATATATGAATTATTTACCTTTTATGCAGCATCTGGAAACAGCAGGTTCCAAAAGCAACCAGTATCAATAAGAGCAGTGGGATCGTTGGTATAACAACATAAATTAGATTGGGAATTATGCCTACAAAAGTAAAACAGTCTTAGTGTAAAAAGTAGGTTGAGGCAAGATTTGATCATCACGTTACATAAAAATTTTTCAAACATTTAAGGTAAAATAAAATTATTATCAATAAATAGATTCTAAGCAAGGTTCTTCCCTTCATCCTAAATAATCTAAAAACATAATATATTCATGTTTGTTAAAAATTAAAAATCAAATCACACTGTACTGGTTGCCAAGCTCCAATTCTATGTCCATATTTTTAAAACTATTGTTATATTTGAAATTCAGATAGAGGCTAGGTTGCATAATGCATTAATAATCTTAGCTATCTCACTTCATTAATCCTTCTCAGTTCTTACTTAGAGAAACAAGCACTGATTATTAAATAATAATCATTACTAAAAAATTGTTGATTTATTGGATATATAATTATCCTAACTAATAAGCTCAGTGCCATGATGAAATGCAAGACTCCCTGGGATTAAACCAAAATATGTAAATATTAATTGATGATATAGTTGTAACCCAGAGACACAAGACTCCAGAAGCATAGAGACTTGATCTTAATTAAATTCTAAAATAAATCATTTTTTAATCCCATCATTTCATAATGTTGGGTATTCTTAGTAAAATATAAAACTGAAGTCCCATACAGCTTAACATGATTTTATTAAAGAATTTTTCCATGTCACAGAGGGAAAATATTTTTAATATAATGATTTATTGATATCTTTAGAGTTAGATGTTCTGAACAGTTTTAAAATAAAGAACCTGAAAAGTGAAAAGCTCTGTTTTAATACCATGTCCATACAGAAAAGCAAATTGAAAATTATGCATTTAGCTAGCAAATCAAAAGCCATCATCATCATTATTAATTTAAATAATTCTGGACAAAGTGGACTGAACTTAGACCAAACTATCCATTTAAACTGTACATCAATTCCTTTCTTAATAGAAAAAGAATTATTTAATACAACTAGTGATTGGGTATATTTGGGGGATAATTTGCTATGGTTTCACCTACTCTTGAGGTTCTATCTAGTAAATGACTTCAAGGATTTTGAAAATTCACAAAATACTTTCATTCCTTTTCAAAATACTATTGTGATCCCTTATACATAATACTAAAGAAAAAGAGAAAGTATTTCCTACTCTTTTAAGGATTTTGGATCACCTGTGGAAAGATTTTCAGACTTTAGGTCTTTGACTCTATCTTCACAAAGCACTAGAGTAAATCAATGTTTCTGTCCAATTAGCATAGGGCCCATACTAAAACAATATCTGACTAACATGCAGTTTGCATTGGGATTTCTCTGTTTCTTTAGCAGACAGCAGTGTGCTAGAGGCAGCTGGGTTGAGAGCTCACTGTATGCATCCTTTCCACCCCGCTATACAGTGATGTCACTTTGGTACCCTGAAATCACCAGGGATGATTTACATCACAAAAAAATTGCAAAGGCTACAAATCAGGCTTTCTATTTTATACCTACCTCACCCCAGCAAATTCTTAAATGTTTAGCAGCACACCAGTGTTTGCAGGCCACCACCGAATGTGTCAGTTTATAGTATAGTGCTTACATGTTGTTGGAGAAGTTCCTTGTGGATATGGGTTTTAAAGGGGATTACTTAGTTTAGTACTAGATATATCCCATTGAAGTGAAAATGAGAAAAGAAAATAGGTTCCTCTATTCAAAAACTAGCTGAGTATCATTTGTTCTAACCTTGTTGAAAAGTAAATTTCCATAGACTCAAATTTAGCATACCACTTCACCAGGGAACAAGAAAAGTTGGGGCTAACTTGAAGCAGAGTTTAAACATGCAGTTTCTGTCCTTGATAGAGGAGTTAAAGACACAGGAACAAATTACCTGCTTCAGTAACAACCACGTTTTGATGGGTGTCTACTGGTTGGTTTGTAAAATAAGTCTTTTCTCCAGGAGCTGTTGGATTAATCTCTGTAGATAATAAGTACAGATATCATATATAATGATAAACAAGAGAAATGAAAACATAGATGAAAATAAAAGTTTATTATAAAAACATATAAACACGAGAGTTTTGACTTATAAACAATTTACAGCTAAAAGTTATATTTTTGAATTTAAATGCACATGAAATTAACTAACTAGAAAGTCAATATTTAATTATCTTTAAATCAAGGATCCACTTGGTGAATCCTTGCAACCCAAAACTGCATTTAGCAATCAACAGTGTGTCTACACTGGTGACAGCCTGCTATAGGCAATAATGACAAAGCAGGCACAAAATGAGGCAAAGACAAGTAAAAACTGGTGATCATAAGAATGTGAGCCACTAATTACATTTCGACAAGCAAAGATTATTTTTGCTGATATCAGTGCAATATTTAGGTTTCTCCTCACAATAATAATCAGTAGAAGACCGTATATGGATTGCATCTGGAATTGATGAGTCACATAACAATGTTCTAAAGCACATTTCTGCCTTATGCAAACAATGCCATTCTTAGATTTGCTTTCCAATCATGTCTGCCTCTTTAAAAAATAATAAATTAAGGCTTGTGAAGTGTTTCTTTCCCTGGTTTTATGAGATGAGATCTCTTTAGTTGTCATTCCCTTTAAAAAATGTTAAAATGTCATAATCTGGTACTACTCTGTCACTTAATTTTTTTTCTAGGTCCTATTTGTTAAATTAATAGTTCGGTAAATGTAAATTGAATTAGTAAGAAAATACTCCGTAATTTGTTTTCATTTGTTCCCAAAATATAATTTCCTGTTTATTTTTGTTAAGTGATGGAAAAGAAAAAAAAAAATACATGCAGTCTCATATTACTTTTAGAATAGTAAATCATTTGAATGTAATATTTACTACTCTAATTTGGCCACACAGTTTCTATTCATTGGAAGTCTAATCATACAATACCCTGTAATAATATTTATTATTCTTGTCTACCTATTGTCTATATCCTGACACTTTAATAGCCTCCTCTAGGTTTCAGAGACAGTCCTATCCTACACACATTCTTCTACAGAACCTACGTACTCTATGCCTATGCTCAATTGATATTTGCTGAACAAATAATACAGATATTATGAAATTTATCAACATAGAGCTGGTAATTTTTTAAATCACTTTAATAAACTTTGAGTTAATGTAATTGCTGATTAAGTAACAAAGTTTTAGGAATATAATCCCATATATATTATTTTCTATTGTCTAAGGACAAGAGTATATTATGCAATTTCAATAAATATAAAAATTAGATTCAGATGTAACCCCATAAAAAATGTCTTTAGATATGATGTTGGTAGACCTAAAGAAGAGATATGCAACTCACAGGACAATAACAAAAAAACAGTGGAGAAGAGAGTGAGAAAACTCGGAAGTGAATAATTCAGTTTCTGCACAGCTAGGTTAAATTTTACCACTCTGGATGTCATTACACATGCTATGTGATGGTGTATGCAAGCAGAAAGAAATGACTAAGTTCAAATCACACAGTAGTCCTGGTGTAGTTGAAGAATAAAGTTCTAAACAATTAGTGTTACAATTTGTAAATGTTAATTAGCCCCACTGGTTAATTCTCCAACTCTCTCTCCACTAAAAAAAAACTAACCACTCACCACGAATAGAGCCCTGATGCTATAAACAAGGAATTTAATCAAATCAACATCCTTCATAAATAAAACACTAAGCTCAAGGAAGGTTAACTAAAAAGAAAATAAAGATGAAAATACTTAAAGTAAAATATAAAGAATAAAAAAATCTAAGTACATTAAGATCAACTGTAAAACTGCATGTGCTTCAAAAACAATAAATACATAAAAGAATCTTGTTCACAAAGTATAGATATTTGAAAATTTTGGTAGAACACAGAAGATAAAGGAAAAAATAATTTTATGTCTGCAATGCTCTTCCATAATACAAACCTAGATTATTTAATACAAAACAAGTCGCGAAGATCCTGGGGTTAACAGCACCCTAAATAATGTGGTAACTATTAAGGCAAAATAAATAAACAAATAAATAAAATAAACAGATGTACTTTGGGTCAAATAGTTTATCTAAAAGCTCAAAGAAGACAATACTGTCCTAAGAAGGTTCTATAATATACTTTGTTTCATTTAATAGTTTTGAGTACACACTGTTGCAAATTTAAACTAAGAATTTCAACTTCATATTTTTCTAAGAAAAACATAAAGACAAAGAACAGAAGAGTATAACAGATTAAGCTTTGTAAAGGCTTCTAGGAGGGTAATGACGGATTTAGCAACCTAGAGGTTTAAAGAATAAACTCACCAGGGACATAGAAAGTTGGCTAATATACTCAAGAGCAGGATAAACATGAGAGAAGAGCAACTCTAATCCAAATAATTCCTTGTGCTTTATGGTTTTATGAGAAAAGGAATCATGTAATTTCAAGAGAATAATGGAAAAAGCAGTACTTGATTATAATTGCCTTCCATGAACACATGAGGTCAAGCCTCTCAGAAGAGTTAAAATGACATTTGCAAACACTGAGAAGGAGACAAACAGCAGAAGAATCCCAAAGCCTAAGTATCTAATTTGACTTTCTTAAATGATTTTTAAAAATGAGTTTCCACCGTTTCGATGAGTCTCTTTTGGCCAAGCATCAATTCTTTTGAGCTGTCTTATTCAAAGTAATTCAAATTAACTATTTCCACAGGAAACCACACTGGTGTAGTTCAGGTCAACGTGATCATCCCCTTTGCTGCACATGGCAACAAGTTGGAGACTTCAAACGCGAGCCGCTTAAGGAAGCGTATTTCAAAGAATGAGGATCAGAGGAAGAACATGGCAGATGCCCTTACTCTTTTTTTCACTATGGTTCAATGAGCTATGACTCGACATTCATTGAAGAGCACGTGACAAGTATCGTGACATGAAACGATAAGCCAGTGTTCTATGAATATTGCCCTGATAACTACATGTTGCTCGGATGTGAATCCATAGGTTCCTTGATGACGTGTACCTGCTTCACACATTCTATACTATTTAAAACATTTAAAAATAGATATTTATTTTTTCATAAATTCTATTTACAAAAACACAATTTGACCTTAATGTTAGAAATTATTCTTTTCCCTTAAAGTCACTTCTCCACATTTCTTGTTACTCCCTAGTTCTATTTCTAGTGACTGTAGTTTCTATTTCTAGCTACTCTAGTTTCTATAGTTTCTAGTTGCTTTAGTTCTATTTAATTCATCAGGCAGTTTGTTCTAGAGCATATGGTGTGCTTCAGTACACTGAGTGATATGAGAAGCTGCAAAGTAATGCAATTTTCATAGCAGAAAAACAAAAGAGCCAAAGGTAGTGAATCTTAAAGATAAAACCTAAAATCAAATGTGCATAAAATGTGCTGTACCAGCTTACAACACTTTCTACCTGGTTCATACTTGCAGATGTAATTGTGCTTCATGTTGCACCTGTCATCATTCCACTGGTAAAGGTAAAGGCCTCCGAGGCCAGGATTGGCCGTTGGTTGATGATACATCACCACGCACTTTTCACTTCCACAGGAAGGTTCATCCGTATACCAGTTTCTGCAAATATAGAGCAGCAGGAACACTTATAGGTGATCTTTGTGATTTTACCCCTTCTGCTCTGCCATCCTCTCCAGGTAACAGAAATCTCCTTTTGCCCTTTCGAGTTCTCCATAGCATATTCGACTCTCCAGGACCCTACTCACCGGTACTGGGAACCGCTTCCATCAGACCACTGGTAGAGGTCTGGGCATGCACCAGATGCTTGCCCCTCTCCACTTCTCCAAAGCCCTATCCAGAAATCACCATCAGAAATCCCTGTTCCTGGTTTTGTCAGGTTTTGCAACATGCTTTCTATTAACTTCTGTTCTGCTTCATTCTCAAGGGTGAGAAGGGCTCCGCCCTCACTCTCACAAGCCAGACGTGCCTCCTGAAAGCTCACTCGACTGGACAGTTCGTGGAAGTAGGCCATTTTGTAGCAGGGGTGCTTGAAGTCAGCAAAACACACTTTTTGGCCTGAAAAAAAAAAAGGTGAAGACGTAAATACATAGGCAACAAAACAAAAAGTTTGATTAAAAGAACTCTCAAAATTTAATTTCGCATACCCCTACACATATATTAAGCAGAATGAATTTTCCTGATTACTTAGTGACATAACTACAAACGTGCATGAACATATCGGATCATGACAGAGTATAAGATTTAGCTAACTCTACCAGCAATGAAATTCCTACTGTTCTATTGTTTACACCCTCCTGCTTTTACCACCAAACACATATGCCAAGATTACAGAGGCAATCTTCTGCATGGTCATGCTGTTTTGTTTTGTTTTTCATTAGCTTCTTTGGTTCACTTCTCATCTCTGCTGTCAACTTTTAAAACTGCCATGAATCCTCTGTCACTATTCCTTATTTCCAACCTGCTGTCCATGGCCTCCACTAATCGTTCTCTGATTTCAGCTTAGGTTTCGCCTTGGAAAACAGACTATCTTACTATTTTTACATAAAATTAAGTTAAATTGCTTTAGCCTAAGAAATTAACTGTTTTCTTACGATTCATCTGCATGAAGATTATTCTCGTTGAGATTAAAGGCTTATTTTCACTATGTATTTAATTTTATAGCCAATCAAGAAAACTTGTCAGTAGTGGAGGGCTGGGCGTGGTATTATACTTAAAATACTGGCTAAAAATTAAAGCATTCAATCTCTGTACTCTTAATTACAGTACATCACACTGAGCCAGTGTTGGTATCATACCCATTCTCCTCTAGAATCAGCAATTAATGACCTGTGATGACAGTCATGCAGGAGGGAGCAGAAATCAGCAGAAGGCTATTAACCTCACAACAGTGTTTGAGTGATAGGCACTCAATAACTTGACACAAGCTGAGAATAGCCAACGAATAGAATGGCAGGTCCAGCCATGCAAGCAAGATAGCTAGTTGTCCTCTCTGTCTCATTAACTGATCTAGACCCAAGAGCAACACCCTGAATAATATGAACAAATTAACAGACTGTCTCAACCAATTATTAATAAAAAATAACAATCTAGTATGAATGACCACAGGAAACTGGAATTAAAGAAATTTCAAATGGACAAATCAGTCTTAAGTAAACATTCCGTGAGAGATGATTATGGAAATCCCATTGGTTGATTCTAATACAATTATTATTTTTTTTTTAATTTCTCTTAATTTATTATTAGGTTTTGTGATGACTTCCTTATTTAAAATTGTTGTTTCTGGTAATAGTCTAACAATGCCATTAAGCCTAGTGATGTTTATGTCTACATTTTAAAATCAAGTTCTGTTTCCATTTTCATCTTCTACATCCTCTACATATTTCTAAGTCTCAAAATATCTCTTAACTGCATTCCCTTGCGATTTCAATTTGTTTAGTTCTTCACTCCAAGAACTCTCAGACTTGGATTTGATTCCATTTTTAAAATATTAAACTTGTCCAACAAGATTGTTTTGCTAAATGTCAAAAAGCCAAAATAAAAAAAAAAATTAGCCAGAAGTTTTAATGAGCAAAAATTATTTATGTAAAAAAGTCAGCACAATTCAGAGGATACATAGGTATTATTTATATGCTAAAAGTCTATGTTCATTATCTTTGATAAAGTAAAAAATAAATGTAACACAGATTTATTATTTAGGGTTAGGATACACAAATGATGATGAGAACTAACTTGTTTATAAAATTAATATAGCACTTCTAATTAAACGCATGAGAGCTCTAAGTGTCATGAGGAATTCCTAATACCACTCTTAGGTACTGGAAAGTTTAATCTGTAGATTAATGTTAGTCTGTAGAGAAATAATAATAATAAAAGAAAAATCCACAAAGGATTATATGTAAAATAATTAAGAGCAAATACTGCATAGGCCCTGGACAACAGCTAGCCTTGATGCTCACAGTGGCTGTAGACGTTGGAGTGGCCCAGGGGTCCTGGGGGAGGGGGTGGAAACTGTGGTGGTTGCATCGCAGGGGGCCTCTCAAAGGATCAGGACAGTGGTCACTTACCAAGAACAGAGAGATATCAACTCCAAAGTGTATTGTTTGAACATCAGTTGCAGCCATAGATTTTGAACTGAAAAGTCCCTAGCAGTTCAGCTTGCAAGGCAGTTTTCAGAAAATTATAGATACACTGCAGTTTTATATATATATATACACATACATATATATTCAATTAAAGCTGACTCTGTGAATTTCTTTACATTCCATTGTATTTCACTACTTATTTCCACTTTATTGTGCAAAGTTGGTCCTACTTGCAGCAAAACCAGCAAGAGGAAGCTACTGAATTGCTGCTCACTGTCATTTCAGCTAATCGCATTTGGCTATAATCGCAGTGGAACGCCAACAGCTGGGAAACAAATGTTGCCCTAATTCCCAAAGTTTCAATAATATGGATCTTCTGGAAGCAACTTTTCCCACTTCTGTAAAGGCCAATTTTCCTAGAGAACCATTACGATTACCTCCCTCCTCATCCTATGAGATCCCAGAGAGAATTTCCTTTCCTTCTACTTTAAAATAATATATTTGGATAAAATCGTTCATTGACTATTTTGAAATATAGGAATTCTAATCTTCCATCTATTACATCTACTTCCATCTACTACATCTAATCTTCCGTTCTACTATTCTACTATCCCTAAACATTCAGATAAATATTCAGATAACCGTGTAACAGTTTTTATTACACAAAAATTACCTTGATATTGTCTAACAATAATTTACTAAATGTTACCTAACATTTATAACGAGAAACATCCTTTGATTGTTGATTTATTTACGAGAGAGAGAAAAGATCTTCTATCTAGGAGGCTACTCCTATTGGCTTCATACACACACTCACTCACACTCACACACGGCTACAAATATCCAGATAAACTTTTATTTAGAGAAAATTTGCATCTTGCCTGTCACAGCAAGACCGATAGATGGTTTTGCCTTTTTTCTTAGTCATGAAAATGCCTGTAGAGTTAAATATTGGCAGAGTTGTAAATGCTTTTAGCAATGATATAAAAGTGGGGCCAAATTCATAAATGCATACCAGTTTACTTCTTTCTTCCTGAATACAAAGGATCTATAATTTGGTTTTATTTTGTTAATGTTTATTAACTTTCTGACAGTTGAATCCTGTTAGGAAAGTAATATAATAACTTGTCTCTTATACCCCATATTATAATCATATATTACCAACATTAAATAAGTATTGAATTCATATTGCATTTTTTTCAATAAAAATGTGTAAGACACTTTGTAAATTCTATAGTTCAATTATGATCTACCCTTAGTTGCGAAGAGAAAGTTGCACAAAACAAGATCTTCATGATCAACCCAAACCAAACTGACTGGACTTTGAACATTTTCCCAGAATTCCACAGAACAATTTGTTTTTCATAATTCTTTCTAACTCTCCCAAAAGTTACATTGATAAATATGCTGATAACTATAATAAACAGTGTAACATGGCCTATGATAGTACTGCCAACACCTTGGAACTACAAAAGAAGAGGTGCTATTGACCTTGTGTTCTGCTTTCAGTGTTCTATATTACAAAACTTCTTAGGAATTTTCCCTTATTTAAAAATAAAAAAGTTTTCTTATAATAAACTTTGTTTTTGCAACAGAGATTTTCTAATGCAATTAACTGCATAGTGCACTATTAAGATTGGGCTGGCATCATTTTTCTGACATTGGTAAATAAAATCAAAACTATCGTCTTGGGTCTATAGTTTTTATGGATGGTGGTGGCAGCTGCAAGCTCTACTTCTCTGGCTAGGAAATCCCACAAGCTTCCTAACGAGGGACTAAGACACATTTTCTTAAAAAATCTTAATATTTAAATTTGAAATCTAAATACAAATGGTAACCCAAGTGAATGTGTGACAAGATTTCAAGCATTCGATCAGTAAGAACTGGAATCCCATAGCTATACTTGAACTGTGGGTACTTTGGGGACATTACTTAAACTTTCCTGACCTGTTTCCTTACCTAAAAAGTGAGAGTGGTGATAAGTTTTAAAGAAATAATGATGCTAATAATAACAGCTTGACATTTATCAATAGTTTCACATGCAGGGCCTCACTGCTAGCACAATCCATGCCTTTGGGTAAATTAGGAAAAGATGATCTCTCTTGGTGATAGAGACTGTTCAACTAGAAAAAGGCTGTATTTTCCTCTAGGTGGCCTCAGCTCCAGGCACAGTTTCTTGGCATGCACCCTTGCATATGACACGACCTGTACAACTGTATTCAAACCCCTTTAGCCTTCCAACGACCCTGTGCTGTCGTGTTCTCATCCCACTTTTAAAATAAAGGGAGACATAGAAAAGTTAAACAATTTGCCCACATTCACAAAGTCAGGGTTTAGAACCAGGCAGTCTGGCTCTACCGTTCATCAGTTTACCCAGATTTTCATGCTGCCTCCATATGTGTCCAAAATATAATAATTTTCTAAGGTGAAAGATTTTATAAACAGTGGGATTGATGTATATATACATTATTCAGATTTTCTATGTTATAGTTATTAGCACTGATCCATTAGCGATTCTTGGATGGCTAATATATGCAAGGAATTGTGCCTTGAGATTTTATCTCTATGCAGATTGTGGATTTTCTATTACTGAACATTTAGACTCAGGATTAATATTGGAACATTGATCTCAGATTTTTCAGACCCTATATGTCCTTAATGATAGTTTTATGTAGCCATTATATTTTCCAAATAAAACAAACAAGGCCCAAACTGATTTTTTTCACAACTACAAGGAGGATAACTTTAGTCAAGTTGTCTGGCCATGTTAATCAGAAATCTGTTAAAACTTTGAAAGAAACCATCTCTCCTGGCAGGTGTGTACATCTATCCCCCTGTATGTGAAGTGCCTAGCACAGAAGGCCATTGTAAGAAGTAAAAATTGTTAATGAGAACATCAGCTGGATTTCTGCTCTGCACTACTTTATGTAAAACTGCCTGTTTTTAAGTGTTAACGGAATAGATATTACCATCCTCAGGAAAAAGAGTTCTAAAAACAAAACCATAAAATGTTGGAAAACAGCAGTTAAAGATTAATGGCTATGATAAATGTGTGGTTTATTAAATGACTAGTAATAAGATTAATTTTTTCCTTTCTTGCCCAAGAGATACTTAAAGTAATTGCATCTTTGAAAACTGCATCGTCATCATTTTATGCTTTTGATGATGTCATGGAATAGTACCATAAGCTGGGATAACGGTTTTTATATTTTTTTTGCTGTTACATTTATCTATAGGCCACTGGACACTACCATGATTTTGTAATATTCTACAGCATCTGTATGACAAAAGAGAGATCTCTAAATTATCCTGTTTCCTAAGTAAAATATTTGCCAATTTTAATGTTAAAATTAATGTATAGTAAAGTGTTCTGCAGAAATTTGGAGGTACCATAAAATACAATTAATGCCATTTTGCAGCATAAACATGCTGGGGATCACTAATGTGTACACTAAAAATAAAAAGAGTAAAAACAAACATTACTTGAAAACACTTCAAATGTTTAAAAATATCCATGTGCTCTTTGAACATATCCTCTCATCTTAAAGACCTGAATTTTTGAACTCTTCTTTTTCATATGTATCCACATTCCCATAAGTAAAATCCTCTTACCTTTGTCCTGAAGAAGATATCGTTACCTACCAGTTACTTCACAAAATTAAATGACTACAGCTCCCACTGGAATTCTCTCCACATAATCTCTGTTCAGCAACGAATCTGTACAGGTCTAAGACCTTAAAAGTAATTTCCAACTTAGACTCACAAATTCACTAAATACTCTCTGATTGTTATCTTCATGGTTATGTTTATATTGCATATTCATGCTTCAAAATAAGCATGGCTACTAACCTATAAAAATACTTTTCTATTACTGCTAGATGCTATTAAATCTTACAGAGCAGATTCTGATGAAGTTGTTTGAAATGTTTCTTGTTAAAAGATTTTCACTTCATTTATAAATAATGTTCTTAACTTTTAAGAGGGTGATGTATTTTAAAGTATTAGAAAGTATCCTATTGAATATTTTAAAGTACGAAGATGAAGAGAATTTCTATGAAGCATTATTTTGTGAGTTCCTGTCTTTTTTCCTGGGGTAAATGATTATTTTGGTCTACTACACAGAAATTATAAATGGTTGTATTGCTATTTAACAAACAGAAAAGGTATTCCATATATTCTATCTTCCTAACGGTGGCCTCAGAGAGCTTGTTTCAGTCGACAGACACGTGAGAATTTTGGTAAGTGGTTCCTAATAGTGTGAAAAAGTTCATTTACCTCTCAAGACCTAACATTGACCAGGCAAACATTAGACCTACTACTTCCAAAATGTCCAGCTTTAAACACTCTGTGCTCATGCCATTATGGCTGAAATACATATTTTTAAACATTAGTCTTCAAAGGATAAAATTGCAAATCAATTTATAATGGTTAAATGTCAATGTGAATTTTATGGCCAAAGACAATTAAATTATTCATAAGAGAAACATAACTGTTTTAATATCAAGTAAACACCATCATTTATGCTAAATCAAATAGATCATGTTCAGTTAATTAGAAATTTTCCAGATGTCACTTACGAGATGCCTATAAATACTTAATAGGAAAACAGGAAAATGTTTGCAAAAATTTATGCAATAATAGAACACAGAATAAACTTTCACCAACCATTTTTAAGTTCTAGCTTACTTTATTTGTCTTTTTTCTCCCTTGCAAAGTTTAAGGCACACAAACAAGAATATACAAACAGGATAGTATTTAAGTCAAAGAAGTATTTCTGTGTGTTTAAAAATCACCTTATGCTCAAAAATTGGTCTCTGCTGTTCATTAATTTGCAAGAATAATTCCAACAAATACAAAGACAGTCAGATATGTAATTCACACATTCAGATGAGTCTAAAGAGTGAACTTTTTCTTCAAAGCTAAATTATGGGAGAAAGGGAGCTAATGTTATAGATTCTGTAACATTCTTATTTGATACTGTAAAATTTTCATTTTTATAAACAATCTAATTTTCTCCCCCCCAAAAAAAAACGTAAGCAGCATGGATTTTCAAATAACATTTTATTTAATTATACTGTCTTCAAAGGGCCAAAAAGTTAATAGAGAGTAATCGATAACTAGACATTTAAGAATTATATTCTGAAGATGTAGAACATCACACATTGCTGAGGGGAAATCAGTAACAATTAAGCTTAATAAGCGAGTTTCTAAAGGTCTGGCTTCACTGCTGATTAAGTTGCTGTCATCTATCATCTATCTCTACCTCCAGTGACACCTGTTATAAGATGCACAGAATATTAAAAGAAATTTGTGCTTTTTACATTAAAAAACCTTTCCGCACTTAAAACACATGCCCATATTCATTCAACAAATATTTATTGCAACACTTTAATTAGCATCACAAGAGATTTCAATAAGTCTAGCTATCTATGCTCAGTTTTCACGTACAGCCCTATTCATGCATCCTAGGCTTTTGATTATCTTCGCGGTTTTAAAGAGACCTTTCCAAAAAGAAAGAAAGAATGAATCAAATATAAATTGCTCAACAACCGGAGAGTGAAAGTAGAAGAAAAAGAAAAATCAAAGCGAACGCTGGGAAGCTTGCCAATTCTGATCCATTTCCCGTGCAATGACTCCATCGACCTAATAGGGCACCTACTGTGTGCACGAACGTGCAGTCGTCACCGTGTACACCTCAGCCCAACTCGAGCCCACTTCATTTTCTAAGAAGTCCCCAACTTGGAAGGAGGTGTGCAAAGGAAAGGCCAAGTCCCCTGTTCTTTGTCAGTTCTACTGAGAACAAAGGCTGCGTGCCCAGGGGTGGCCAGCGACCCACCGAGAGCAGATTTGATCTCAGATATCCTCAGAGAGAACACGGTGCGGGGACTGAAGTCCAGCCAGCCCATCAGGGGTTCTTTGCAGCAGCGACTCCTCCGGCTCTGCACTTTTTCTGCCTCCGCGGTACCCCACCCCTCTCGCAGGTGCCGTGCCCCGCCCTGTGGCAAACCGTCTTACAAAGAAAGTGGAAATTACGCCTGGAAAGCGCTGTGCTGCTTATGATGAAGCAGGGCTCGCTTCGCAGTTATTGTACCAGATACTTTCAAAAAAAATAATAAAACTTTTTTACGCGTGTTTTGGTGGGGCAGGGAACAAAGCAGAATGCAATCCAGTACTCCTGCCTCCTCTCGGCCCCCTACTGGGCACGGGTACCCAAAGCTCGGGAGAGCCTCCACCCCAGGACAAGCTGCCCCGCACCGCCCTGGCCCACGCGCTCCACGGTCCCCGCCCGGCTCGTCCGCGTGGCGGGCAGGCAGCCCTTTGACTTACCGCTGACCACCCGGCGGCAGAAGACTCCGTGGCCGCAGAGCAGCGCGGCGCCCAGCAGCAGTGAGACCACGCGGCTCATCGCTGCGCGGCTCCAGCAGCAAGTGTCGCGTGGGGCTAAGGTGGCCTCTGCTCGCTGCGCGGCCCGGGCTCGAACCCCTGGCCCTCCCTGCCTTCTCGCGAACCCTACTCCTGCCGCCAAAGCCCAGCCGCCAGGCCCCCCGTACGCATTGCCTTTGGCAGGACCTGGCGCCGGGCGCGCTGGGGCTGCGCGCGGGTGTGCTGGACTGGAGCGCACGACTCGGCGGGTGCACTTTCAGGGAGAGGGAAGAGAAGTTAGGGGGTCTTAGGGGTGTCTATCCCAGGGGTGAAGCAGGAGCTCTGGGTGGACCCCACCGGCCCTATTTGCTCTTCTCCCCGGCCTCCGGCGAATGAGGGGCTGAGCCCTTGCGCCCGGGTCGCAGCTCACAGCAGCAGCAGCATCTCTGCGCTGGGGGCGCGGTCTTATATACCCACATCCCGAGGTTCCAGCCCCATGCAAGTAATAATTTTTAACTACTTCGTCTCTCCCGCTGTGCGGAGCACCCCGGCCCCTCCCCTAAAAACCGGAGCCACTTTGAAAACAGTCCAGTCAGCAGCTCCACCTCCTCCACGCCACTCCTCCCGGTCTCCTCTCTCCATTCGCTAACGGCCCCGAGACTCATTTGTGTAGAATGTGACAGCTTTGCTATTAAACTCTGGCAAAAGTTGGATCCATTTGGTTTTCTCCAAGATTAATGTCCACGGGGATGCCAAGTTGTGGGGCCTTTCTCTTTTTTGTGCTAAATTGCTTGATCATATGTACTGCGAGATGCAGGGCATCAGCCACTATTTAAGATGGATTGGCAGAGTGGGAGCCAAAACTTGCTCAGTGAATTATACAATGTGGTAGGTTTTCCCTCACCTAGATTCTGCAAATAGATTACTTCCAAGTAGCTTGTTTGACTAAATTGCCACAGGAATAAATTGAAGAGATATTTGAAGCAAGGTTTTCCCAATGGGTTTCAAGCTCAGTATTTGCAGTTCCAGAGAAAACCATCAAGGCAAAATATTCTGAATACTTGGGAATTTCCTGGATATAAATGTATCCATTTCTTTGCAATCACCAGTGACCTATGGTTTACATTAGAAGCAAGTCTTGTTTTAAAACCAACAAAGGCATTTTTCCATAACCTTACTGAGCCTTTATTAAAACAATCCACCCAACCATGCTAGAGTTTCTTGGATCATTAGAGAGAAGTTCATGAGTTTCATCTGTATCTGGTCCATGAGAGGAATCTTGAGGATGCTCTCATAATGAATGAACTTCAGTAGAATTGGTATTTTTGCCATTATGCTGTTTTAAATGCCCCAGGGTTTGTTAAATAAAATCTTTTGGTTGTAATGGATAGTACACTTCCCTGTGACACCTTCCTGTCTTTGGTTTTCTTAATTCACAAGTACACTCTAAACATTTGTTGGACTATTTTCTTGAAAAAAGAAGGTCAAGTCTTACAGAATATAAAATTTTAGTACTTGGAAAGGCCTTAAAGATTATTAAACCCACCCTACTCAAGAAAATAGAATTCCAAAATAATTATAAAGACATTTATCACTTTATTTTTTCTTGTATAACCATGAAAAATACTAATTTCATATCAGGACATGGGCAATTAATAAATCTATAGAGGGTAAAGGTTTTTGAGTTTCACCAACAGCTAAACATCCAAAGGAAACAGGCATTGCTAGGATTTTTAATGGAAAATGAAAAACAGATACATTTTCGAGGCAAGGGAGGATTGTTCAGCCCTGTGAACCCTTTCAAAGTGTCACTGGTGTGGCTGTGGTCCAGGGACTCACAGTCCAGTGTGGACAAAGAAACATAGTAACAACTGTGTGTATAAATGCTACAGTGAGAGAGTAAATGGAATGTCGTGGTTAGCACAGAGGAATGAGGAATGAGGAATGAGGTGTTTTTGCAGGAATTTTCTAGTAGCAGTCCAGGTTGAGGGTGATGATCCTCATTCGCTGGTGACCTGAGTTACTTCTCCAAATGCCTGCATAACTAGGATTCTGAATAGGAGTTCTCATGCCAGTCTAATTCCAGATATTTCTGTAGCCCAGAGCTATCATGAAAAGGTCCCTCTTTGGGAAAGGATATCAGTGGATTATAATATAGACATTGGATATAATTTCCTATATGTCAGTAGACCCCCAAACACCCCAAATGTCTCCAACATCCAAAATGCCAGCAAGTCCTCGAAGCCATTATTGGCAAGAGTGAGCTCCCTGGTTTTTGTATTTCAGAAAATCCAAATTACAATAATACCTGAATCTTTGATATGGTTGTACAGACACCCTAAAATATAATTTCTTATCTTTAGGTTAGAATTCTCTCTTTTCAGGGTGCCCCTTCTGGTTTACTAGGATTGCTCAGCAGTTATTTGGATAGCTGTTTGGTTTATCAGAAAAACAACGTATCAAGGGCTCTTATTAGATACGATGTTTTTCAGGGACTGGCTGGTAAGACTAGCTTTTTTCTTTGTTCCTCCATTTCTAGAAAACATCTGGATAGATCATCACTAAATTGAGAGAGCATATTTTGGGTAGTCTTAAATATAGAATATGAGTAGTACTAGATATCCCTTTTGAAGATCATGGCAGGAAGGAGATGTCTCTCACTTAATTTTTTTCATGCAGTGTAGTAGGAGATATAAACCCAAAACTTTCAACAAGACTGCATTTAAAAAAATATTACAATTACTGGTCATCAGGGGAAAACAACAAATATTCACTTTTTTAAATAAATGACTTTCACTGTTTTTCCATGTGGAAATATGTAAGGTATCACAGGAGACAAATGACTTTCTCATAGAAACATATTTTAGCTCCACATTAGTGGATCAAAATGAGAAGTTTAAGAACTGCTTTCGGATCAGTCGAGTGACTGGGGCTCCCTCAAAGGCCACCTTGGGGTTATATGAGGAATGTTTGGGCATGTGTAGAGCAGGGCCTCCAGCGTGACCAGACCACATAACTGGTGACTGGCAGTCAGGAGAGAGGTCCATCGCAAGTTAACATTCTCTGCCCAATTTCTAAAAATTTCAACTGAGAACTTCAAACTGATGAGGCTAAGGAGGTCAACATTGATTCAAAATTTAAAACACATCTCTTCAAGCTCCAAAATAGAAAGGTGAGCTCAATAAGAGTGATTCCCAATGAAATCTCCAGCATGAATCAATTGCTGAGTCTCTAGAGGCTCTGCAACATCAATTGAGCAACATTTGGAATCCAAAGTTTTGGAAAGTGACATCAGGGTCCTTAATAGTACACTATGGAATCTGTACTTCCCAAATATACAAATTACTCTTCCACTCTCCCCATTCCCTTCAAATATCTGCAATTCCCAGTGAGCATCTGTTTCACATGTCCATTAATAAGTCTCCAGGACAGACAGTCTGAATTCCAGGCACTGATTTGCATTTAGTGGCTCCTCACTTGGGCAACTAGAGACAGGGGTTTCAGCCTCCGTCATAGCAGGGTTCATCATATGTGTCCCAGAACAAAAAAGTGGCAAAGATGGTTGTCTTAATCAGTTCGGGCTGCTATGACAAAGCACCATAAACTAGGTGCCCTATGAACAACATAAATTTATTTCTCACAGTTCCGGAGGCTGGAAATCTGAGATCAAGGTGCCAGCACAGTTCAGTTCCAGTGAGGGCACGCCACAGGATCATAGACGGCCGACTTCTGGTTTTATCCTTACACAATGGGAAGAGGACCAGAGACTTCTCTGGGATCCCTTTTACGAGGGCAGCAGCACCACTCATGAGGGCTCCACTCTTATGCCTTACCTGCCTACCCCAAAAATCCCACCTCCTAAAACCATCCTATTAGAGATAGGATTTCAACATATGAATTTGGGGACACAAACATTTAGTTCAACGGTCTACAAAAGAGATTTGTTACAATGTTTGAAATTATTATAACAATATATTTGAAATGTTAGTGTAATCCAATATTAATTCCATTACACTTTATTTAGTGATGGTTAATGATTCTCCTAAGCACTATAAATACTATTGCTAGGACATAATAAAATAAATATTTGAAAGTGAAAAAATAAAACCATTCCTATATAACTACTTTGGTAGTAGGCAAAAACAGTTGTTTTTTTTTTTTCTGAGTAATTATTAGTTGTCAATTCCAGGAAGACAGCATTGAATCCAAGAGTTTTCCTCCCAATTCTTCAGAAATGACACATTGGCATCTGTGTGGGCATGTACCTGGCTCAAATGCAAGGATGAGCAGTTGGCCAAATTCCCCCCGAGATTTATTTATTCTTTTCAAAACATGTCTGTCCTATAGAATACGTGACCTCATTCGAGTGCCAGTTCTCTTCCTCTAACCCCAGAAGTCTCAGTCATCACAGGGCTATCCAGGGGACTGCCACTGTTCATAACGCTGTTAGAATTTAATGAAGAATTATACACACTATCAAAAAAAACAAAAACAAAAACAAAACAAAACAAAACAAAAAAACACTTTCCGGCCATTTAAAATTTTAATTTAGGAAATGTTGAGTCTGTTACATGCTCTGACCATTCAGGTGATGAGTTAAAAATATTTATGGAACTCAGTTACTAGAGACATATCTTAAATCTGAAGAATCATACACATTTATGTGCATGTCTAACTACATACCAACTCAGTAAATTAAAATTTCCTTTTAGTGCTTCCATATCATTTAAAGCAATGTAATCCGGTACTGTTGCTATAATTCTAGCATAAGCACATACTTTTTATTCTAATGTTTGTTTATCACTAAGTTTGGTCTTAATATACATTAATACAATAAAACAAAATCGAGATAATTAAACCAAAAAAGATATAAGCTAAAGTCATCCTTGCTTCAAGTGTCCAGCCTGAATTATCTAGGTATGCAACTGATAAAACCCTCAGGGTACTGTGATATGGAAAAATCACTTGGCTAACAGAAACATAAATGTAAATTTTCAGTTAATATGATCTTGGGCCAGTTTCTAGACTTTTTTGGTTTTCACTTTTAACATTTTCAAAGAATGGGTCATAGAAGTTCTGTACTTCCCAAATGGATAGCATTCTGCCCCAGAAAAATTCAGTTATTTCACAAATTTTTCAATCTTAATATTTATATACATTAAGAATTATCCCCAGACAGAAGTCATATGTTATCTGTATGTATGCAATAATTTTCCAAATGTATATAGTTTATTTTTTAAATATTACTAAATTCATAAAATATTCTTCCACATATTTTCGATCAATAGTTACTGAAAGAACAATTGTCATGTGGTGTCCTTGAAAAATATGTACATTAAAAATAAGGCTTAATTCTCAAAAAAGTTGGGAATCACTAGGCTAGATTATTTCTAAAGTCTTCTTTAGCTTTACAATTCTATTTTTCTAAAGTTAGGAAAATCTAACACTATTTTTCCTTCCTTTCTTCCTCCATCCCTCTCCCCTTCCTTTCTTTTACTCTTTCCTCCCTCCTTTTCTTTCTTTCTCTCTTTCTTTCCATAAAAAGATGTCAGTTTATCATGAATGGGTATACTCTATTATTAAATTTACAAATTAATCAGAAAACAGGAGTCCTGGAAAAATCTCTGTAGTTCTTTGTATAACAGATGGACATATTACAGATGCCATATAAATAGGAAATCCAAACAAAGCAAAATAAAACTGAGTGCCAAGCTGAAAGAAAATTAAACTAAGAGACCATAAAGCCATAAATGAATATTTGATGAACCAAAAATTTTTTTATAAAAGTTTTTTATAAAGCTCCACTTTACCAGAATATTTGATGAACCAAAAATTTTTTTATAAAATTTTTTATAAAGCTCCACTTTACCAGAAAGAAAATCGTACCATGAAGAGGAATAGCTAAAGATCTACAAAACATAAAACATGGCTTTATGACATTCACAAATATCCACTGTTTCTCCAAATATATCAAGTAACTAGAAAACAATGGTGCCAAAGCAGCCATAATAGCAATAAACTGGGTTATGTGGAATGACATATAAAGTTAGCAGGAATTTGAGGGGAAAAAACGAAGGTATTAGGACCAAAAAAAATCAATTTAAATATCCTTCTGGAGGTACATCTGTCACTCTCTTATTTTTTCACACACTGTTTCTAAAGGTAAATGGCTCATGTGTCAAATGCATGTGTAGAATGCAGCACAGCAAAATGGAAATTGGGGGAATAGTAAGGAACACACTGTTAGGTAACTTGCAGATACTGGCATCCATAAAAGTCTCTTTTATCCTGTAGACTGTGCTTTTTTAAAAAATAAAAGTTACTATTTATCTGTAATAAAGTTTAAATATTCTGCTTTCAAATACACTTCTTTAAAATAATCCTGAACAGAAAAGGGGAAAAAATGACAAAAGTAAGTACATTTCTGCCGTCAATTCCTTTATACGAAAAATAAATAAATAAATTGACCCTGTCACATAAGGAATTGATGCTAGATGCTATAATATTTCTCTCCAAGGAGTAGACACAAGGATTCATAAAGCAGACTTAATTTTCAAGAGCTTTCAAGACAGAAAAAAGGCAAGAAATCATTGTGAATGTATTAGCTAAGTACCTCCTATCTTCTCTAATGGATAGGAGTCATTTAATAATGAGACTAAAAAAAAAATTTTTAATGGTTTATATTTTTAAATATTTATGAAGTTAAATAATACACTCATTGCAAAAAGATACAAAGTTCTTAATACAGGACAGAGGTGGGCCTCAATATTTTAATCCCCTAATCGGTCCCCCCACCATCTACATCAACCCCTCCTTAAAACACCTTACTCTACATGGCTTATTCTAACATGTAGATGGCCACTAGGACCATGGGATCCTCTTCCAGACTCTACATGGTTTTCCCTAATCCAAGTTAATAGTTCAGGGTGCTAAGAAGCTCTTCATGATGATCATAAAGGAAGTGAAGACACTGTCTTTCTGTCTCTACCTTGATCTGCAAAAAGACCTTCTCTGACCACATAATCCAAATCTACTCCTGCTTATCCCTCTTCTAGTTTGTTTCTGTAACTGCATTTGTTATTTATTTAACAATCATTTACTAAGCACAGATTGCACTTATTCTGTTAAAGGTGTTACTTGTTTATGATATCAGGTTTGCAAAGTGAAAGGTTCCCCAGTGTAATCCACATCACTGGCATTTAAGAATCATAGGTTAAACATTCCATTCCTATTTTGCAGAAATTGCAGTCATCCTCACTTTAGCTGTACGTATTTTTTTGTGAGAGTAAATATAAATCCAAAATTCTGATGTACATTCCTAGATGATAATATTAGAGAATATAAATTTTGTTTCTCCCTCCACACGGCTATATATTTCCACCAGTAACATCTTCCATGAATGCAATGGCAACACATTGTCTGGCAAAGTCCTAATTTGCCCAGAACAGTACCATTCACACCCTGATACTCCCCAAGTGGCTGACTATCACCTCTTACATGTTTATCTTTTAATTGCCAGAAAAAGTATTTCCTGCTCTTACATATTTTTTAATATCACATTATATTTTTTCTTCAGTAGTTAGTTGGGTACATTATGTCTCTTTATGTGTACACATCAATCTCCTTTAGAGCAGATACAATATTATAATATATCCTGTATCCTAGTGCCTAACATTAGGAATTCAATAAATTCTGACCTCAATGAAAAAAATTTTAAAGCCTACAAATAGCAATTACAGACTAAAATTTTACCTATCTGAATTTTAATACAACCACACTTTTATTGAGGATATCTAATAAATATAAATAAAAACATGCTATTGCTTGTTCAAATGGTTATCTGAAATTCATGTGAAAAATTCTTAGGATTTAAAATAATTTTATAACTTTTTATCAAATTGCTCCAAACTTTCTGAGTTATGAAACTACCTGTTCTTTTGCTGAGCTTTGCGGCTGCGATTTCTAGTGTGGTGTTAAGGTGAAACCCAAAAGAAATAGAAAACACCTAAATCAAGTGGCCATAATAACCATACCTCCTTCCAAAAAAGCCATAGAGATATTTTGTGGAGCCCTTAGGATTCATAAAACACACTTTGAAAACCATAGTTTCAATCAACAAATAGCAATAATACCCTGTCCTGAGGGTCAAAATGTTCAGAATCTACAAAAAGCAATCAAAGCTCAAATAGGTTAAAAAGGCTTTTGAAAAGATTCAGAAAAAATGGAGGAGAGTTGATTCATTTTAGTTACTAACTGACAGATGATGCAAATGTAATGACATTCTAGGCCTATATGATTTTAAGGGGAAAAATTATTCATTTTTGAACTCAATGATAATTTCAAAATTCTCCCTGCATTTATAAAAATTAAAAAGGAATACCATCTTGCTAAATATGAACTATCTGTCTGTCTTTTCTGTCTCACCTTTAATGTGCTAGTTTCCAATTGCTGTTCTAAGTTGTCATAGCAACAAAATGCTATTTTCAATAAGTTTTGGTAGAAAACCTGTTCAGAACACCTAATTTATTATAAGTGGAATACATTCAGCTGGTTGCATGTATGACAGATTTTTAAATTTTTTTAAGAAAGCATTTGATCATATTATTCCTAATGACTACTACTTCTTAACCCTTTTATGACATAAAATAACTCTCTTACAGTTCATACATAATAATAGGAATAACTTCTGTGCAGACATGCCTGTAGTTAATCCAAAGAGTTAACTGGAATTTATGTTTTAACCTCCCTCAGCTCTAGTACTTCCAATTATCCTATACCAGTCTATCAACATATTGTTTGTCAGAAATATAGGTTTCTCATATATTCATTATTTTAACTTCTTGACTTGCTTCCACTATTAATATAAACACACTTGTAGAAAAATAATACCCAAATTAGAAGAAAATTTTTTGCACACTGCCACCACCAAAGCTCCCATTCAAAAAGAATACACTAATTTTTACATATGCTACTGCTCGAAAGTTTTCATTTTATTCTTTTTGTCCAATACAATAACTTTTTAATTCTTCTTCACTGCATATGAAGCCCTCCAAAATTTGACCCTCTTTATCTTTCTAGATCCATTTATATTTCCTACTTTCATAAATCAGCCAGTACCAACAACCAGGTGACCAATAGTTTTTCTTTGTGTTTTCTCACCTCTGTGTGTACTTCTACAATTTCCCTACCCTTTCCATTCTGGTCTCTTTCGCTATATCTGTCCTAAATATTGGCTCCTCTTTCCTCTGAAAAAGCCATCTCAGATCTCTTCTTTTCTTCCCCGAATGGATAAAAATTATTCACTTAGTCATTGAATAAAACTAACCTCATAGAATATTTCAGACTACCAATATTCACAAATTACTTAGCTGCTTACATGTTTACATTTTACCTGCTCAACTGGCAGCCAAGTTCATTCAGAACAGAACCATGTCTGGTATGTCTTTTTCCAACCCAACATCAATTTTGTCTATTTTATTTAATAAAAGAGAATTGAGAATGCAAATCATATTCCAGATCCTTCCTGCCTTCCAATGACACATGTTAATAAGTCACTTTACACCCATATATCATCAGACATATGGGAACATTTTGGGGAATTAAAGATGAAGGAATGCATTGTTCCTTGTCTCTTCTTTAAATTGTATTACCTTATTCTCAGATACCGCATAAATGTTACCAGCAACCACTTAACTTCACAAGTTACCGATCAACAGAGACCTTGGTATACCCTCGAAATGTACATATGAAAGCTGTGAAAAGGGGCTGAGAGGCCAGGAAACAATACCAGAAACAAGCATTTCTTTTCTGCTTAACTACCAGTTATGCCATCTTAAGGTTTCATGACAAGACAAAGAAAATAAAATATTCTACATTTTTGGTTCCTTTTCCTATACGCCTAAGAAAGTCACCTGACGTCCTTCCAGGAACACGATTACCTGTGGAGAACAGTCTCCATTGAGCCGGCAAAGACCCACTTTCCACTCACAGGGCAAGCCTGACAGGAATCACAGAGTAAGAGTGGAGCATTTGAATGAGGACACATTTGTTTTCACACAAGGCAATAGCTTATTTACTGCCTTTAAAGTTAACAAAAATAAGGTGTGGTTTGCTTTCTTGCACTTATTTTAATGCAAACAATTCACCAAGAGCCTTGGGCATGGCAAATTTCTTTCTTTATTCTGGCATTTAAAAAAGCGCAGCTCTATTGATTCATTGTGTGAATAATACAATTTGAAATATCATTCTTCAATATATCATCAAAGAATTAAAATATCATGCATTCTGTATTATGTGTTTTTTGAAAGTTGTGGTCAGAATATAGACAGTATTTTATTGACTTAAACTTTTAAACCTTGATAGATTTATTGTTTTAAGTCACAGTGTAAAGTAATAAATAATACAATTTTGAATATGAAATCCTTTCATTGGCACTTTAGAGGAGCAGAAAAGGGAATGCATAAAGTCTTACCAGAAGTAGCCTAACCATTATGAACTAAGGCCAAATTACCTTATTTTTAAAAAAGATCCAATATATTTTATTTGGTGTTTCAGTAAAGTATTATTAGCTGGGCTGTTAAAGCTAAACTCAGATCTTCGCACTGGATAATGTTATTGGAGACTCTGAGATTGACTTGGTCTTCTCTTTCTTATGAGGCAAATAATAATAATAATAATAATAATAATAATAATAACAACAACAATAATAAGTGCCAGGCACTGTTTTGAAAGGTTTATACATCTCATTTCATCCCCACAAAAGTCTTATGATCCTCTTGTTATCTCATTTTTAAAGATAAGGAAACTGAGGCACAGGATGCTAAGTAACTTGCCCAAGGTCACACATGGCTAACTGATAACGGCCGGGATTTGAACCCAGGCAATCAGGCTCTAGAACCTGTGCTCTTAACACAACATCACACCACCTCTCGTGCAACCGAAATGGAAAGACTAGAGCCTCCACTAACTGCTGTTTGCCAAGACATTTTTTTCCTATTCCACATACCTATTCCTCTACCCATCACATAGCCATTCACTAGCTCTAACCAAAACTAAGCCAATGTTTCCCAAAGATGATTGGGATGGTTTTAGGTGAAATACAGATTCTTAAAATTTTAATAGTTATATTTGTACTTTGAGATGTATTAAGAAATCAATAAAATTAGCCCATAAAAACACAATCTTACAAATATCACTGCTTGGACAAATCCAAATAAAATAGTAAAGAATTTAGGTAATTTTAAAAATATATTAAGTAAATAATAGGACTGGTGGTAAACAAATGGGGCAGAGTTTTTGAGGCTGTCGTTACGAACGATGGAAGCTTACTACACATTAAAGCCAAGCTCTTTTCTGAGAGCTGGGTTTCCAGATAGACTGGCCCTAGAGTGTCTCCACTAAACTAAGACAGAATTACTTTTTAACTGTGTCACAGTGTGGCTAGACTTCCTCACCTTTTTCTTATATAAAACTACACACTTTCTCCTGTCACAACGCAGGGTCGCCAAGACAGTCATATCCATCATTCAGCTACAGCCTTTCCAACGGGAAGCCCATGTCCAGCCTCATGGAGCTCACATCTCTTCTGTCCTCAGAACACCTAGTTGGGCCCTTTGGTAAAGGCCTGAGGAGCAAACAGGGGTGAAAGTGAGTACAGATGGAAAGAATAAGAAATTGTGACACCTGGGGGACCAAAAAGGGAAGGCAGCGACTCATGCTAAGCAGTGTCTTAAGCACTGCAGTGACTAGCTAGTTTACTCGTGTGAATAAGTCTGAGATGAAAGCATCATTGTCCCTTTGTACAGATAAGGAAACAAAGCCCACAAAGCGAGCAGAGGGTGAGGCCAGGCTCTGCCATTCCGAAGCTGGAGGACTTCTACTATACTTTGCAATAAAGACTGAAGAAGGTAAGCGATACATGGAGGATGAAATGAAGCTAAAAGTGACTCTGAAAAGATATATTTCAAATCCTGATTTTAATAGGTTAAAAGGTAAAGTAAGAAAGAGCAACATGGTCATGTCCCCAGAGCTACAACCTAGATATTCAAATGGCCAGTTCAATGCTCTTTCTAGCACCTTTTCGGAAAAGGCTTAGGCATTCACTGGAAGGTATAGCTGAAGAAGATGCTTAAATCAAACCAAATGGAAGGAAGCACTGCTGTGCCAAGTCACAGAGTTAGCACACACTCAATGGCTGGCAGCCATGGAAACAATTTCTGCTGAATAGGTTACAAAATAAATAGGCTACTGCAGGGCACTCTTCAAGCAGTTTAATTTCATGATGTTGAAATAAAAAATGTTGAGTATTTAGCGGGTTGGCAGGGATTGGAGCTGACAGTTACCCTGTTGAAAATCTTTATTAGAAGTACTGATACTTTATTGTAACACTAATTAGTACTTTTTAAAATTTAAAATCCTCATACATTGTTGGTGGGATTGCATATTGGTGCAGACACTATGGAAAACAGTCTGGAAGTTTCTCAAAAGATTAAAAATGGATATATCTTTTGACCCAGCAATTTCACTTTTGGGTATTTATTCAAAGAAAACCCAAACAATAATTTGTAAAGATCTATGCATCCCAATATTCATGGCAGCACAATTTACAAGAGCCAAGATATAGAAGCAACCTAAGTGCCCATCAACAGACAACTGGATAAAGAAATTATGGTTCATAAATACAATGGAATATTACTCAGCCATTAAAAAAATGAAATCCTACCATTTGCAATGACATGGATGGACCTAGAGGTTCTTATGTTGAGTGAAATAAGTCAGACAGAAAAAGATAAGTACCATATGACTTCACTTATATGGGGAATCTAAGGAACAAAAGAACAAACTAATCAAAAACTGACTCACAATTATAGAAGACAATTTGGTGACGGAAAGAGAGAATGTGGGTTTGGGGGTCTGGGAGAATGGGGTAAAGGGTTAAAGAATTAGTAGTTGAAAGATGGTCACAGGGATGGGGAGCACAGCACAGAGAATGTAGTTAGCATTAATATATTGGCTAGGTGGAAAACCAGAGGAGAGAAGGAACAATTAGGGGGATGGTTTTATAAACTATATAAATGTCTGACCAATGTACTGAATACTTGAAACCAATAAAAAAAATAAGAAAGAAAGAAAGAAAAAGAAAGAAAGAAAGAAAGAAAGAAAGAAAGAAAGAAAGAAAGAAAGAAAGAAAGAAAGAAAGAAAATAAGAAAGAAAAACAGAATTTAAAAGCTGAGTTAAATTGTTTCTTCAAAGACAAACTACAACAGACATGTTCTTCTCAATGACTTACCATATCACCGATTAAAGAGCCATCTTTGCCTTCATCTCCCCATGGTGTCTTCCCCATGATTGGGGTTATATAAATGTTTTCTTGAATTGAATCAAACTCATTATAAAGATTGAAACACCTGTGCAGAAATAAGTGAACATCCTTTAAGTGTAAATGAAAGAAAAATCATAAAATAAAAAAGCATTTGTATTTCTAGCAGTTTGTATTTATCTTCTTCTATAGCCATCTGTTAGGAAAGTCATTATCATAAAAACAATTTTGATCAATAATGACAAAAATTATCCCCAAATTATTATAACTCTGCTTACTCAATGATTCATAGTCACATATTTTACCTTCTTGATTGGTATTTTAATGCACAATGCTGTTATTTAGAGGCTTATTAACCCACCTTTTAACTCCAGACAATCCTCTTTAACCAAGCTTTTTATTTTTAAAATGATACCAAACATAAACTTTCTGTTATGCTAATTTCTTTGCATTTATGAGTATTTCTCCCACTGTCTTTAAATATTTTATAATAAATTATAAAAACATATTATATGCCATTACAGATAATGAAATCCAAGTAATCATAAGCCTAAATACTTGAAATTCTGTTTAGTTATTTCCTTTTCCCTTCTCTAGTAATCATAGAAATGTAAAGCTGTTTAATTTAAAAGGTCACAATTTCACAAGGAACTAATAATGCTAACTTTGTAAACCTGAAATGCATGATTGCCTCATTGAAAATAATCTTTGCAACATAATAAAAGAATAACTATCTATGGCCTACAATTTGAGTGATTTATATTATAGGGTTCTACTTCTTCCCAGACCTTCAGTCTATAAGGAATTTTCTAGCAAAGCAAATTTTGTGTGGAACTAAATCTGTGAAGACCCTGAGTGGCACTGAGAAAATTATCCAAGGAAACAAGGCAGGATATTTTTAAGGCAATAGTTTCTTCTTAGAGTAAGTTCAGAAACTTTCCTCATTCCCACCCCCACCCCCACTTAAGACCATAATTACATTTTATTTGGCTACAGCCTCTTTATCATTCTAGGTAGATTGTATTACTTTGACAAATATTGACCCTCCCATCGAACCTTCTATGGGAGAATTAAAATTCTCCACTTCACTGGTTTTTATTTGGCCATGTGATTTACTTTGGCTTTACAGGACGTGAGAGGATATGAGATGTCACATCCAAGCAAAAACTTAAAATGCTCATGGGTGCTTTGTCTTCTTCTCTTGGACTTTTGATCTCTTCACAAGGAAAGATCTTCCCAGATAGCAACTGCTCCTTCAGCCTGGGTGCCAGAATAACAGACATGTGGCACCAATCTGATCCCCAGCACAATCTAGAGCAGAGACCCCCATAGTCAAATCACAGGACCGTTTGTGAGAATAAGTTGTATGGTTATAAGTTACCAGCATGCTTCAATCCATTGTTATGTAACATCGGTAAAGCAAAAAAAGCGAACTAAACCAGAAGTTGATACCAGGAGTGGGTAGATGCCCGAAGGAAAATGTAAAATTTATGACACTGGCTTTGGGGCCAGACGTGGGTAGCCACAAAATTACACATTTTTGTAAATTATCCTGTCCTATTGCACCACTGAATGTTGGTTAGAGGGGAGGAGCAGATATGACATAGAGACTATGATAAGATCTTAAACTTCAAGTCTGATGCCATAAAAGCATAAAATTTTGAGGGAAGAAAGGAGTCTTCATTGGCAGAGAGTTGAATATATTTTGTGGATGCAAGAAAGGAAATTTAATATTTGTTATCCAAAGACAAATTATGGGTAGATTATATAATTATACCACAAATATTCATCCTCCCATCTCACCACCGGAGAAGTATACATTTCCACCCTATTGATGTTTGGTTTGATTATGTGGTTTGCCTTGACCAAAGGAATATGATGGGATATGACAAACAACCTATTCAGACAGAGGCTTTAAACATGCTTATGGGTTTTTTGGTTTGGCCTCTTATTTATTCCCAGCCATGAGAAGAATATGCCCTAGTCAGCTAATATTCATTCCATTGCATCTCAGACTGACAGAAATATTGAACACACCTAAATGCACCCAAAGCCTGGAGAAGAAATGTCTTGGCCATCTTGCAGATCTGTGAGTACAGAATAAATGCTTCTTTATGGAAGCTATTAAAGTACTGGGGTTTTTTGTTATGTAACACCATCATAGAAAATCTAACTAATTTATAAATCCATAATAAAAAATGTCAAATCATCACTCTATACTCATGAGAAAGCAAAAGTTATATTTCATCTGATTTCACCTGACCTTGCCTTTCTCCCTACTTTCCATTTTCACATATTTATATGTGTGATTTTATAGTTTTATTTGTAGTGCTGCTCTATCATGTCACAAAGATATATTTTTCTTGATGTCCACTGTTTTAACTATCGTTCCTTAGGACATCCAAGGGACTTTAGGAGATTCACAGATAAATTATGGAGCTCCATGAGTCAACCTTGCTATTCCCCCAAATGTACCTTACAGACATTTAATCTGAAAATATTTATCTATGTTTTGTAAATTAGGAAGGTGTTGCTAAAAACTGTGCTGTTGCAGCTACTTTATTTTGTGAGCTAAAACACAAAACAACAAAACCTTTGTGACTGCATCTAGTAGTGGCCTCATTAATCACCCTATATATGTTTTATCTTATTATATCAATGTTTTTAGTTGAAATAAAGCATTTTCTGATTTATCATAATCCTAAATCTCACTGATCAAAGCTACAGAAAAAATATCTTTGACAAATCAACCAATTTAAACAAAAGAAGTCAGGGTAGATATTAGGGATTTAGGATTTAAGAGTCCTAGCTGCTCACAGAATTAACAAGAGGATTAGGTTGGCTCATAAGCACCTTTTTGTGCCAGAGTAGACACCAGGGAACTGAAAACACAGCTGGGATACTTGGATTACATGTGTGACAAGCCCCCAAGGAACTGCCAGCCAGACGCCCATAGTAAAGCTAGCGTTCCTTGTGTGGAACAGACATGAAACTAATGATGTTCCATGATGCAGTCATTGAGATAAAAACCATCTGTGGTTTATCCATGTGCCATTTTGTCACTATAGATGTGCATGAAGAAAAAAACATGGCATGGAAACAATTTACATGGGGAGGTTTGGGGTATGTAGACACATCCTGATGACTATACATAGCTAAAAATTTAAAACTGTCTATCACAATGCTGTCTTAGGTTGTACCATCCACATCGCGTATGTGACCTCAGCCACTTGAAAAATTAAACTACTGGCATCAGTTATGAGGCAAACAAATTAATTATTACTATGAAATGTTGATATGGGATGTAAGAGTCTTGAGGAAAGTCAATCAGAATAATACCAATAATTTTTTAAAATCATGAACAAACATCACTACTATTCGGAATAGCTAAGTTTGTTCCTGTCAAATGAAAAGATGCAAAATTGAAAAATTAGTGTGATCCAACCATAGCAAAACTCATAATAGTGGCTTCAACATAAAAGTCTCGGTGTTCTAGAAAGTTAGAACTTGGGAAACTATTATCCACTTTTATCGCAAGCAGTATTTTCATTCAGATGTTGTCACTCACTACCTTTTGCTTTGTAGGTACATCTACCCAGCAAAGCTTGTAAAGTGGGGGCTTGTAAATTTTCCAGTTAATCTATACTATAAGCGAGTGAATAACAACATGTTCGCATCATTAAAATTTAGAAAACATTTTTATACAATTTCATATTTGATTCTACTAACTATGCAGCGTGTTACATACTATCACCTGCATTAAACCATGAGACACCTGGAATGTGGATAGAGACGTCCCTGTCCTCCCACCCCCGCACACAGATTGTCATTGAAAGAGTCTAGACTTCAATCTAGATCTTTTAAGTCTAAATCGAATTGACATTCCACTAAGTGAAGAGGTGATTTTATTTACTAGTTAAATTATCATGTTTTCCCTCTTCATAAGAGTATTACATTGGCAGGACAAAAGTTAAATAGCCATGACATATGACAAACATGCTGTAAAACTTTAAATAATATTTTAAAATGTAAATATCAGACAAGGAAATCTTGACAATTTTCATGTTAAGAATCTTGATTTTATAACAAAATTATTTATTTTGACACTTGTCACAATTAGAAATTTCATATTATTTAAGTCAATTATCTTCCTTAGTATTTGTTTGGCAGGAAGATACAAATAAGTAAAACTGGCTAACCCAGGAATGTTTTAGAAGCTTTCAATATAAAAGGGTTGAACTTTTTTTCTGGGGTGGTAACAAGAACTTACCTCTCTCTCTTTCTCTGTCTTTCTCTCAAAAAAAATTAAAAAGTTTTGCTGCTTTAAAATAAACTTCGCACTATTACTTTAAATGTATGGATTTACATATTGTTTTATTTTAAATGACAGGAAACATGCAAAGTTCCAGAAAACTATAATAAAAAAATCAATTTATATAAAAAATAAAAGGTATTAGAGCAACACTTCTATGATCGTTGCTAAGAAACAGGAAGTGTATTTCCTATTTAGTATATAAAATGCAAAACATTTCCTCTCAATCACAAAGCATTTCGTCTATAATTTAAAATACTGAATACATCCCTTGGAACTCTGGGAAAAAGAAGCAATTCATCTTCCCAAGTGTGAAGGGAAAGAATCTTTGTGAAAATGATGTACCTCAGTTTCCCCCCAAAGGCATTAAGAAGATGAACCTTACAAGGCAGCAAAGTTTACCTTTGGTTCCTGTCCACATCTCCCACAGGTGCCCCTGCCTCCTCTCCCTTCCTGCCTTTTTTCCTGAATGTGTAGGATCCCCTTGCTAACAGTAACATTGCTCCAGGTAGAGTATATTGTCTTTGAGTTTTATTTGAGTCTTGAGGATAAATATCCCTAAGACCTAAATAATTAATATCTTAGGAAAGTTATTGCATGCTTGCATGTCATTAATTTTGAGGAGACAATCTATATTTTTCATTAACTTGAAATCATAAAGATATTTACTATGAAGTATCTTCTCGTTCTGATTTTGTTCCCAATTTCCCTGGTTCCTACCCATCCCACCAAAAGAGTCACTTTTATTCGTCTCTTATGTTCTTTCAGATGTAGTTTAAACACATATATACAAGAAAATTAAATACAAGTTTCCCTCACTGTCCAAAAGTAGAGCATTCCTGTGAAATCTTCTATAAACTGAAATGATGTGAATCAAAGAAGCAATTACCATTAATTTAAAAGTGAAAATCCTCTTTAGATTTCTTTCAGTTAGCAAAACAGATACTAATGCAGGTCTTTTGGAAAAGTGAAGTTTTGAGAAGTGGAGAATAAGCTATATGTAGTCTCTCTTTTTCCTGACTATTTTTTACTCAAATAATAGAATAACATACACAATGTTTTTTTGTTACTTTTTAAAAAAATTCACAATATATTTTGAATATTTTGCATTCAACTACATGAGATTCTTCTTTTAAATTGCTAAAATATGCTTTATTTATGTTAATAATATAAGACGATCTGTTAAAAGAATACATAATCAAGTTATATAATCAGTTTACCAGATTTTTTTCCACTGATGGACAAATAAGAATGATTACATTTTAAGTGGAACTATATGTATTTCCTTCCAACAAAATATATCACCTCTTAAAAATTGCATACTTAGAGTTATTACATGACCAACAACAACTATTTTATGCAATACACAAATCATAAAATGAGTATGTGTGTGGGTAAAAATTTTCCAATCTCGCAGAAAATCAGTCCTATCACATAAGAAACTAGACTGCACTTCTACCCAAGCCTTTTTAAATGTAAAATTTAAGAAGTAGAACATACAAAAAAGTGCACAAATCACAAATTTCCAGTCTATTCATTTTTACAAAATGAACACACCTGTAAAATCAGCACCCTCTTAAAGAAATGGGCTTTTTACCAGGACCCCTAAAGCCGCCCTAATGAAAAGAATAGAGGTATTATATTAACTGAAAAAAGGAGAAGGAATACCTCTTATGAGAAGTTGAAGAAAAGAAAAACTATGAAATTCCTGAAAATTTTAACTCCAATACCTCACTCTCTGCCTGTACCCTCCAATCTTCTCAGCCTTCATATCAAATGCCATAAAAACCATTCATGTTTGATATCGCAGAAACATGCAGGTTTAAAGATGGGGAATATTCAAGAAGGGTACAAAAGTCCACATTCCCAATCCCAAGAGAATATAACCAACTCTTTACTGATTTGTGTCTGGAATTTAAATCTCAGAGATTAGACCCAAAACAGAGGGCAAGGAAGAGTCAGAGCTTCTGGTGCAACTTTTGAACATCCGAGCAATAATAATAACGAGGAGAGCTGACGATTACTGAATGTTTTGCTGTGATATAAACTGTTCTAAGCACTTTACACAATTTATCTCATTTAATCTTCACATCAGCTCTATGAGATAAGTATAACTATGATCCCCATCTTCAAAATGAGCAAAGTCATGCAGAGAAGGAATGGTGTGATAAAAACAATTTAGGGTAGGTCACCCAGCTTGGAAGTGTTGGAGGCAGGATTTAAAGCCAGTCACTCTGATTCTAGTACAGTGGCTCAGAATGAGTCTCTAAAGAAGTCTGAGAAATCTAAGAATCAGCTTGGCAAGAAGTAGTGGACCACCGGGAAGACCTCAGTCAATGAGGCCACAATTAACAGAAGGGCTCCAGGCACAGGAGCTTAGGGAACTGGAGCCCAACTCAGTATTCAGAGTCTCAGGGAGATTTAGCACCATCTGTGTTGGGCTCATCCTCAGTTATTCCACTGTGATCCCTCTCTAACGTAGTACTGCCAATAGTTAGGTCTCCAAAATTGAAGTAATTTTCCTCCAGCAATTGGTATTCTCTCAGTCAGTCTCTAACACTGGTCTGTTGGTAACAATAGGCTTCTTTTATTTTTCCAGTCCTTGCCACTGAGGTATTATTCCAAGAAGGCTCACGGATATATTCTTTCCTATCTGAGAAGAGAGTTCTAAGTCTTCTTATATTACTATCTTAATAATAATATAAATATACAAATATGTATATATTTCAATGGCCTTAGACAACAAAAGTTTATTTTATGGTCATAGAATCCAATGTGCCGATGTGGGTAAACTAGACTATCTTCTAATCATGCTCTCTGGTGCTATTGGTCACCATGGAAAACTGATAGAGGAATGGAAGAAGCACACCTACTGAGAACTGCCTCGGCCTATAAGACTTAACTGCAGAGGAAGCTGAGAAGTAGAGTGGCAAACATGGGTTTTTGGTGAACCCTATCTGTCCAACACAAGGAGCTCACTTTTCAGAAGTTAGAGATTCTTGTTATTGTCCTCTGTTCTGAAGAATTGATCTTGGCATTCTGGTTATTCGATTGTCTCAAATTTCATTGGTCTTTTCTTTGGGACACATCTAAGTCCTTATACGAATTCCCAGTGTGGGCGTGACCCTCTTTTTAAAAAAATTCATTTTAATGTAATTTGAATTAATTTCATTTTGTAATGCAAGAAAAAACTTCCCTATGATTTTCTCCTAGTGCCATGATGGCACTGTATAGATGTTGGAGATAGAACGGTCTAGAAAATATACTGATTGAGTTAATTCTGTGGTTCTAAATTTCCATGATTTTTACCACTCTACAATTTCTAAGCATTTTCTTCTACTTATGTGGTTGTTTACCTCTAATCATTGGCTTTTTACTTTTTAACATTTTTTTCTATTTAATTCCTTTTTAAATGAAAATTGTCATAGTTTCGTACCACTAATATAGAATTTTACTGGCAGTGAGTCTCTTTACATCCCTGTATATAAGCTGTTCTTAGAAGTTTTATCTTGTCTGACTGTATTCAAAATTCATCATTTGACTCCATTTCAAAAGCTACATGATATTAAATAAATTGTTTAAATGGAGTTTAACAATAATTTTTACCCAGCTGAAAATACTGCTCTATCCCCACCATGCAGAAGGACCAATTTAGTTTAAACCTCAAGAGATGCTTGAGGGTATACATAGACTAGACATAGTATATTTTTCAACTGTATGTTTCTTCGGGATTTTTCTCTTTCAGATGGTCCCCAGGGTACCTGTTTCAGTTTAATCCAGAGGATTCATGGTAAATAAGTGTTCAATAATAATAAGGGCTCCAAGAGTCCAGAACCAATCAAATCCTTGGGTATAACCTTTAGGTGAAAACCTAAACCAGAAAGCAAATTCAAGAATTAAATTGGCCTCTGAGTCACAAATGGCTTGGAGCCACACAAACTGAATATGCTAAATATTAGACTAAAATGAACATATTATTCTTTCGGATTTAAGTAAAAATATATATATAAACATTTATACACACACGCACTTATATGTATCAACTCAAACTAGCTTAAGACAAAAGAGAATATAGTAACTCAAAGTAATGTGGAAATCAAGAAATTGAACTAAATTTGAGCATGTCTAGATTAGGAATTCAAAGGATATCAAGGCAATACCACCCTCTAGATCTCTCTGCTGTGCTTGGCCTCATTCTTAGGCATTTCTCTCCACATGTAACAAATGCTTGCAATCCTGGTTGCTCCTGCTACCATTCTGGTGAAGATCAGTCGCCTTATCTCCTAAGGTGGGAGTTGGTGGTTAGGAGGGTATGGCCCCACCCATGCTGAGCAGGATTACTATGGAATAATAGAAGAGGAAATTTCCCAATGGAGGTAACTCTGAGAAAAAAAATTTTTCCCTGAACTGGTGGAAATTAAAGGATATGAGCCTGAATGCTCTCTTCCCTGTGTGAATTACCTAGAATGAGCCCACGCCTGCAGAGAATAATGAGGCAAGGTCCAAGATGCTTATCATGGACGGCAACCTCAGAACACAGCACTGTCTTTGCCAAAATTACGTTTAATTTACTTAGGTTTATTGTGGTTGTTTTATCATAACTATCTTTGCTTATATTTTCCTGTTTAATATCATTTTCATTTACTGCCTTTATCCTTTCGAATTCTACTTTTTTCCTCTTACTGTCCATATGTTACTAATTTTACATTATTATTTCCATGCTATTTTTTAAAAGTATCATTCAAACAATACACTTTCAACTGAGGGAGACATGAGGTTGGTCAATGCTATAAATCAGGGATATTAGGTGGCTGTCTCATATGTGAAATTGGCCAAGGTTCAGATGCTGTCTGCACTGAGCTGGCCCTGCAGAGATTCTTTTGGCTTGGCAAACTTTAGCTATCCAATAAATAGCTATGGAGTTTTATGACTGTCTCTTGTTTTTTCCTTATGTGATTTCCTTAACTATAAAATTAACCTACAAATTCAGTGATATTAGATTGTCTCCCCAATTTACAAATAAAGTACTGGGGGCAAGATAGGCTAAGTAACCTAACTGAGAACAATATGTGATTCATTGAGTCAGGCTTAGGATTTGTGTAAATAATCAAATAACTTGACTGAATAGACGCATATTGATGCTCTCTATATGCGAACCACTTTGCTAGGTTTTAGGGAGATAGGAAGATAATTAAGAGTATTAATTAGCCATCCTAAGCAGAGAATCTAATTGGAAAAATACATAAACAAACTGAAACATAACACGAAATAAGTGCTGCTTAGAGGTAAAGTAACAGGAAGTTCAGAGACAGGAATGATTCATTATCGTGAAGAGAACCTGGTAAAGCTTTAAAAATGAGGTGACTTTTAACATTCCCTTAATGGATAAATAAGAATTTCAGAGGCAAAGAAGGGAGAATGTGGGGCTAATATAGTAATGCGAGTCATCATTGAAACCAGTGAAAGTTTAAGGAAATGGGATATGGGGAGAAAATAGGTGATGATGAAGTTGGCATTGCGAATTTATTAGATTCATAGACAAAAAGAAAAAAAAAAACAATTTCAGTGATCGTAGACTCACTGATATTTTTGAGCGGAGACTTGCTACAGCTCCCCATGTATTTTAGAATTTTTAGCATGAACCTTTCCCAGTGGAGGAGGAATAACGCTGATTCAGTTACCAAGGGTCTGTCTCTTCTTCCAATTTCCTCAATCCAGTTCACTGTTTACAGTGGTGGGAATACTGACCTGCCTACACCCTGACAAATGATGAATAAACTCATCTTGACCTGACTTATTTCCATTGGCTCAGCTCAGTTCTTGTTTCAGTGCCTTGATTTTAAAAATAAAAATCTCTATTTTAGCACAGTGCTAATTGAAATCTCCATGGCCTGTGCTAGAAGGGTTTTAAGACACACACCTATAATTAGATCAGATGCCCCTGGGTTCTTAGCATCTGGTCTTGTTTACTCGACCCCTGTTCAAATTTATACTTAATCTCAGCTGGGCTCCTTTAACACCCAGGCCTACCGTAGCATTTCATTCCTTCAATCTTCCTACTCATTTCCTCAACCTCTAGGCTCGGCCCACCAAATGACTGGTACCATGCTAACATACCCAAATCCTGTTTGTTGCAATAACAGAGAACTGTTCTTTGTGTCACCACAAGATAAAAAGGAAAATTGGACATTAATAACTTTCTGGTTTTTGGTTGGTAAATATTAAGACAAAATGATCAGTCACTTTGGGATATTTTGTTTGGATTCTAGGTCCGAAGAGATTGTTTTCCAACTTCTTTGAAATTATACACGTTTTGGTCATGCTAATAGCCATTTCATAAATGATAAGCAGTGTGTTCTGGTACAAGCCTAACAGACATTAAAGGCTGAAAATGTCCAAATAACAATCTAAAGTAGCAAGGCTGGCTAAATGTTAAGAGTGTCTCAAAAGATGTACTTTCGATCAAAATATTATTCACAATGCCAGTAACACATGCCAAAAGAAAAATTTTCATGTATCAGAGATTGGACCCAGATAATTTGCTTGACATCTAACAATTTAGGAAACAGACAGACCATCACACCTCGGTTACTGTTTCCTGAATGCTGAATGTAATCAATATATGTGATTGCTCCTTAAATGATTATACCAACAGTTCTTCCAAATAATATAATAGTATTTACACATCTCACTGCAGATAATTAGCAATTTCTCTATGGAGACAAAATTTTTTAAATGTAATACTGTCACAGGAATCACAACACATAAATCATGTATAAAGGAAGAAAGAATAAAAGAAAGGGATGAAGAAACTACTCTCATTTCAAGAGAATACTTACCGAAACCTTTTTTTATATATCTTATTAACGTCCAAATATCTTATTAAATATCTTATTAAAGTCCAAAATATTTATCTCAGTACATTTTAATAATTTACTGTTTTAACTATAGTTTACATAAGTTTTAAATGTACTCAAAATACTGTTTTTTAGCTGTGGCTTTATTTATGAATTTTTTAGTATAATACATTTGTATTTCCCGTGAAAACACACAAAGGCTCATTAAATTTAAATAGTATACAATTAAATGCATGTTTGCACTGCTTTAAGTCTAAATTCACAGACTTTAAAAATAAGAATTTTGTTCCTATTTAGCTTTCAAATTAATTTTAAATTTGTCTGTGTTGTAATAATCAGAAGTAACCTTTTCAAAATGAGATATATGGTTCAATACTTGTATCTAAAACCAAGGAGTCTTTTATTATGTATTGATTTCTGAGGGCAATTATGGTGGTTTCAGACATTAAAATTGCTATTAACTACACTATTGTTGGGGCAGTGGCAAAGCCATGCTATTAGTGAACATTCTGACTGATCTTTATTGACTTTTTTCAACAACAAATATAAACTTACTAGACACCAGTGTTCATCAACTATTTCTTTTCTGGCAGTTACGGCAGTAGCAAAAGAGAGATTTAAAATGTGTGTTGCATGACCAATCCCATACCTGAAGCAAAATTAATTACCATTTTATTTATGATCATATGGCAGTCTGTATATGCCTCTAATGGAACGCTTACTGCCAAATGTTATGGTTTACTTTTGTATATGAATTCTAAGTTCCTTAAATTCCAGCATCACATTTAACAAAGAGGTTCTTGAATATCTGTCATGGAATAAATATTTTCAAATGAATGAACTTATGATGGACAAACAAATTATTTTCCACCAGCAAAAACAAAGCTAGAGAGATATGTTCAATAAAACTTTGTAACAACTGAAATGTTCTAGGTCAGTGCTGTACAATGCAAAAACCACTAACCATGTGTAACTGTTACAGACTTGATATGTGACTGCCACTGAATTTTAAATTTTATTTAATCTGAAAGAAGTTAAGTCAAAATATAAAGAGATATCAAGTTAGTGACTACTGTATCAGACAGTACACTTCTAGAGGTTCTTCAAGTAATAAACTTCAGTAATCTTTCAAAGCGTAGATAATTTTCTTTCTTAAATGCTGTCAGTAAATCAGAAATCTGAAGTGAGAATTCAACCAAAGATCCCTCTAGAGCTATGAGACATGTGTCACAGTCAAGTTTTCATTGATAAAGACCAAAAACTACCAAATTGCTAAATAGTGAGACAACCAAATCCAAAGGCCCTAAAATTGATGATTTTTGTTCTTGTGATTAGTTACTGAGCCCCAGAGCAAAAATCAACTGAAGAAGCAAAAGTTAATTACTTAACTCCAAAGCAAAAAAAAAAAAAAAAAAAACTGAAATAGGCAAAATGATGTGAACTCTCCCTCAAAAAAAAAAAAGAAAATTAAATGCAAAAAACTGTGACTGTCTACAGAGTTGGCCATTTGCAGTGACCTTTACCAGTGTTTATTCATCTTGAAACCTGCCGGTCTCAGGCGTGAATTCCCAGAATGTAATAGGCTAACTCACAATGCATCAAGACCATATGCCATGCCACCTAAACTCTTCCTAATCTGTTTAGATTCTAATACTAGCTTTTTCCCTTTGGACTCATTGCTTGGTCATTGATTGCTTTTAATTTAACTTACTTTACTCTAGGTTAAGTGATTCATTTATTCAACTACATGCTGTTGAGTGTCTTAGGCACTGGGATACAGATCTGAACGAAGCAGAGCAAAATCCCTGCCTCCCAGAGCTTAGAGCAGGAGATACAGAAAATGAACAAACTACATAATTAAAATATATCATATGCTAGTGAACTGTAAGTGCTACGGAAAAAAAATAAAGCAAAAAAAAAAAAAGAAAGTCTAAGGAGTGTGTGTGTGTGTAAGAGCAAGGAATGTAAATTTCTGGGGAAAGCATATCAGGCAGGGGTAAGAAGAGGGATGGAGGATGGGAGTCTTTGAGGCAGAAGCGTGCCTGGTTGTTTTAAGGCAAAGCAAGAGAAATGTGTAGCTGGAACAGAATGCAATAGGAAAAGAACAGTAGGAGGCAGATCAGAGAGGTAATAAGGTACAGGTAGAGTAAACTTTGAAGGCCATTTTAAAGACTTTTACTTTGAATGATATGGGGAAACCCTGGAGGAGTAACATGGTCTTTGCTAGAGTTCCTCTGGAACTCTGATTACTGTTGAGGTGAGGCTGCAAGGGGTCAAGGGCAACGCAAAGAGATCTAACTTAGGAGATCAGGATTAGGAAACTGCAATAGCCCAAGTAAGATATGACGGTAGCTTGAACTAAGGTAGTAACTATGGAGGTGGTGAGATGTCATCAATTTCTAGATATGGTTTTAAGATTCGGCTAAGAGATTAGATGGAATGAATGGATCTACTGTAGATGTAAGAAAAAAGAGTCAAGATTTTTAACCTGAACCACTGAACAAATGAAGTGTTATTTACTGAGATGGAGGCAACTGGACAGTAGTGATCTGGGGAGGCAAAATCAGGAGCTAAATTTTGAATTTGTTTGATTTAAGATGTTTCTCAGACATCTGTGTGTGGTCATTGATTTTAAAAATTTTAAAGTTCACAGAAAAGGTTGGAACTACAGATACATATTTGAGAGTCATCAACATCTCAGCTCTGTATGAAACCCACAGATGTGAGGGAAGACACCAGGAACAGAGACAGATACAAATGAGTGTAGCAGGTGCAGACATGTCCATGATGAGGGTGAGGTGTAAGGTCTTGCCTAGGAAAGCCATGAATCCTAAGGGCGGGGGAAAAAACGAAAAACTAATCTTGCTTATTGGCATCTGAGATCATCACAGTACAACAGGCAAGGAGCATAACAATAACCTTAAATTCCTCAAAGGAGAAAAACATTGCATAATGTTCAAAATATCTGTTCATTAAACAGAAAACTCTGAATTATATTTTTAAAATGTTCCACTACAAAGGTTTGCACATAAACATTTTCTTAATGAAAATTTTTATCTTTCAGTAATTTGGAATACCTACTCCTCTAGGATACACACTCCTTCCATTCCAACAACTGAGGTGTCACTTGAGATATGTGGGACAATTAAGCAACTCTTGGGACAGAAAACGTGTTCCTTGTTCTTCATTCTATTCTTCTTTCCATATGCCTATTGAGCTTCTGGAAAGTCCAGAATTATATAATACTAAGGGACTCTACATCTGCTATTTGAGCCTTTCATCTGTAGCCTGAAGAAATTATTCTTTTGAAGGTGTATAAAAAAACCCAAGTGACACCTATTAAATAAACTAAACCCTTTGTAGAAAATGTAAGTCTCCTGGAATTAGGCAATATGATTTTTTCAACGGAGATACTACTCAGGGGTCTTTTGTGAAAGTATAAACAGGGGTAACCAGGTGGCTTTCTTTCTAGAAGTTACAGTCTCATTATGACCACAGAAAAATAGTTTCTAAGAGTTGCTTTCTTTGCACATATCTGAAGGAGGAAAGAAAAATATTTTTAAAGTTCTATTTATTTTGTAGAAATGAAATGCTATCTGTGTTATTACATAAAGCAATCCAAACTCTATTGTGTTTTGAAATTCACTCAGGGGTGTTGAGTGTTTTCTCAGGTACAGTGCCTCAGATGGAAATAAGAAACTGAAATGGAAAAAAATGACCTATGTTTTGTATTAAAAGTACATTAGGTATCATAGAGTGACATATTCTGACATTTAACATAGTTGCAATATGTTTCTGAAAGTATGAGTATCATTACCACCATTCATTGTCTATTCACCAGATAACTGTGGTACTCATTTTAAAACAAGCTTATCAGATAATTGTATGACTTAGAGTCAGGCATCCATAATGGTGTCTTAATAGTTTCTGGTGAGATGCCAGTTTCTATGAGTTTTTTTACTATTTCAATAGTAACAATATTTTTTTAAAGTATACAGAATCTTAATGGTAAAATGTAGAGATGTTGAGATTCTATCCTAAAGTTTTAAAAATTAATCAAATATTATAAAGATGAAGTTTTAAATTTCTTTCAGTGAGCTGGTATATTTTTTAAAGATTTTTTTCAATCACTGACTTATCTCCTTGTTATCTCTTCTAAGAGTATAAAAATGTGTAATAGTAGACTTTGATTAATTTGTTACTTTAATTAAAATATTTTTGTTGAGTTTATTTCCTAAATATTATAGCAGATTTTAAGTAAAAATGAGATGCCAAATACCAAGGGACACTATGATAGGTTATTTTGACATATATTCTAAGATTTGTATCAGTTGTCTTCAAGATGGTATTTTTCTGTGAGGGAATCTACGAATAAGAATGGGGTCCACAAATTAATTATTTCATAAAGGTCAATCAGTCATGCTTTGTTTACCTTTGCTATGGATACAGCTACCTAGGTTGTCTCAAATACTAGATGATCTTCCTTTTAACTGAAATTATATCAACTTAGTGGCTAAATTAAATATCTCATGCTGAACAGAGCTTGGTAATATATGCCTTTGATTAATATAAAATTAGTTATGCATTATTTCATAAATATTATTTAGTCCAAAATATGTGGTAGATGAGAGAAACTAATTTTAAAAGACCCATAAATGAAAAACTTACAAATGACAGACATTTAAGGAGCCATAGTTAAAGATGCAAATTAATGTAATTTAACTTCTTTATAATTTCACTTATAACAAGGAAATGGAATGTGTAGCTAGAAACAAAACTTGAAATTATAAATCCATTTTTATGTTTTCCATGGCAATTTAAATATAACTTAGAAGGAAGAGTATTGGAAATTTTAAAGCAAACTGTACGTTTAATTTTTATATAAGCATACATTTTTACTTATAAATTGTTTTGGTAATCATTTAAGAATACTATGAAAATTTGTTCAAAATTTGATTTAAAAAAAAAAAGATATATCAGCCTCAACAAATATAAGAGGGTTGAAATCATACCAACTATATTCTCTGATCATAATGCTTTGAAACTAGAGATAACTTCAAAAAGAAAGCAGGAAGAACCACAAATACATGGAGATTAAACAACATGCTACTGAAGAATAACTGGGTCAGGGAAGAAATAAAAAGAGAGATCAAGAGATACAAAGAAATGAATGATAATGATAGTACAACATATCAAAACTTTTGGGACACGGCAAAAGTGGTCATAAAATGAAAGTTCATATCATTACAGGCCTATCTCCAAAAACAAGAACGAGCCCAAATAAACAACTTAATGCTTCATCTTAAAAAACTAGAAAAGGAAGAACAAATGAAGCCTAAAGGCAGCAGAAGGAAAGAAATCATCAAAATCAGCGCAGATACAAATGACATTGAAAACAAAAAAACTATAAAAAATAAATGCAACGAAGAGCTGGTTCTTTGAGAAGATGAATAAAATTGACAAACGCCTGGTTAGACTCACTAAAAAAAAGAGAAAGGACACAAATAAATAAAAACAGTGATGAAATAGGGGAAATTATAACTGACACCGCAGAAATATAAAGGATCATGCAAGAATACTATGAAAAAGTATATAATACCAAATTTAATAAACTAGAAGAAATGGACCAGTACTTAGAAAAATACAATCTTCCTAGACTGAATCAAGAAGATCTGGAAAATCTAAATAGACCGATCAGCAGTATGGAAATTGAAACAATCATCAAAAACCTACCAAAAAGTAAAAGTCCAGGACCAGATGGCTTCACCAGTGAATTCTACCAAACATTCAAAGAAGATTTAATACCTATTCTCCTCAAACTCTTCCAAAATTTCAAAGAGGAAGCAATACTTTCCAACTTATTTCATGAGGTCAATATTACTCTGATACCAAAACCTAGTAAGGATAACACAAAAGAAAGAAAACTACAGACCAGTATCTCTCATGAACACAGATGCAAAAATCCTAAATAAGATACTAGCGAACTGAATACAGCAACATATTAAAAAGATTATACACCACGATCAAGTGGGCTTCATCCCAGGGGCACAGGGATGGTTCAACATACGCAAATCGATTAATGTGATATACCACAGAAACAAATTTAAAAATAAGAATCATAAGATCATATCAGTAGATGCAGAAAAAGCCTTCGACAAGATACAGCATCCATTTATGATCAAAACACTTCACAAAATCAGTATAGAAGGAAAGTACCTTAACATAATAAAGGCCATCTATGACAAATCCTCAGGCAACATTATACTTAATGGTGAAAAACTAAAAACATTTCCTCTAAGATCAGGAACAAGGCAAGTCTGTCCACTATCGCCACTGTTATTCAATATCACATTGGAGGTCCTAGCGAGTGCAATGAGACAAGAGAAAGATATAAAAGGCATCCGAATAGGAAACAAAGAAGTTGAACTGTCACTATTTGCGGGTGACATGATTCTCTACAGAGAAAACCCTAAAGACTCCACAAGAACACTACTAGAAACAATAAGCGAATAAAGTTTCTGGATACAAAATCAACATTCAAAAATCCATAGCGTTCCTATACTCTAATAATGAAGTGTCAGAAAAGAAGTAGAAAAAATAATTCCTTTTGCAATTGCAACGAAAAGAATAAAACACCTAGGAATAAATTTAACGAAGCATGCGAAGGACCTATGTAATGAAAACTACAAGACCCTATTAAAAGAAATCAAAGAAGATACAAAAAAATGGAAAGATATTCCGTGTTCTTGGATTGGAAGAATCAACATAGTTAATGCTTTATTACCTAAAGCATTACACAGATTTAATGCAATCCTCATCAAAATCCCATTGGCATTTTTTAAAGAAATAGAACAAAAAAATCATCAGATTTATATGGAAGCACAAAAGACTCCGAATTGCCAAAGCCATCCCGAGAAAAAAAGAATGAGGCTGGAGGCATCACTGTGCCCAATTTCAAATTATACTACAAAGCGACAGTAATCAAAACAGTATGGTATTGGCAGAAAAACAGACACACGGACCAGTGGAACAGAATTGAGAGTCCAAAAGTAAACCCATATTCATACTGGCAAATAATTTTTGACAAAAAAGCCAAAAACATACCATCGAGAAAGGAAAGCCTCTTCAATAAATGGTGCTGGGAAAACTGGAAAGCCACCTGCAAAAGAATGAAACTAGACTGTTGTCTGTCATCACACACCAAAATTAACTCAAAATGGATTAAGGATTTAAATATAAGACCTGAAACAATAAAATGCATAGAAGAAAACATAGGAACTAAACTCAAGGACCTTGGACTTAAAGAGGATTTTATGAATTTGACCTCAAAATCAAGGGAAGTAAAAGCTATAATAAATGAATGGGACTACATCAAACTAAAAAGCTTCTGCTCATCAAAAGAAATCACCAACAAGGTAAAGAGACAACTATCTGAATGAGAAAATATATTTGCAAGTAAAGCCTCAGATAAGGGCCTAATATCCAAAATATACAAAGAACTCATACAACTCAATAACAACAAAAAAGCAAACGATCCAATCAAAAAATGGGCAGAGGACCTGAACAGACACCTCTCTCTAGAGGACATACAAATGGCCAACAAATATTTGAAAAGATGTTCAACATCCCTAGCTATTAGGGAAATGCAAATCAAAACCACAATGAGATACCATCTCACACCTGTTACAATAGTTATAATCAACAGGACAAATAATAACAAATGTTGGAGAGGATGCAGAGAATAAAGAACCCTCATATACTGCTGGTGGGACTGCAAATTGGTACAGCCACTATGGAAAACAGTGTGGAGGGTCTTCAAAAAACTAATTGATCTACTATATGATCCAGCAATCCCTCTACTAGGTATTTACCCCAAAGACTTGAAAACCCATATCCGAAAAGATATTTGTACGCCAAAGTTCATAGCATCATTATTCACAGTGGCCAGGACATGGAAGCAACCGAAGTGTCCTACCATAGTTGATTGGCTAAAGAAGCTGTGGTACATATATACAATGGAATATTAGCCATAAGAAGAGATGAAATACTACCATTTGTGACAATGTGAATGGATCTTGAAATAATCATGCTAAGCGAAATAAGCCAGACAGAAAAAGCTGAAAATCACATGATATCACTTATATGTGGGATATAAACCTGAAAGCAACAAATGAACAGGACAAACAAACAGAGATTCATGGACATGGACTATAGACTAGTGGTTACCAGAGGGTAGGGGGTGGGGGAGGAGAGGGAAAGTAGATGGGGTAAAGGGGGTCAAATATAGGGGTGTAGGGGGAGGGTGAAGTGCGTAAAGTGGGTCAAATATAAGGTAGCTGAAGGAAACTGGACTTTGGGTGGTAAACATACAATAGAATATATAGATGTCAAATGACAATGTACACCTGAAAAGTATATGATTGTATTAACCAATGTTACTCCAATAAACTTAATTAAAAAAAAGATATATCAGCCCCTTCAGCTGACTTTTCCTCTCAAAAGTCAAAAGCCACTAGATACTGAAACTAACATAATATTATATGTAAACCATAATTTAAAAATAAAAATAAAGTTAAAAAAAAAAAGAAAGCAAGCCACTTCTCAAATGGGTCTTTCCATCATGATCACAAAAATATGTATCTGAGCCAGGATCCTTGTGAACCAAAGATCACTAAATATGCCAATGATTTTGATAGTTTTAAAATTTATTTGATCTTCAAACCTACTGAATTTAAATGCAGTTTCTTTTAATAACTGGATTAATCTTTACTATTAAAATATTATTTTTTATTTATATTGGATGACATTCTCTAACAATTTTTCAAGATGAACTTTTCTTTTAAATTATTCAAGTTACTTACTGACATTGAATGATAAGCTGGCTTTGGTAGATGTAGAATATTTACTGCCCATGTTAAATTGTACAGGATATTATAACATTAAGAACCAAGAAGTACAAAGATGAAAATTTGATCTTACTGTATTGAAAACCAAATGGCTTTTCTATTAGTATCAGTCCATTCTGTTAAAAGTGAGAAAGAACATTTATATAAAATTGCTAAGAAATATGAAGCATTCAATTAAGTACTAATGCTATGGATGTATACTTTCCATTTTTGAACCACATTATCAGTGAATCATTTTTACTTATGCATTAAATAAATAAGTTAGTTCAGAATTAACTAACCTTACATCTCAGAAATTATTAAAATAAAAAAGTAAGCTTTTAACAATCAAAAGCTGTCACAAGCAGCTTTATGAACTTTAATGAAAATTGTTTATAAAATATAAACTTCATCAAAATATGCTTCTGCCTTTCTCTGATAGATAAGAAGAATTACAATATACACTTCAAACCCTTTCAGGACACAATCTCTAAAATCCAAATGATTCTCTGCATTTAAAGAATGGAGCTTTTAGAATATAAATTAATTCAAACAATTATGTCATTTGTTCACTGTAAAATTAGAAATGGTTCCTGTTCTAGTTTCATACGTCCAGGAAAAGAAAACAGGTTTCAAAATAAGTAGCTACGAAATGCTTGGTTGTTCATTTCCTTAGGGAAGTTCAGTAAGTCAGCTTATCTTCTGGCCTTCAAACTAGAAGCCTTTTCTGTTATTAAATTAGCATCAAATTCATAAGCAAATTACTCTTCTGGGAACTAGGTTCAAATGTATTAAGGTTAAATTTTGATTACCTTTTTCAAATCAAGCAAATGATTTTGTACCATAAGAGTTTATGGAAATAAATTTTATGTAAACATTTTAACAATTCCCTATTTATTAAATCTAAGCATTGTAATTTGGGGGCATTAACATGCTTACAGTAATGAAATAAGGAAAGACTGGGAATAATAAAAAGATCAGTGACCTTATTTATAGTTAAGATCTAAACTCAGCTTCATTAAACTGATAGCCTGCTCCTTTATATCACTGTGTTACTGAGAATGTGATATTACCCAGATATTCAGATATTAAAAATGTTCTGTATATATTTACTAGGGCTTCCATAACAAATTACCACATTCTAAGTGACTTAAAACAATAGAAATTTCTCCTCTCACAGTTCTGGAAACCAGAAGTCTGACATCGGAGTGTTGTTGGGGCCGTGCCCCTTTGAAGGCTCTAGGGAAGAATTCTTCCTTGCATCTTCCTAGCTTCTGGTGGCTCCCAGCCATCTTCAGCATTGCTTGGCTTGTAGATGCATCACTCCAATCTCTGCCTCTGTTTTCACCCAGCCTTTTTCTGTGTGTGTTCTCTTTTCTTCTCTTCTTATAAGGACACCAGGCACTGGATTTAGGGCCCACCTCGAGATCCCTACTAATTAAGTGTACAAAGACCCTATTTTCAAATAAGATCACATTCATAGGTACTGGCAGTTAGGATTTGAACATGTCTTTTAGGGATACACAATTCAACCCACTACAAGCTCTAAGTCAGTAATTAGAATCAAAAATTGAATTAATTCAATCTCTTTCTATTCTAAGAATTGTTAAAATTTTGGTAAATGTATAAAATGTCCAAGATATGTGAGAAATGAGATGAGGGGCATATAAAGAGGAAAACTGGTTATCTTTGTTTATAATTACTTTTTATATTCACCTTACTCTCTCTCTAAAACTAATTATATTTCTAATTAGAGAGGAAGAAATACCTGACCACCACTGCTAAAAGTACTTTCCTCATGAAAGAAACAAAAAAGAGTAGGTGAAAATATTCTGCTGCAAGGTTATTATCTTGAGGTAAACAGCATACTTGGAAATTCAATTTGATTACTGATTCATTTATATTTCTAATTTTATACATTTATAAGTATAATTCATTAGATAATTATATCTACCATTTATCCTTTTGTTATTTAAGTCAATAGATTTTACGGTCTTTACAATATTATGACTATGCAAATTAAAAAATATTATTTTAAAGACCCTGAAGCCAAAATTTCTATATGGTAAAATCCTTCCCTCTCCCCTCAAAAAAGGCAACACCAAATGCTAGCAAGAATGAAAGAGCAATAGGAATTCTCATTCATTGGTGGTGGGAACTGATAAAGGTACAGTCACTTTGCAAGACAGTTTGGCAGTTTCGTACAAAAGATTCTTATCAAAATCCAGCAATCCCACTTCTACACACTTACCAAATGAGTTGAAGACTTAATGTCTACATAAAAATCTGCACATGAATGATTTTAGAAGCTTTATTCATAATTACCAAAAACTGGAAGCAACCAAAATGTCCTTCAAAAGGTGAATGAATAAGCAAACTGTGGTAAACCCATTGAGTGGAATGTTATTCAGCAATAAAAATAAATGAGTTACTAAGCTACAAAAAGATATGGAGAAAACTTAAAAAGATATTGCTAATGAAAGAAGCCAATTCGAAAAGGCTACCAACTGTATGATTCCAAATACATGGCATTATAGAAAAGGCAAAACTATGTTGACAGTAAAAAATCAGTGATTGTCAGAGGTTCAGGGTAGGAGGAGCGGATGAGCAGGTGGAGCACGGGATTTTTAAGGCAATGAAACTACTGTATATGGCACTGTAATGGTGGTATGTGACATTACACATTTGTCAAAAACCACAACTGAACCCTCGCATAAACAATGGAATTTAGTTAATAAAAATGCATCGATATTGGTTCATCGGTCATAACAGATGTACCATACTAACCAAGATGCTAATAAATAGGTGGCTCTGGGGGAAGAAGGGGTGTATGGGAAAGAAACTCTCTGTACTCAATTTTCTGTAAACCTAAAACTTCTAAAATTAATAAAAAATAAAAATAATAAAGTTATGTTTCTTTTTATCCTAGATCAAGTTTGATTTAAATAACGTAGTCCTTGAGAGTTTTCTAGGATTACCCTCCTGACCTACGATGCTGGGTTTATGAACAATCATTCGATTTTCCTCTTTTCTATATTTTCCGGTGCTCTCACAATGATATCTAAAAGCCAGCAAATAAATCTAATCTGTTTTTTGAGAACTAAATCTCTGAATGTAAACTTATTAGCATTTTAGATTTCCAGTAGGAAATTACTTAATTAATTTATTTTAATTCCTTGGCCTGTAGGATCTCTCTCAATCTCTTTAAAATAGTATTAGACAGGGGCTGGAAATTTCATTTAAAAAAATACAATTTCTTATTAATTTATAATAGTTTATATCCAAGAACAACTGTATGTGTTAAATGACAGCATCAATACTCTAATATGTGCTTATTTTTCTATTTCCTCTGTCTTCTTTGGGCATTTATTGGGGCGGGGGTGTCCAATGCTACAGAATGTACCTTTTCTTTTTGGTAATGTTATTACTATCTTTTTTTTTTTAAAGTTTCAATGTTTGTGTAGTATACATGACATATTAATATAAAGAGCACAACTTGAATTCACTGAATCCAAAGACAAAAAAAAACAAACGATTTTCTCTCACGAATATAATGCTTTCTACCTTTCTAGAACACTACCACAAACACCACCAAAAATTTTTTTAGAACCCTGCTCTTTGGGAATTTAGAGATTTCCTTTAGATTTGTGTGGGGATAAACTATACCAAAGAACAAAATCAACTCTTACAAACTAAATTTATTATGGATTCATATAAAGTTATATTACTTTTTATATTTTAAATAACTATAATGCCGCTTTTTGCTGTTTTTAGTTTAAACATCATATTTTATAATTATAAAACTATAAAATATAGGTTAGTTTTTGAGATATAAAGGGAGAAATAGTAAAAACAGTAGACTGAAATAGTCTATTTTAACCTTGTTGCAATATTTACATGATCTTCTATATAATGAGGCATATAATCTTGCTGTTGCTTTCCCATCACCCCAAGATTAATAGAATGTAAAGCCTCCATAACCTATTATGTCTACCTAGGGAATATGGGAGTTCTTTGTATAATGCACTGCATAGCATCTAACTGAAAATCTAATTAAGTAGAACTATAGATGCTAAAAGTACCTATGTGCTTTCAATTGTCTGTTATTTGCTGACCTGTAGATAACTTTTCAATTGTTTATGTTATTTGCTGACCTGTAGATAGATTTCAGCTTGCTATTTTCAAATAAATAATAAAGTCCATTAAGAACAATGTTTTTTTAGTAACTAAATGCCCTATGATTATCAACTCAACTGTGTATCTCTCTCCTTAATGGTGGCCCAAAATGCTTAGGTAAGTTTGAACTTGCATGAAATATTTACTTGGTTGCATTTGCAAATTGTACGCTCACATGAATAACTGTGAAGTAGGCATGGCTTCCCTTTCAGCTTTTATATTTGCTTTCTCTGTCTCACATTTTATGGTCCTTTGCCCGGGTGTCTTTGGCCTCCATTGCCATTTCTTGGGCTTCTTTGGGACCCCACTGCGGCATTCTGTATGACATTCGGTATGCTATACAATTGTGTGATTTCCCTAAGAAGACTCTCTGGCAAGAGCGTGAGCTTTTGGCAAGCACAGGTGGCCTCAGGGTGCAGGCTGCTGCAGGAGTCAACAACACAGAGCTCTAGTTGTGCTAAGCAGATGCAGCTGTGGCAAACATTATAGGAAAAAGAGACAGTGGTTATAGGAAATCAATAGTGTTAGGTTTAAATAGGCAGCATAAACACACTTTCCAAATTAAGTTACTCTATGTTGTCTTGAACTCTCTATCTTTAGGGTCAAGGAATGAACTTTGGAGGAGCTGAATTCAATTCCTATTGATTTTCCATAGGCTCAAAGATCACTCTACCAACATGGTCTCTCTCACTTTGTCTCTAAATGATTTTAGTATACATGAGAAAGTAAACTTCCCACGTGCATCTTTGTCAGCCTTAAGTGATTACTCAGAAATAGGTAGTAGAAACAGTTAGTGTGTCATAGGACTAAAAACGTTTGCTCATGAGAAATGGCCAAAGCTTTATGATTATATACTGCACACACTCAGTTCAGAAACAACATTTTAAGTTAGAGATTTTATTAAAATATGCTGAATGGGAAACAAAGAAACCTCAAATAAGACCTGTGATGGGTGTTTCCAACACTGCATTTTAAATTTTGCTAGAAGATCACATATTTTCCAATTGCTCTTCTCTGAGAGAAGAGGCAATATGCACAGTGGGCTAACATCTGACCTAGAGTTGAGCTCTCCCAATAGAGTTGCAATTTGTTTTCAAGCTGTACATTATGGATGATTGGTATTCTGGCAGAAATAACACTGAGAAGGTATCCTCAGATACCACTAGGTCCCTGTTATGATCCTTGGCAAAAGCTATTAGACTCTGGAAGCACAAATTGGCCTGAGGTAATGCTCAAGAAGATGAAAATTTGCTTATTTTCTAAACAGTGTGATTAAGACACTGTGATGTTTTGTCTTATTAACTCTTTGGTCTCTTTCAAAAGTCAAGCATGTCAGAAAGTTGGGCTTGCAAATGTGGAAGGCACTGTATGACAGAGCCGCTCCAGGTGGACATAGGCCCCACTGTGGCTGTAGAAGCCCAGCTCTTTCTCTGCACTGAAAACATCTCTGAGACTGAAGAAAGAAAGACAGTGGAGAAGCCTCTGGATTTTTCTCGTACAAAAGTAAAAGAATTCAAATTTGGATTTTAATCCTTTGGCCATTGGACTTTAACTTGCAAAGGGAATTAAAGTTTGGATATTAATTTTTCCCATGAAATTGATGAGCAGACTTATACTCGAATTTCTTATATTCCTGTGTTTCTAGCACTTTATTATTGGACTATAAGCAATTTTTTCTTGAAACATCCTTTAAACTACATTTCAGGAAAGAATATCTAATGTAATTGGACCGAGTATTAAATGAGAAATAAAAAAAGGACATTCAGTGTTAGTTGCATTGTGATCATGAAGTCAATTTCATTACTGTCCTGTTCTAACCATTTGATTCCAGAAAGATACCCAACAGGGTAATGGCTGGGATCAGGGAAGTGGTCTCATGGAGGAAGTAGCCAGAGAGTCTCTGGATTCAGCTGACCTCCTCTACATCGGATGGACAAGTTAATCTTTGGCACTCGGCATCTACCATCTCTGGATAACAACCCACCTACACATTCAGTCTCCTTTCTCAGAGAAGGGCATTTGAAGAAAAAAGTTCTGCGTTCTTGCAAATCTTAAGAGAGAATAAAATTTTGGGATATATTAAGAGAAAATGACTTTGTTTCCTTCCACATGGAAGTCGATCAGAGAGGATAATATTCCCAGCCTCTCTCACACTCTTTGCTTGCTCTGCCTTTGCCTGCAGAGTGGAAACCACCTCTGCTTCTACAACAGCAGGACTTGGTTTCCGTATTAGGACCTTCTTCTGGTCCTGTTGTTAATATGGTGGAAAATTTTATTGGCTTTGCCGACTAGCTTCATAAATCAGCTCTACAAATGATTATTGCTTATTGTTTTAAGGAGAAGTAAAGGCTTATATTAAAGTACAAAAAAACCCAAAGATGTTCTGATTAATATAAAATTTAATATCCATTTTGATATAAATAAAGGCATACTTAATAGCATATATTTAGCACATGAAAAGAGTACCTTTAAGATTCTGGAAAATTTTATGAATTCCCTTTAAGTAATCCTTGATAAAACTGATGCAGTCACAAGGAAATGAGAAAATTATTAAATAGGAGGAAAATATTTGTGAGAAACATAAAATCATGTTTTTATGTGACACAATATTTGATGTGCAGATGTTTAGAAAAATATTGCTTTTATAATTTTAGTTTCACGCTGTGTTTTCAGTAAATGGACAAAAACTCGGTGAAGATATTTATATTTCTCTAAACAACTCCACTTTCCTAAATGGATTCATATTGATTTTGTAAATGCTTCTCCCCTCCCAACAAGTAATGCGTTTGTGTCAGTTATACACGCCAGTCACCACTTACAGTTAATTATAACATAGCAATGCTGTAGGAAATGGAAATAAACATTTCTAGTTGAAGACAGAAAATATATTTTTGAAAAGTCTCCCACAACACTTAAGGAGGAAATTTCCTAAGATTTAAAATGTTATCTTTTTCATTTCATTTTAATAAAAGCTTCATGCTGAAAATTTTATAGCAATAGTTGTTTGAGATATGGTTTGTAATAAACATGTTATAAGGGAATATAATTTGAATGATGAATAGAAAATCTTAGACACTAAGGATTAGTATTAATAACAGGCATGATATTGCTGTTACTGTACAATTTTTTCATCAAGTTGTAGATAAACTAAGATACAGTTTACCACAGTGCATTATGAAAAGTGTATTTGTAGAGCTGGAAAGGGCCTTAAACATCGTTCTGATCCAACACCATCATATTACACACAAGGAAATTAAGGTGACAAGGATATAAATACAACTTACATGTCACACAATATTTACCATACTGAGAAGGATCACACACGCTTCTGACTTTCTCAGAACTTAGAGTAGAGATGATATACCAGTCACTGTCAATCTATATTTTTTTAGTGTGGCCATTAATTTAAAAAGTTCATTTATTTATTCTTTAAGTACTTTTCTGTGTCACACACCACTATTGGCTGGGAACACGGTGTGAACAACACAGATAAGAGATAATATCCCGAATTTTCATTCATTAAGTTTGCCTTCTATTGGGAAGAAACCAAAAGCAAATCAATCATATGTAAATCAGAATCATACAATAAATATTATGTCATTAAATATGTTAAATATAATTATTAACCTACAATATAATAAATAAATCATGAAATTTGGTGCCACGCAAAGAACTGAAATAGAGATATAATAAAGAATGACTTGATGGTCTAAACTGGGGCTCAGGGAAAGCCTCTCTGATGGGTGACATTAAGATGTGACTTAAGAGACAAGGAGGAGATAGCCATGAGAAGAGCAGGAGGGAGCTGTTTCCAGGAAAAAAATGAAACTTGGCTCTTTTAGGGAACATAAAAGAGGCCAAGGTGGCCGAAACATATGAGATAAAGTTGTAGATGTGGACAGGAGACTGGCCATACAGGCCTTGGGGATAAGATCTATGTTATTGTTAAATACGATAGGGAACCACTGAATAATCTTAATTTGGAAAGGGGGACAGGGGACCAAAAGGATAATCTGATTTGAGATTCTGACAATTTTTCCAGTTTCTTTAGTGAGAAGAATGGACAGACAGAGGGTAACAGCGAGGGAGACCAGTTAGGAGGCTATTTGCATAATCATGGCAAGAGATAGTCGTGGTTTACATAGGAAGATGGCATTGAAGATACGGACACATATATGTGAATTCAGGATATCTTTCAGAGAGAGGTTGGTTGGAATTGCTCTACTGAATGACAGGAGGAGAGTAAAGAAAAGAGAGATTTCGATTTGGAAATTGGGTGGGTGGCTGATGGTGCCATTTACCAGGAGAAGAAAATCTAAGAAACAGCTTTTTAGGATGAGGAAGAAAAGCTTTATCAGTAGGTCTAAATATCAAATTCCCTTCTCAGAAAACTGAAGAAGTGAATAGGTTCTCACCAACATGACTTTTCTTTATATAAGAAATAACCTCCTTCTGCTAGTAAATAACAGGCTTCCTGAGCCTTTTTACTGAGATTTTTTTTAAATGAAAGCTTTACACTATTTCAAGATTCCAATAACAATTTAAAATAATCAGCATCTTTACTTGTAGTGAAGTATCTATTCAATTTTGCAGAAGTCATTACTACATTTGCGAACTTTTTGCCATAAAGCACAATTAAATAGGAGGATAATTGGGATGACCAGACAATAAAAAAAAAAAAAAAAACAGTAAGTAGCTTTCATCATAAAGGATTTGTGTTGTGTCTTTTGTTGCACTAATGAAATGATTTGTAAGACCGTGTATACGCTTAGGCTCAGAATCCTCTTACATCTCACGCTTTGTCTTTAAAAGTCACCACATTGGACCGCCAAATGTCTTTGTAAAATACAGAAGCTCATAAAATATAAGACAGAAGGGAGTAATAAATAAATAAATGAGAAAATTGCCAAATATACGAAACTTTCACAACACATATACTTTCTAACTTGCATAATCCCTGTTAGGCAATGTTTCTAACAACAGCAAAGTCATGGGCGGGGGGCGGGGGCAGCTGAATCATAAAGCAAAAAAATTCCTTCTTTAGAATGAAAACATCCTTCCAATTTTCTATTACATTTGAAAGTTCACTCCTTTTAGTCAGTCTGCAGTACATAAGGTTGGTTGTACAAAATAATTTGTGAGTGACAAGCTGACACCATCAGCTTATTTCTTCTGTGCGATTCAGCACTCACCAGTTATCAGTGGGCTCCCCTAATCGTGTTGAAGACTGAATTAAATGAGAACGGTCCTACTGTGCATTGCCATGTGAGACTGAAAGGCCACTAAGAGCCTGCACGAGCCCATCACTGTGGGCACTGCCATCACAAACCATGCTTGACTCAAAAAGTGATTTTTTAAACCTCACTTTCTTATATAATCTTAAAGTTTTGTGGAACCCTGGTTAAGAAACAAGGGTCTAAAGTGTTTATTATTTAAGAAACAACACCATAATAAACCTGACTTGTCTGTATTTATGGGATGCAGCTACAATGAGAATGAAAGTCACACAAGCAAGTATAAAAGCCAGGTCTCCATAACTCAGTTGCTCCCCTACATGGCTTGTAAATTATGCAGGTAGTGCACACTAGTTACTCCAAAACCAAAATATCAAAATATATTCTGGCTTAGAAAAGCGTTCTTAGGAAGCTGCCTATGATGCTGTGAGGTACCCCAGTTATCAGTGTGGCATCTGGTACCTCTTTCTTCTCCATTCTTAATTATAAATAAAGGTCAGTTTTGAGTTAAATTTATATTTTGTTTGAATCGGATTGACAATTTAGCTATTTGTGATAATGCAAGAGGAAACAAAATGTTTTGTTTTGGTCTTGTTAAGTGTGAAGTGCCTATTAAATAACCATGTAAAATATCAAACAGGCATATGGGTTTTAAGCCTGGAGTTGCAGTGTGAGTCAGAGCTGAATATGTATTTACGAGCACAGGAATAAATGAAATAACATAGGGTAAAGAAGTCCAAGAATTAAACCCCTGGTATTACAATATTTTAAGGATGAAACGAGAGCCAGAAACAAAGTAGACATATATGTAGTAGCCAATGAGAAAGACAGTTCAGAATATTGTCCTAAGAGAAAAATGTGTTCCAAAAAGGAGAAAGGGGTCAATTTTAACAATGCTGCTAAACATCAAGAAAAAGGCGTTATTGGGTTCAGAAGCACGGACAACCCTGACAAGAGCAAATTCAATGTAACATTGGGGTCACTCCACTGCTTTGAGGCTGTATGATAAGGAAGTGGAGAAAATGAGACTTCAAGTCAAGGCTGTGTCCTTATCTAAGATATAGGGTAGCATAGAACTTTATAGACTGATGGAAATAAAATAATAAGAAACCAGTGGTGTATGGATGGTGGGGATGATTTCACAAACAGAGCACTTAAGTCATGCAGGAATGAGATTCACAACAGAATAGAGATAACTTCTCAGGTAATAGAAGGAAAGGTAGAGAGCAGAGATGGTTATCTTGTGCTGGGAATAAAAGAGAACTCATGTCAGCTTCTATTTCCTCAACGAAAATTGAGACAAGATTGCGAACTAAGAGAAGGATTCTTGTAGGAGGTTTGAGTGAGCGAGAAAAGAAGAAAGATAGGAGTAAAATATACCAACACGACAATTATAACAAAAATAATGTGATAAATGTCATAAGAGATACATAAGATGCTACAGTGTCATCAAAGAGAAAGGCCAAATCCAAAAAAAAAGAAAAAAGAAAAAAACCAGTTAAGTGCAAAGCTTTAATGGAGGGGAATGCATTTGGGCTGGGTATCAAGGAAGTAGGATTGTCAAAGGCAGACATGATGTGGGAAGTGTGGTCCAAGATGAAGGAACAGAATAAAGAGAAAGAAGACAGGAGAGCACACACGTGATAGCCCAACAGAGAGTTATCTTCTCTGGCCTGACTTTAGGGCATGTATGCAGGAGTGGCTGACTCCAAAGGACGGTCTGAGCTACAGCACTGAGGTCTCCTAATGTTACATTAAGATCCTGGACTTTTCATTGGAAATGAGAAACCTCAGGTAATCCCCACTCCATTCTGCCCAAACTCTGCATTTATGTCTTGATTACAGTACCTGCCACTTTTGCTGTTATTTATCTTATCATGAATCTGTTGTTTTCAACAAATTAAAAACTCTCCAAAAGTAGTGTCACATGCCTAAAGCCCTAGAGCTTTGCATGTTTTCTGGAACATAATAAATGCAAGACACATTTTATTTTATAAACAAATAATCAAAGCTGGACATTATGAGGACTTATCTAGCAGTAACCTACCAAATGCATTTCTAAGAAGAGTGACTGGAGGAAAAGTCACTGGTTAGAAAGTGACTTCATAAGTCCTGGTGAGGTAGAGGTTCTAACCTAACCTGGAGCTATTATTCTGTGTATGTAAAAACTTTAAGCAAAATAATAACAAACAGAATGCTTTTATGCTTGGTATTATTGAGACACTTAAAAATATGCAATCTACTTAAAATATAGCAGGGTAACCAATTGAGATATAAATATGTATTCTGATTTTACTACTAATAGAGATAAAGAATGAGAGGTATTTTGCCCTTTCATATCTGAAGTAAGTAAGCAAACATTTGTGTTCTGATTTTCAGGCCCTTGTTTAGGCAAAAGGAAACAGATATTCTTTAGATTTCAGGGCCCTGCTAAAGAAAACCTTATAATGAGCATGCCCCCCTCCCACCACCAATAATTCCTCTCTAAGGAGCAACCCTCTTCCTCATTCCCATAATTAAGATGGAATTTATCATACTTCCTGTCTCTTAGGTTGGCCAATCCAAATATTTTTCTCCCTGGCCACAAAAGCCACTTCAGGGATGAGTCTATACTCATTCAGAATATTCTCTGAAAATTTTGCAAAACCTAATAATAAAGTGAACCAACGCCTGCTAGAAGCCATCTATCAGTAGAGAGAACCAGCTTGAGAAAACAGCCAACAAGGAGGAAAATCAGAGCAGGGAGCAGACAGAGAGGGATACTGTTTCAGCCCCTAGGCCAAGCCCATCTGAAGCCAGTGGTGGCTATTGAGTTTCCATTTCTTTATGCCAATAAACCCCGCTTATGTGCTTAAATGAGTTTGAGTTCTTGTATCTTGCAATGGAATGAGCTTGACTGATACAAGCCACCACCAGGGTTATTTGGAAGTTGAAGATCCACTGAGAAAAGAGAGAAGAGATTGTTGGCAGTTCCCTGAATAAGGGAAATGTAAGTCAGCCAAGGAGAGCTTGTGAGTGTTTGCAAGTCTGGAATGATAATGGGTATTTGAAACTTTTCATTAAGTGACAAAGATCTGGATCCCATTTGTCCATAGTTCTCCAGACAGGAATGGCTTGCAAGATAGACCTAGAGAGTCTAAACACTAGCCACTGGGCTTTAGGAATCCTGGTGAAAGACCCTATCCCCAGTTGGCTCAGGAGGGTGGCTCACTCATGCCCTGCTGCAAACCCTCCCCACAACCACGGCCCAAGGACCGAAATCAGGGTCTTTCAAAATTTGGGAACCTAAAAGCTTTGCAGAAGTTTCTATCTACCCATAGTGTCTGATATTAGCCTTATGACTTGCAGTCAGATTCAGTTCAACTTAAAATAACAAATAGTATTAGTAGTTTACATGCTTGGGTATTATACAGAAAATTCATAGCAACTACATATTTTTTAAACCAATGCCTGATTAGACTTTGTAAAAGTGAAACTAAATATGTTTATTTCTAACATCTTTACTTACTTCTTCAAAAATGTGCTTTTTTCCCCATTCTTATTAGCATTTTATTTTATTTTATTTTATTATTAGTTTCAAGTATACAGTATGTTAGTTAGACCTTTATATAGTTTATGAAACAATCCCCTGATTACTCTATCTTCCCTCTGGTTCTACTCATAGCTATTACATTACTGCTAACTGTATTCCCTATGCCGTGCTCCCTATTCCCATGACCGCTATCAACTACTAATCAGTACTGCTTTAACCCTTCACTCCTTTCTCCCAGCTCCCCCAGCCCTCTCCCCTCTATTTGTGAATTTGTTTTGATTAGTTTGTTCTTTTTGTTCCTTAGATTCTGCATATAAGTGAAATCATATGGTATTTATCTTCCTCTGTCTGACTTATTTTGCTCAGCATAATAATCTCTAGGTCTATCCATGTCATTGAAAATGGTAGGATTTCATTTTTTTATGGCTAAGTAATATTCCATTATATATATGAACCATAACATTTTTATCCAATAGTCTGTTGATGGGCATTTAGGCTGTTTCCATATCTTGGGTATTGTGAATTGCACTGCCATGAACATTTGGGTGAATAGATCTTTATAAATTAAAAATGTGCTTTTAATAATAAGCCATTTAACTTGATTATTTTCCAGTTAAATTTCTCATTTGTTTGAACCTCATTTACTATTATACTGATGGTCTTTATTCTGTTTCAAAAATAAAAGGAAAATCATCCAGATTTCAAAGTTAGCAGATATATTTATGTAAAATAAACTTGCAACCACTAAAATTAGCTACATCTGCAGGAAACTCTTCCTTTTAACTCAAAATCCTTTTTTTCTTAATATAAAATTGTTGAATTTGTGGTTTCCTTTTGTGATTCTTTTGTAATAAAAAATCAGAAAATATGTGAAACTACATAAGTTCATTATTAGAAAGAGTAAATGAATTCTAAATATGAATATTTCATAATTACATCTCATTTAAATCTAAAGTAAAAATAATAGTTTTGGAAAAGTAAACCTTTGATATTATGCTTTTAATGAGTTTTTTAAATCATGGAAAATGTGTCTTCCTAGGCAAAAATATAATCAGGCTTTCAAAAAGCTAGGACTTTGTTATTATAAGCGAAAATTCACATTCAGATGACACAAATCACTATGACATTCAAATAAAAGGTGTTTTGTTTTTGTTTTTAAATTCCTCATATTGAACAGAGGGTCCCTGGCCTATTCTGTAGCCACATCCCCCAGTTTGCATAATAAAAACAAAAGACACACCCCTCCTGAAGAATTTTTTTTTGTTACATTACTGTACATAGAATTGTGACATTTTATGTGTACAAATGCTACTCCTATCAACGAATGCAGGAAAAATAGGGAGAGACATTGCTTCCTTCTTTTTGTGACTCCAGGGAGCTTGAGTCTTTAGTGTTCTTTCATTGCAAGTAATGGAACTCAAGCTAGCTTAGGGCAAAAAAGTAGGGAGAAAATTATTAGGAAAAGTTGGGGGTGTCTCATGAACACCAAAAACAATATCAGAGTTAGTTTCTCAAGAAGGACTAGAATCTCAATTTTAATACATCCCTCCCCCTTTATCTCACGCGCTCTCTTTCTCTCTCTCTCTCTCTCTCTCTCTCTCTCTCTCAATCTTTTACCTTATATATCTTATTATTTTCTTTCTGCACTTAGATGACATGGTACAATTGGTACAATTTATCCCAAATCATGGCTGGAATCCCTTGGATCCAGTTTTAGATTCCTAAGTTAATAGGATAACATAAGCAAATATAATATAAACATGTATTTTAAGGAGTATCCCAAATCCTTACGGACAGATGTGGGGAAAAGTAGAATGCATTCTCAGACGCAGGAGCCCAGAATATATCTACTCCAAATACCTTTTTAAAAATGTATTTAAAAAGCAACATAGAAGTTTTTCAATGGTTGTCCTTTTTTCAAACTTTTGGAGAAAAGCTTTTATATTTCCTCGATATAACATAATTTCATCTTCTTTTCTATACTGTAGACCATGTAAGATATAGGTTTTATGACCTCTGCTTTTGGCCCACCTTCATACACCTTGAGTAATATTAACTTTTGTAGTACAACTGTGGAGAGAGTGGGTAGCAGGCAGGAAAGCAGTCAGAATACTTCATCTTGACTAAGTCCATAGAATAGAATAACAATTGGGTGGCAGAGGATTTTGCCTTATATATTTAAAAAAAAAAAAAAAAAGGAATAATGCATTCCTGGAAAGGACTAATGCACTTGCTTTTACTTTGGAATCCAGTTTACATAAAATTGATTGAAAGGGTGTGAATTTTATTTTTCCATTTATACGAGTTATTAAAATAGGATTTTATCTTTTCATAATTGTATTTTTCATTAAGTTCTATTAGGACATAGGACATACATCATGGAAAACAAGGTGTATTTGAAACAAAAAAATGAAACTCTACTGCTCAGAGTGTCCCTTGAGGACTTGTTAGGGCCGTAGAGGAGTCCAGGCCTGAGAATCAAGTAGGCCCAGGATCGAGTCCTGATGTCTGTCTTCATCTTACACTTTTGAGACAGCCATGGTGATAAATTAATTCTTTATTCATTATGAATGAAAAAATTAGCGTTCTAAGCAGTGTGAATTAAAACTGGTAATCGTGTGCTGCTAACAGGAATGTAAAATGGTACTGCTGCTTTGGAAAACAGCCAAAATTAGGTTAAACATAGTTAATGTATGACCCAGCAATTCTACTGCTAGGATATATACCCAAGAAAACTGAAAGCATACTTCCACGTTAAAATGTATACACGAATGTTCACAGCAGCATTATTAATAATACCAAAAGTGCAAACAACTGATAGATCTATCAGCTGATGAATGAATAAACAGAATGTGTATGTTTATTCAATGGCATATTATTCAGCAATAAAAATGAAAGAGGAATCGATATATCCTACAACATGGTTGAGCCTTGAAAATATTACCTAAGTGAAAGAAGTCACTCACAAAAAACCATATAGCATATGATTCTATTTATGTGAAATGTCCAGAATAGGCAAATCTGTAGAGACAGAATGTAGATTAGTGGTTGCCTAGGACTGGGGAAGGATAGAAAGTGACAGTTAATAGGTACAGGGTTCTTTCCCTTCATATTTCTATTCATATTGCCTCATCCTACCTTAAAATAAAGAGGAATAAAATGATAAATACTCTGAGCGCTATTTAAATGCTAATATTACTAACATTAAATATTACTACTAGTACCAATATTAAATAATATTACTAATATTGACTAGTAATGACACAATTAATAAAATTTATTGCCATTCATTATAATTTATTTATCAATTACAATGTACCAGGCACTGGGCTAAGCATTTTTTATTCATTAATTAATATTCATAATAATCCTGTGAGAGGTGAAGTGCTATTAATCCAATTTATATATGAGGAAGTTGGGGCTCAGAAAGCTTTGATTAATTTTTCCAATCTGTAAGTTTAATAAATAGCAGAGCAGATAAATCCAACTGTAGCCGATCCCATGGGCCAAATCCTTAAACAATATGCAGCCTCCCCTGCAATAGCCTGATGGGTATGTGTAACTGATTACAGAACACTTTGCTTGATCATGCCTTTAGAATTTCCCCTAGTATTTTAGGTAAATTCATCATATAAACCAGCCTAAACACTGCTGTCTCTTCTGTAGATTTTCAGTACCCTGAGAGAACATTCAACTACCTTCTGAGTTAGATATTGTAATGATATGCATTCTCTTAATCACTATTTTCGATTGGTACAAACCAGTTCAATATTAACAGGCTCACTAGCACCCTTCACATAATTAAGGCTAATTGTGCATTCATCAGAGAGCACCATGTGGGTATCCACTGGGATTTTGAGTGATGCATGATGTTTCAGCAACATTGACAGGAGTCCTTCCAAGATAATATTATGTAGGTAAATTAATAATTATGTATTAATGCACTATCAGAAGAGAATACAAGGTTACTGCTACCTTGAACTGTGGATCTTTTAAAAATTTAACAGAAAACATGCATCTCACGAAAGTAGAGCCTTGTCTTAAACTGTTTCCAATAATAATAGAAGTTAACATTCATCAAAATGCTAACTATAACCTAGGTATTGGTGCTTTACATGTATCATCTAATTTAATCCTAAAACAATACTGCAAACCAGGGGCTATTATAGTATTATTCTCTTTTCACAGATGTGGAATATAGGACAGAGGGAAGTAGTCGAGTAAAGATATCAGGTATTCTAGCATAAAGCCCATACCCTTAACCACTACTCTACAGGGACTCCATATGCTTAAAATAAGTTCCAGTTAATATAAATCATTAACTGATGTCAGCTTGAAATACATATAAAAGAAGAGTCTATGCTAAGGAAATAATTTAAAAACCAGTGTTGAGAGACATTTCAGAAAATAACTGGAAATGTTTTGATTCATTTGCTATGTGTATTTCTAAATATATTCTGATATCGTTAAGGAAAAAGAAATGCTATTATTACAACAAATTTATTCCTACATGGTAACAGGAAGAGGAGAGGCAAGATAAAGTGAAGCCCTCTTGATTTATTAATCCCCAAAAGCTGTTCTTAGGTTAAATTTAAAGGTAAAATTGCCCAACTCTAGATTTGTAGGAATAAGGAGGCAAAGACAAGTCTCTATGGGTCTGGAGGAGGTGTCTGAGAAATTCTGAAACAAGAGCCATAAAACTGGCTTGGGCTGGTCCTTATAAATCTGAAGCCTTAAATCAAGAAGAAAAATTGAATTCAGAATGGTGAGTATAACAGCCAAGATGATTTCAAGGTGGGATTCTGAAACCAAAGTAATAAAGACGGAAATCAACAGAGGCAGAATCTAAGAATTAGGGCTAGAGGCTGAAATGGGCCAGAAATGGGTAAAATGGCAAGTAAAACAAATGGAGGGCAAAGCAGACACCTGGCTGAGATTTTTACCAGGCAACTGGGTATTCTTGTACTACCTCACAACTCCACAAATGAGGGTTTTCAAATCAAGACCCTGAGTTTGTTAAAGTTTCAATTGTTTAAAAGCAGCGTCTAAGGATGGCTTTATGTGTCTGGTGGTGATCAGCTCTCTTTTTAACAGTATTCAGTTCTTACCAACAGAAGAAAGTGTTTGAGGAGACTGGCAAGAATGAGGTAAGCTTCCAGAAGACATTCCTTTATTATCCCCAAACTCTAGTATAATTCCACAGTAAAATTAATATGGTATGTATCTTAAAGCTGAGACTCAACAGTAACAAAAATAATTAAAATAAGCATAATAATTCCTAACATCTAATAAAACTATATTTACAAGTATGATATGAATTGGTGATAATCTGAATCAAAGCTCATGAACTTTCAGAAATGAAAGGGAAAAAAGATAAAAGATAAAGCAAACTAGTGCAAAACATAAAGTACTACCACCTTCTCATGTTACTAAAACACACAGATAATCTTATGGGAATGCTATAGAATGAAGGTTATCCAATAGCCATGTGAAAATAACTTGAATCCACTATTTAGTTATGAAATTTCTATCACAAAGTATAATTTGAATTATAAGATTATATTATAAAAATATGGCTTTACAGTTAAAGAATTAGCAACCACAGCCTAAAGACTGAGACTTATCCCTAGTCACTTTCTCAAGTTTTATATCTATTCTGGGAACTAGATAAAGAATGAAAGTATTGAAAAACATCCCTGCAGTGCTCTTGTTAGAAATAAATATTTTCATTTGGACCAAGTACATAGCATTTTTTCAAAGATTAGCAACTTTTTTCATCAAGTGACATTCTAAATCAATTTAGTAAACTCAATTAGCTTTTCCTGAAAGTATATTATAAATAATTTACTGATGACATGGTGCTCTAAACTAGTTGAACAAACTCAGTTAATTTTATTGAAAGTGTATTTTGAACCACTTACTAATATTGTAAATTAGATAATATAATTTTAAATATATTTTAAAATCAGTGACATTTTGGTAATTAGATCTAGGGAAACAAACTATTGATTATACTGGTATCATTTTGTTTATAAATGTTGGCACATTTTCTGGCATTATCTATAAGGTGTCTGAGCACTTCAGTTTTGAATTTAAAAAAATTCCCTTTGTAAAATAGATTAATAATAAATTGAAGTGTGGCACACCATTGAGATAAAGTCAAAATACAATTCTGTAAGTTTTGCATGTCAAGAATTATACTGAAATACATACAGGAAAAACAAAAGCAAATGATAAATGTCTGCCTAATATAAAGAGACAGACTGCAGAAGTAAGAAGGACCTAGATTTAAATTTCAGCTCTTCAGCTTTTTTGCTGTTTTTGAATTTTAGACAATTTACATCTTTTTCAACCTTGGTTTATTAAATAGAAAAATAGGTTTAACATTGCCTGCCTTGCAGGTTTGTTAGGAGGATTTATAATAATATATGTAAATTCCTTAGCATGGTCCTTACCATACAATGAAAGCTATAGAAATTTCTGCTCTTGCTAATGTTATTTGTATCATTATTATCATACTTTAAACTCTGGATAAATCAGAAATTGTGGTGCACTACTCATCTAAATTCTTTATGTCTCAATCTAATATCAATAATATTTTGTTATTAACATCTAAATTCTTCTATTCTCTCTGGTCAGTAGACACTGAATCTTTTTCCAACTCTAACTCTATTCAACTTTATTTCTTCTGGGCTTATGTAATAAAAGCCCTTCTTTAAACTATTTACAATACCCTTTTATCATCTGCACCTTCATAATATTTCAATGCATCCATTTCAATATAAAATACTTTCACATTTATTAATAAATAAAATTTTATTTTCCCCCAGTAGTTAGAAAATAAGTATGGTACTGTGCCCCAAACACTGTACTAGGCTCGGTGGACACCAAAGAACACTGTTTATCTTTTGGGGGCTTATGATCTAGTAAAGGATACAGAAGTTAACCTGATGTGCCATAGAGAGGTTCAGCATGCCAGAAGAACTCAAAAAAAGTTACAGTTATAGCATTTTTATGATAATATTAAGTATGTGACAGATGAAATGAAATTAATTTAAAAAATGGATTGTTCTGGTAACAAACTAGGAAGATGAAGCTGAGAATCACAATAGATACCAAAAGAATGGAAAAATTCTATAATCTACTCAATGTGATATAAACTCAGAAAGGAATAAATAGGAAAAACAAGAGATTGCATTCAATAGACTCTTGTTTCTCAGATTAAATGAATGCCACTCTATGGTTTATTCACAGATGTTTATGTGATAAGGACTGACTCTGGCTTCCTGATGAAAAATTAATGCCCTTGTATTAATAGTTCCCAGAACCTCTAATGTACCCAAATCTTATTTGATTTTGTAGAACCCAACTTCCAACTCCATTCCCCAAACCTATATCCCCTACTGTGTTTGTTAGTTATTATCCATCTCACGGCCCAAGACTCTCTGGAAATAATTGATTCCTTCTAATCCCTTACCCGCCTCACAACATAAGGTACTTCTATTTTCTTTCTGCAATAAATGTTGCATCTATGCAAACTGGTCCAGGGACGCCAGCATCTCCATCACCTGGGAGCTTGTTAGAAAGGCAACGCTCCAGCCCCCCACAGACCTCCCAGGCAGAAATCTGCCTTTCAACGCGCCTGCCCAAGTGAGTCCTACACATACTGAAGTCTGAGAGGCACCAGACCAGGGCCCCCCACTGTATAAGCAAGTCTGCCTGCTCACTGCTGCAGTTCTCATGCCTAAAACACTGTGACTGCTCAGAGGGAGGGACCGTCGGTTGGCTGACTACCTGGCAAACCTGTAGGCCAAGGCAAAAATCTGGCCTGCAGGGGTGGTTTGGCACCCCCACTTTTTAAAATTTGGATTCATTTACAGCACTTAAAAATCAAGAGAGCTCACATAAAAATTCAGATCTGTGGTTTTTCCAAAAAAAAAAAAAAAAAAGCCGAGGGGCCCAGCTGCAGCTATAAGCCAGAGGGGAGTCGGAGCCTTGCCACGAAGGTGCAAGCTCCTGGTTGCATCTGTTTCCTTCTTTTTGCCTTTCTTGGGTTAGCTGACCACCCTCCTAATTGCTATCCCTGCCTCCAATCTCTCTTCTCCTCTCCCTCCTTCACGCTGTCCTGAGAGTAGCTTTCCTACATCGCAACGCTTATCGTAACATTCCCCCATTTCAATAAGCCCTTTTGGGCTCCCAACTGCCAATAAAGTTTAATCTCTTGAGACATACTTTAAAAACATATTTATTTCGAGCACACTTCTCTGCAGTAATTATTAATATTTGGAAAGAATACTGATTTGCTTGATCTCAAGGATAATAGATGGCATTAGATTAAGAGGCTTTTAAAAACTCACACAAGGACATGGTTCCATAGTGTAGCGGTTATCAGGTCTGCTTTACATGTAGAAGGTCCTGGGTTCCCACCCAGTGGAGCCATGCATGATCAGTGGTCTATGGCCATGCCACCCTGAACAAGCTGGATGTCTGATCTCAGAAGCTAAGCAGGCTGGGCCTGGTTAGTACTTGGATGGGAGACCACCTAGGAAGACCAGGTGCTATAGGCACAAATAAAAACATAAATTTAAAAAAAAAAAAAAAGCTACTTTGGAGGAATTATTTTTGCCAGCATAAAGAAGGCAAGGGTCCATGCTATCATATTTGTCTTGGAAAAAAGGGATCTCATTCATTCATATGGATCTAAATATAATAAATATATTGTTATTTCCTAAATTTTTCTCTATGCTCAGACTTCTGAGTCCCAAATCTATGTATTAGACTGTCCACAAGACATCCTTATAATATGTCTAAAAAATTTTAACAAAATTAACATATCCAACACTGAACTTTTGACTCCCCGACCACCAGAAGTGAGTTACCCCTCTATCGGTATAATATCTTCTTTAGCTTTTTAACAAACCAAGGTCTTTTGTGCCTTAATAATCTTTCACATATCTAGAATGCTCTGCCAGTCACTCTCTGGTTCATTCTTAAAACTCAAAGTTAGTTTGAAAACCACCTCCTCATACAGGCCTTTCCTGATTACTCAATAAAATTAAGTAGCCGCTTCTTGGATATGCTCTATCTCAGTATTCTATTTCACAGAATTGGTTATAATACTTCTGTTTCACAGAATTTCTATTTCACAGAACTTGTTACATTATGTCATTTATCAGTTCCTTTTATGCTTGTCTCCATTTCTAATTATAAATACCATGAGGGCAAGGACCATACTTTTCTTGTTCAATAATATAGCTCCAGTGTCTTATGCAGTACCTGGTACATAGTAATATCTTTGAAAACATCTGCTAAATGAATAAACATATGCAAAAGAAAAAAAAAACAGCACTAGATGACTATGTTAGATATCACTGTAAATGAGAATTCCCTTACCAGCTACTTTTAAACTGCATCTGTACTGCAATTTAAGAAACCTCATTATATAAAAGCAGAAAAGTCACATTATAAAGTAATTATCTTAAAAAAAAAGATAACTATTTCACACAATATCCACTTTGGTTTAAGTGCTTTACGGACACAACTACTACTTAATCCTTTCTACAAATTTATAGGATAGCAACTAATATTATGTGTACTTTACAAATAAGGAAACTAAAGGGCAAGTCCATGTCTTGCCCCAAGTCACACAGTTAAAACTGGAAAGCACAGGATCTGAGCACAGGCAGTCGGGCTTCAGAGTCTGCATGCTAAACTGCAATAATTTTGCCCCAATGCCTTTATACCTAGGCATCTCTCTTAATATTTTAAATGTAGTTTAATTTGAAAAACAGAAAAAAAGCAAAATGCAAGCAAGCCTTCAGAAGTACATCTGTGGTATAAAATGAAGCACAACCATATCCCTATCCAGGCCAGACAAACAAGCTCTGCCAGATTTGAACATGGGTATATTTTTCCCTCTTTGACTTAAGTGGAACCAGTTTGATCCCATCCTTTCTAATTAGAAAAAAACATTTTATCCTTTTCAATATTTTTTTGTACAATCATACATTCATCCATTAGGTATCTTCAAAAGCTCTGTCAGCAAAAATTCCATTTTCAAAAAATGACGAAGTAAGAAAAGCTTATAAACTTGACCTTAAATATGTAAGTTAATGGCTAAGGGCAACTGTGTTTTATAATCCAACGTGGTCCTTAAAGAATTTTAGAATTACTGATGTCATAAAATTTTCATTTAATTAGAACTTTAGCATTAAGATTCAAGGAAAACTAGTAGATATTGAACCCAATTCTTGGAATAGCACTTTACCTAGTATTAAAAAAATTTAATTGTGAGAAATAATGCCTTTGTGTGTTATGTACATATAATTTTCAGATACAATCACATTCTAGGTATTGCTTTAAAAAAAAAAAAAAGGATTCCCTTATCAAAATGTGAATGGTAGTCAAAGAGGAAATGATCTTGAGTAGGACTGCATGAGCAGGTAAGTAAGGTCTTTACCAGTGGATCCAGAGTTTAGAGCTATAAGAAGTCAGAAGCTACTCTCCTGCTGATGTCCAACAAGCAAACCGCCATGTCGTAAACTGGCGACAAGTAAGTTCACTCTGAAGACAAGTGAGTAGCCTCTGGGAGCTGAGAACTTCAGTCTCACAACTACAAGGTATTGAATTCTGTTGACAACCTGATTGAGCTTAGAAAGGACCACAAGCTCTAGATGAGAAGCCAGGCCAAGATGACGTCATGATTTCAGCGGTGTGACCCTGAGCAGAGGACCCTGCTGGGCAGTGCTCAGACTTCAGACCTACAAAATGGTCACATGATAAATAATTGTTGTTTTAAGCCATGACATTTGTGGATATTATATAGCAAAGAAAATTAATATGCTAAAAGATAAGACTTCTGGAAATCTATGCTTCTATAAGAACAATAAGAACACTAAAAAAAATTCTCAAAATTAATTTTCAGACCTCCTCTGGAAATAAGCAAAGACTTGCACCAATCTGAGTACCATTTATTCCAGAAAAACAGCTGAATCTTGATAAGAACAGTTGGCTTTGTTGTGTTTTAACTTTCATTATCCCATCACCTTCTCCCCAGCTCTACAGTAGCCTTGAAAACCAACAATCTTAAAATTAAGATAGCTATGAAAACTGGCAACCTAGCAACTACTGGATGGGGCAAACAGGTTTACTTCTTTTTTGAACAAAAAGCCCCAATCCCAGAGAACTGTCAATATTTGATTTATCTGGTTTCTCCCCGGAAAGTTACACTCAGCAGATTTGTCTTTACTTGACCTGATTTAGAACTTTTTTAGTGCAGACTTTCTCCTGGTTTGTCAGAAAAAAAAAAAATCAGTGGCAATTGTCTAATACAACACCTGCTTACGTCAGAAAGAATAACTGGAGCATATAAGAGGCTTTAAAATGGGGTGCGGGGAGGAGAGACTGAAAAAGAAAAGGATGAGATGCCTACAGGAAAATTTGAAAATCTCTGAAATATTCCTGGGAATCAAGGTCATGTGAGTGGGGTCATGACCACCAAAGGCCTGGCAAGCCCCTAATCTCTCATCTGTAGCTAACCTCAAGGATCTATACAAGCAGAAATAAAGATTAAGACAAGTTATTACTGATGGAGAACCTAAAGGTGTGCCCCAGTATTCACAGAGTCCCTTAGAAAGGGGTGGGAGACTTATACTTGCAAGACATTTAAAAAAAACTGTCTAATAATTAGCTGACCACTAACTGAGTGGAAAATCAGTGTCCATTCATGACAAAGAATACAGACCAGAAGCATCAACAATAACAAACAATGGACAGAACATGGGGATAGAGGTCTGATTTTCAGATGTCACCTTATTTAAAATGTTCCATTTCCAAAGGGATGGGTGAGAAAGGAAAGAGATTAAGATGTAGAAATTGCCAGTTATAAAAACAGTCACAGGGATGTAAAGTACAGCATAGGGAATAGAGTCAGTAATATTATAATAACTATACATGGTGTCAGATGGATACTAGATTTATTGGGGTAATCACCTGTAATCACTTGTAACTTATATAAATGTCTGACTATGTGTTATATCTGAAACTAATATTGTATGGCAAATGTAACTGAAAAAAATTTTTTAATTAAAAGACAAAATAAAATGTCCAATCTTCAAACAAGAAATTTCAAGACATACAAAGAAATAGGTTGTATACACCAGGAAAAAAAATTAATCCATAGAAACTGTCCCTGAGGAAATTCTGATATTACAGTTACTAAACAAAGATTTTAAAACAGCTATTATAAATATGTTGACTGAAATAAGGGAAACCATGTCTAAAGACCAAAGGAAAGTATGAGAGTGTCTCATTAAACAGAAAATATCAATAAATAAAAATTATTTTAAAAAATTATAAGTTAAAAAATTAATTATAAAAAGTTATCAAATAGAAATTCTACAGGTGAAAAACCCAACCAGCCAAGAGAGACAAACAACCAAATCAAAAGTAAGCAAAAGTAAGGAAATAATAAAGATAGAGCAGAAATAAATGAAACCACTCAAACTATAAGATGGAAAATTCCAGGAAGAAGGCAATCTGCCTAATAACTTAATTTCAGTTTTTTGAAATTCTGAGCAGAGAATTCAGCTAGACTGAGTTCAGTTTCTGATCTACAGAAACCATAAGATGATTTTCTATTGTTTTAAGCCCCAAGTTTGTGATAACTTGTAACACTGAAAAGAAAACCAATATACATTCTCATTAAATTTAACAAAACAAAAGCCTCCACTTTAACTTCAAATTTAATATTTATCTTGAAATAGTATGGTAGGTTGTATTCTCAAAAAAAAAAAAAAATGGCCACAATAATAATTTTAATCCCATACACCCTTCTAGAACTTTCTCATTCCTTCATTAGGAGACAGAGATTATTTCCCTTGTCTTTGAAACTTGGTAGATTTTTGTGACACTCTTAATAAAGACTGCAAGTGACACTGTATGAATTCTGAGGTTAGATCCTGAAAGGCAGTCTGGCTTTTACCTAGTTCTCTCCCTATTGGGACACTCACTCTTGGAAGCCAACCACCATGTTGCAAAGGAGCTTATTGCCCGGACTTCTAGGCACTTCTGTTGCCATGAGTAGAGCAGAGATAAGGTGCCCTTGCCAACTACTGCCCAAACTGCAGATGCGTGAGTAAAATAAGTGTTATTACTGCATTAAACCACTGAGTTTTGAGCTTTTTTAAATGCAGCCATAGATACCAGAATAAATAAAACAAAAAATAAAAGATTTTAAAGATGGAAAGGAGGCAGAATTATCTTTATTTGAAATAGTGAATTATATTATTATATAATAAAAATCTAAATAGATCGACTAAAATAAAATCAACCATATAACACCTCAAGTAAACTTTGTGGTGGTTAATTTTACGGGTCAAGAGATAATAATAATGACTTATACAAGTGCAGTGGTTCTCAACAGGGGTTGACTTTCCCTCCTCCAGAAAATAATGGTCAATTGTCCTTTTGGGGTTTACGACCTAGGAACTGCTACTGGCATCTCATGGGTAGAGGCCAGGGATGCTACTAAACATACTGCAGCACACAGGACAATCCTCCACAATGAAGAATTATCTGGTCCAAAATACCAATAACATCAAACTTGAGAAACACTGGACAAGTGTAATGGCGATGGAAGTAGAAAGAAGTGGGCATATTCCAAGTACGTATCAGAGCTAGAATGAACAGAATTGCTTGTGTGAGATGATGGAAAGTGAGGAACAATGGTTACTCCTGAAATTTTGGCTTAGGTAGCCAGATGGATAGTGGAACCATTACTAAGATGGGGAGCACTTAGAGACAAAGATTTTTTGTATTTGGAATAATCAATAGCTTACTCCAAACAATTTAAGTTTGAGACACCTATTACAAATCCAAGTAGAGATGAAAATTAAGAAGTTGGATAGGCAAGTTTGGAGCTGTAGAAAGACCAGGACTAATGATATACACTCAGAATCCTTAGAATAGTTCTCCATCAATCCACAACAATCTTATATGATGTAGGTGTCATCCTCATCGAACATTTCAAGAAGTGGAGGCTTGGAGAGAAGTTAAGTCAGTGAGGCAGGGGTTGCCAAATCTAACATTTGAAACCAGATTTGCCTAATTCTAAAGCTTTTGCTTTTAACCACCAAGAACAAAATTACACCAGCCAAAAGAACCAGACTCCTATGTTGTCTAAACAGCAAAACATATAGGAAGAGTATTATTGGGTATCAGATCCCTAACTTTTGACAGTGGTCTAGATCCTGTTTATACTGCAGCCATTTGTGAGTGCATTTTTTGTGCTTGCTTTAGACTGAATTCCTGGGCTCATGCTTGAAATCAAAGCACCTTAATTAAATTTCTCATAGATTTGAATTCACTTGCCATCTGGAACACAGAAGCAGCTCAGAGACTTTTAACTTAATTGGGGTGCAAGCCCTTTTGTTTGGCCCCCATGCTGTTTGGCAACCCCGGTCCCGTTGCCTCTGTCTGGGGCAAGCTTCCCTTCAGACTGCAGTCAGCAAAATGAGACATCAGGAGAAGTGCTGATGCCTGAACACTGCAACCCAAAAAACACTTAATTAATATACAGGTTTAATGCATTTGGTAATTAAAATTTAATTCTCTTAAGATGTACAATAGAAACAACTCCTTTCGCAAGCATTTAATCCATTGTGCTGCTAAGAGTAAAGTTGAAAAGGGAATTGAAATGAAGTTGTTCCTCTTTTTCTCAGCATTAATTATACCCAGATCAGTAAAATGATAGCATGTGCTTAGCCCTGGCTGATTGACCATTCTTACTGAGTTTTGAGGCCTCTCTTTCAGAGAGATGCTTCTTTTATCACAGAAAACCTGTGTGTGCTGAGAAACCCGTATAAAAATATGTTTTATCATTAAAGTATAAACAATGCTTCAAGAAATTTAAGCTATCCTTCAAACAAGCAAACAAACAAAAAAACTCAGTATAAGAATTTAAGTTAGTAGATGGACTATGGTCCAAACCATATTTTCATCCTCTTGAGAGTCTTAGTTTTAAGAAATTCACCAAAAGAGATCATAATATCCTATTTGGGTAAAAAAAAAAAATCCAGTATCTATTTAGTAAGGAAGTATGGAGCCTAATGGAACTTTCGTCCCTAGTTATATCCTGCTCAAAACAAATAAAAATGCTTCCCCATCAAACAAATTTGAGAAATAGTACATTTCATATTCACTCTCTGTGAGAAACATAATTCACATTAGCATCTTAAAGCTCTGGGGAAAAAATCCTGCAGCATAACTAAGAACAAAAAACAAAATGTCTTACTTTGTTCAATGCAATATTTCCAAGCTATGGAACTCTTTTAAAAAGTGACACCCATTAAGAGCCTGCAGAACTAATATACCAAGAAACATGTTTGGAGAAACGCTTGACTTGCCCTCTCATACTTCGACATTTGTTCATTCAGTAATGCTATTAAAGTGAGAGTAAGGTACTTTAGCTGCCTTATACTGATTCATCTATTCAATAAGTATTTACTTACATATATGCACCAAAAGTCATACATAAAAATATCCATAGCTGCACTATTTGCAATGGCACCATTATAAACACCCCAATATCCTTCAACAGGATGAATAAACATATGTGAGACAAGTATTCAGTGGAACACAGTACAGCAGTGATACACACAATAATAGGGACAAACTACATGAATACAACCTTGAGTCAAAAAAAGACAGCAGATATACTATATGGTTTTATTAAAGTTCAAAACCAGGTGTGATGGGTTGAATTGTGCCTCCCCCCATTCATAACCTCCAGTACCTCAGAATGTGACCTTATTTGTAAGTAGAGTCCTTGAAAATATAATTCAGATGAGGTCATACTAGAGTAGTGTGAGCCCCTAATCCAATATGACCAGTATCTTTATAAAAAAAGAAATTTGGACACAGAGACATACACATTGGGAGGATGCCATGTAAAGATGAAAGCAAATATTAAGGTGATGCTTCCACAAGCCAAAGAATGTCAAAGATTGCCAGAAGCTAGGGGAGAGAGATTGAGCAGATTGTACCTCACAGCCTTCAGAAGGAACCAACACTACAGATAATTTTGATCTTGGATTTCTAGCCTCCAGAACGGACAATAAATTTCTTTTGTTTAAGCCACCTAGTTTGTGGTTCTTTGTTAGGGTAGCCCTAGCAAACTAATACAACAGGCAAAACCAATTCGTGGTATTAGAAGTCAGGACAGTGACTATTTTCGGGGGTGGGTGTGGGAAGAGGGAATAGTAACTCATAGAGAAGTTGGAAGAGGGATTGTGGAAAGCTGACAATATCTTCATCTGAATGACGGTTACGTATGTATGTCACTTCATGAAAACTCAACAGCTATACACTTAGGATTTGTGTACTTTTCAGTTGTAGGTCATACTACAGTAAATGTTTTTTTAAGGAATATTTACCAGTGGACAGGAACTTTCAGCCTAGACGGAGATGCAGACAAGGCAAAGGGAAATCAGAGTAGGGGAAATAATTTCTGATGGGTTCAGTACAAGTGCAGCAGAAGCACACTGAATCTTGGGGGTTTGGGGACATCCAGGGAAAGACGTCCCAAAGGAACTTAATAACAAAAAACTGAGGCTTGAAGAAAGAGTACAAACTGGCAAGATGAAAGAGTGGAAAATACATTTCAGTCAGAGCAAACAGCATGTGGAAGACTAAGAAAAAAATAAATAAAAAATAAAAGCAAAAATAAGTGACAGAGAGCATGACCCATTTAAGGAACTCAAAGTAGTTCCGGCACAGAGTGGAAGGTGTGGAGTGTGTGAGGGAAGTTGGGAGAACTGAGCAACAGCCAGGACATGGAGGGCTTCCGAAGAAGCCATAAAGCTTTGTAGTCCTGACTACAACTTAATTGAGAATCAGATCATTTTAAATATTGTTTATTCAAATATCAGAAAACAACCTGTACAAATTTGTGGAAATATACCCTCCCCTCTGCCAGAGAGACTTGAACTCTCAAGATTCCAGAAAAGGATTCTTTGTTCAAGATAATCACAAGGTAGTTTTCACACTTTATAAAGAGAACCAGGACTAAAGATAGGGGTGTGTATTTTATACTTTTAGAAATAAATAATAAACTTTCATCCAAAAAAATAATTTAGAAGTCAGTTCTAAGACCATTAGTTCTAAAGTGAAATGCACCTGCCTTTGAACACGAGTCCTCCCACCTTCCAGCCAGGTGGGCCCTGTGTAAATCTGATAATATGTTTATTTCTCTATCTGCGATTTGGAGAAAATGCTAACTTCTTTCTCCTAGGGCTGTTGAAAAATTAAATGAGATATACAAATAAAATACTTGCATTAGTTTTCTACTGCTACCATAATGGATTACCACAAACTTAATGGCTTAAATAAACACAATTTTTCTATCTTACAGTTTTGTAGGTATAAAATCTGATAAGGGATTAAAAGCTGAATTAAAAGCAAGGTATCAGCAGGAACATAGTCTTTTTAGAAACTCCAGGGAAGAATCAATTTTCTTACATTTTCCAACTTCTAGAAGCTGTCCGTATTCCTTAGCTGATGCCCTACCTCCATCTTCAAAATGAACCACAGGTCAAGTCCTTCTCACATAGCCATCCCCCTAGTCCTCTGACTATAGAGGTTCCATTTTTAAGGTATCATGTGATTAGACTGGGCACACCTGGATAGTTCCCAGCTCAAACTCCTTAATCTAATCACATGTCTAAAGCCCCTTTTACCATTTAAAGTAACACATTTACAAGTTCTGAGAGTTAACAACATGAACATCTTGGGTAGAGAGTCATTATTGTGCTACCATAATACTGAACACAATGCCAAAATATAGGAGGCTTTCGAAAATTGTGTTTTTATATTTTTTTAACTTCTCCAGTTTTATTGAGATATAATTGACATACAACACTGTATAATTTTTTAACAATCAAATCATAGTTAACAATCAAGTCATTGGTATGGAAAATTTACCTCAATAATATTTGAAGTCATCTCACAAGACTAAGGGTTTCAATGTCTGATAAGGCTTCCTTTGGGGGAAAAAAAATGTCAAAACAACAGACTTCAAATGGCAATGGAGGGACACAAAACAGTTCCCATATTAAATCATCGCCATTTCCAACCTTATATGTCAGTCCTGCTCAGGACAGGAAAGCGTTCCCCCTTCCCCACCCCCCACCAAAAAAATAAAAAGTATTATCTGGCACAAAATGTCATTTGTGCCATGGTTGAGAAACCCTGGGTAAGAAAACCATTATGGTGTGTTTAAAAACAAATGTTTGGCAGAGCATTAACTGGCATATATGTGTAGAACCCTCTGTGACCTCTATAGGCTAGATGCCATTAGCATTCTCCCTCCACTGTGACGAGCAAATGTGTCTTCAATACTGTGACATGTCCCCTGGGGTGGGGGTGTGTGTGGGGGGAAGTCAAAACTGCCTACAATTGAGAAACACTGCTTTAAATTAAAATGTATAAACTCTCTGTTTAATAGACTCACATTTAAGAAATAGCACTGAAAACAAAAGCCGGGACACACTGCCAAAATGTTTATAAAAAATGAATCTACTTGTGATATATGCTACATTCCATTTGCCTAGATGCACAACACAATAATAAAATTCAAGAGTAAATACGTATTCTGATGCTTGCTTTTCTTGAAATGTCAATTTTCAGCAATATTGCCTGAGTGTGTAGGTGAAGTGAATAGGAAATATAAATGGAAGATGCAGGTGCAAAGTAACACAAGAGAGTCTGTCTTACAATTAAGTCTTTTGAATAATCTGTACTTCTGCCTTATACTTAGCAAAGCAACACCAATGAGGGCTTGTTACAAACAAGACCTTCTGCTGCCCCCTTTCAAGTTGCCGGTAGATGCTAAAGGGGCCATATTCATGAAACTGTGGGGGTTGGATAAAGAAAGTGATTGAATAGTATTCAAGATTGAAAGATAGAAAATGATCTACACAGCACCTATTGTATGTCAGACCCTGAATGTTTCCACTTCATAAAATGGAGTAATTGTCTTTCATTTTCACTCCCACCACTTAAAACAGCTTACTTCTAGTATCTCTAGAAGTTCCACTAATGATGAACACCTGAATTTTCAATGAAAAAAACTTCTTGGAGTCTTATGTGATTGAAATGAATCCTCAAATAAAACACAATACAGACCCATCTTAATATTTCTACTAATTTTTCAATTTATTTCAATTGGCTTTTCTTCTTTTCCCCACTTCTTTTCTGGAATATATTATTTTCAGTTTGTTAATCTATTACACAATACAATAATTTATGCAATTATTTTGGCAATATAAGCTTTAAAAATAGTAAAACCAGAAAGCTGGACTTAATAAAATAATTTTATTAACCTGGTCCCAATTTCTATGTATAGAGAAGTATATAGATTATGACCATTTGATAATATCAAATTGAATAGGATGAAATAATCCAATCTGAAACTTAGCAAAATAGTGTTACTACAAACCTCCAGTTCTGGGTTGAGCCAGTATAACACACAACTATAAAAGACCTGTGTACACATTGGACTCTATCCAGTAATTACTGCAGATGATAAGATGGTTTTTATTCACATATTTTATTCACACATTATGACCCAAATGAGAACATCTGCCCAAATGCATCATGGTCAAGCCATCTGCTGTTTGGCTGACACACTTGCCTGGATGAAGAGAAATAAACTCTTCACAAAGATATATACAAATGGATTTTTTTAATGTAATATATCTATAATGTTACTAGTAAACTAAATAATAAAAGTATCATTGCATTTTTCAATTTAACATTTGTTCTCATCACTATTATTAGAATATGTAATTTCATTTCTTTTTTTGACCACAAATATTTTTTTCTGAATTATTCTCAAATGAATAATGGCAGGTAAGCAAGACAGACTGAAGCTAGGAAGATATCCTCAATTGGATAATAAATATGTACCATAAACATCATAACAGATTGCACTTTCAAAAACAGCCTCAACATAGCTTTCATCTACACACCCCTGCTTCTACAATCTGACCTTGGCACTCCTCCAACTGAGAGATGGTGCCTATGTCCACTCCCCTTGAATGTGAGCAGGTGTGTGACTCACTTGTAATCAACAGAGGTGATGGCAGTCATAGGAGTGGCACCATATGGTTTCTAAGGCAGTGTCCACCTCGGTCTTTGAAACACTTGCACTCGAACCCTGAACTTCAAGTAAGCTACCATGCTGTGAGAAAGTCAAGCCACCTACCAATGCCAAGTTTAGGCACATCTGTCAGCCACCTTGGACTCTGAATTCTGCCAACTGAGGGGATATATGTGAGTGAACAAGCCATCAGATGACTATACCCAACCATCAATTTACACCCCACCTAACAGCTGTTGAGTCTTCCAGGTGAGGCACTAGAAACTGTGGGGCAGAAAGAGGTCATCCCCACTGTGCCCTTTAGAAATTCCTGACCCACACAAGTTTTTATGAGCTCCATAAAAACTTGTTTTATAACACAGGAATAGTCACTCGAGCAAATAGGGCGATCATAAACAAACATATTTTAATATGACATTCGTATTAAATTTAACAAGAATAACAACAACAAATCCATGGACAGCATTAAACTTCACTGTTACTTACTACAATGAGTCAGACAGTAGACTTTAAAATCAAATCCCTATAAATTTTGCTTTACCAGTTATATGGGTGGTAATTTCTATTTCTGTAAAGTAAAAATAAAAATAATTTAAAAAATAAAAATTTTAAATGTTGAATTTGTAGGCCATCACTCATTTTTAATTGCAGCAATTTATTTTTCTTTGAAAGATAAATTAATTGAAAGTAATTTGCTTTTCAGAGTGTCTTTTTGCCCAAAGTTTTCATCAAATTTCCTAAGCAGAGTAACTTTGGTTTCCTCCCAGAGTCCAAGGTCAAAAGAAATACATTTGGCCATATTTCAGCAGAGACTCTCACAGTTGCTCTGAGTATCTAACACTATAGTTCAGCAGTAGTAGCAGTTGGTCTCTGATCTGACTTTAAAAGTACTCCATGTTCATAATGCCTTTAAATTACTTGGTTCCAGGATTTCCTTTTAGTGGACCGATGACCCTGAAACTCTAAAGCTATTTAATGTAAGTGGCCTTAGTCTTCCATTGCTTAGCAATTTAAGCTAGGTTCAAAAGGACTAGAATTGAATCAGTAGTCTCCTCCCAACTGAAGTACTAAAGCCTAAAAGTTCAATTTGAAAGAACGATTGCAGTCAAGATCACTGTTTCTGTGGCTGCCTTTCTAATGCTGGTAACCTGAGTAAGAGCCAACAGCAGTAGACGGCTTAATAACTTACTTATCGACTGAAGTGTTCCATGAGTAATGTGATTTAGCTAAACTCGGTGGTCCTGTATTTATACCACAAGGTTCCTCTGAAAACCTCAAAGTTCTCTCCTTGTGTTTTACTGTACTGTATTTAAATTAAAATTATTCCTGGAGGATTTGTTGAAGATGAATACTATTTATCTCCAGTTGAGGACAAAAGTTTGCAGAATTAGTGGAGAAGAAACTCTTCTCTCCTGGCTCACGTTCCTGGCCTCTTATCCATCCTGTCACTCCCACCTGTCCAGAGGGGAATATGTAAAAACTTTCTTTTGTGGCGGGGAGGGGGGGGGCAGTCAATATATCTACAAGGCACATAAATTCTGGGTTTCTCCATGCCACTGGAATTACAAGGGCAGGTTCTCCCAAGGGAAGACTGGACATCTGGCAAACCTGGGGACTGAGACTGGGTAACTCTGACTTCTTAGCCTGTTCTCTTGTATTAGATTTATTAATTATATCAGTGATATTTTGATCCCTTCAACTTGACTTTAATCTCTCATTTGATTCCAAATTCTGGTGAGAAACAGAGGTATTATAAATAGTCCCCTCTGGTGTCAACAGACAGTAAATGTCAGTCTAATTCTCTATGATGGGTTAATTCACAGTACAGATTTGCTAGATGCCCCTTTCAATTCTCTCAATCTCTAGTGTTAATTCAAGGTTGTTCTTTAGGTCACAGCCATGCCCTATATATGGTGATGTCCATGTGCCTTCCCATCATTATCATCCCAGTCTACTTCTCATAACCTTCCCAAATACAATCTCTGCGTATATCCATCACACCACCTCTTATATGGACTTGAATTTTTCTCCCATTAACTTTAAGCTCTTAGAGAACAGTAAATACCACGTTTCCATTTTTGTGTTCCCATATTTAATGCAGAATATTAAACACTGAAGGTGCACAATAAATATTTTTTCAGTTATTTGTATAAACGATGTGGTAAGGAGAATTCTAAAGATGTCCTCCCGACTTCCCCATCTCCTGGTTATTCACTCAAACACTGATCTAACTTCTGTTATGAAGGGACACTGTAAGTGTAATTAAGGTTCCCAATCAGCGAAACTTAAAATATGAAAATTGTCTTGGATTTACCCAGGTGGACCCAATACAGTCACATGAGCTTTTAAAAGCAGACAAAGAAGACAAAAGAGTCAGTTAGCTATATTGCAGAAGAAGGAAACAGAGGAGATATGAGGCAACAACAAAAAAGGTCAAGGAGATTTGAAGTGTGAGGATGACTCAACTCACCATTGTAAATTGAAGACAGAAGAAGGAAGCCATGAGCATAGGAATCTGGCAACTATTAGAAGCTGAGAATGACACCCAGCCAATAGCCAAGAAGGAAAGAGGGACCTCAGTTCTGCAGTCATATGGAACAGAAATCTGCCAACATACTAAATGACCTTGGCAGTGGATTTACCCCCAGAGCCTTTGGAAAGGAAATCAGTCCTGCTGATACCTTGATTTTGCCCTCATGAAACCCAAAGCAAGAGGCAGCTGAGCCGAACTGTGCCTGGACTTCTGGCCTTTTAAACTGCTAGATAATAAATGGGTGGTTTTTTAGCTAAATTTGTGGTAATTTTCTATGGCAACAACAGAAAACTCATACAGAGAGTGTTAAACAAAATAATAGCAAACAATCAGTTATGTGTAGGCTGCCATATTCAAGAGAACACTTAACAAGATAGGTATAGAAATCACCAGTGAATGACAAGACCATGATGAAGCCCCAAATTAGGGCTCATCATCTTTGCTGATGGCAGTGGCTAGTCCCCCTCTTAACTTCTTGTCAGAAAATTTATTAGGAGTCTCATAATTATTGTAGTAACTTGAATATGTTTATGTATGAGGTAGAGTTCTAAGATGATCCCCAAGATCCCTGCCCCCTAATGTACATACCCTCCTCTTGTAGGTGATGGGATATTTGTGTATATGATAGGATATTTGTCCTCGATTATGTTACATCACTTACGATCCAACAAAACAGATTGGAGTGGAATTTTCCTTCTGGTTTTGAAGAAATAAGCTGCCATGTTTTGAGAGGGCCACAGGGGTAGGCCCTGAAGGAGGCCTCTAAGAAGTGACAGTAATCTTTGGCCTGTGCCCAACAATTAAAGAGGGACTTTAGTTCTACAACTGCAAGGAACAGAATTTTGCCAATGACCTCAATGAGCCTGGAAAAGGAATGTGAGCTCCAAGAGAGAATCCAGCCACAGCCTAGTGATTTCAGCTAGTAAGACAAGGAGAAGACTCAGCTGAGCAGTACCTAGACTTCATAACTCAGAAGTATGTAATAATAAATAGGTGTGCTTTAAGCCATGAAGTTTGTGGTGGTAATCTGTCATACAATATAAAACTAACATAGATTTATTCATTTAGTTCAAGCCTATCATTGTATAGGCAATGATACAAAGGACAATCACCCTTCAGAGGCAAAATTACTGTTAAGGTGTACAGTGGGAATTAAAAGCCAGGTTTTGGTTCTGTGCTTCCATATTGTTATCTGTAGAATGAATTATTCATGGATTCTAAACCATTCCATAAACTATTTTATCAAACTTCCTCAAAATATTTACTACATACAATAGTTACTACAAAATATTTACTATAGCATGATACTTATGTTATACATAAACATTCACATACACCCACAGAGACACATATACACAATTACATACATATGTCTCACGCCAGCAGCCAGCTTCCCATCAAAGGACAATGTGACTCTTTGGAAAGCCACTTAGGACACTTGGTGGTATTAACTTTTACAAAAATGGTTTGATTTTACACAAGGAACTTTGAATTCTTGAATATGTATAACTGATTTGACATTCTTCTCAAGAGGTAAATAGCTGCACAGAAGTTTGAGTCCCCATGCCCATTTAGACTTCATAGGATTAAAACAGCCCAGAATAGCTGAAAGACTAATCTTACATGTTGTCCATAAGCAAAGAAAAATCTTCACGTAGACAAATCCATGAGATTCTTTCTCTTTAATAAAACTTCACATTTCCTGTAAATGTTTGATTGATATGGTTCTGAGGACCCTATATTGTCTACTGGTTTGAACACCAGTGCCACAAGAGCAACTGTGCATGTATCTCAAGGATAGTTTTCCATCAGCATTTAAGCATCAGGAGTATACATATGAGGATGGTCCATTCAGTGTCAGACCCCTTTTTCTGAGACTGACCATGACTGCCAATTATTGCCAGATGGAAGAGCAATAAAAAAAAGGCAAGAGAACTATACATCTGAATTCAGCTTTTCTTTTCTTGTTTTTCCTTTCAAATGTCATTAAAGCTGAATCCAAAATCTGACTCTCATTGTTATGTTTTACTTTTAGAAATCAGGAAGAAATTAAACAGGACAGGGAAACAAGTTCAAACAGAATGTTGAGCAAGGAAAAAATAAATTCTCTAATTAGAAAGCAGGACGACTGTTATTAAGAGCAAAACTACTCACTACGGGCAAAAGAGCCTATTAAAATAAATTGTCCTTATCCCATGATTATCATCTGAATATTTTTCCTCTGACAGGCAAAATTTTGAATTAAGATTTAAACCTGGGGTATATGTGAAATAATTTCCATTTGAATTTTGACACTAAGTAGAAAAACAAAGATATTTTGGGGGATTTAATAGGAAGTTTTTCAATGTCATCAACAAAACTGCTCAATTGTATGGAGTTTTAAGACATGAAATATGCACAATGTAAATATATAGTAATACTTCTTAGACAAGGAAGGAATCATAGAGAAGAAAATAATTCACATAAATATGAGTATTTGGAGTCTGGCTTACATAGCTTCATACCTCATAAATGACTCTATGAGGAAGACTGACTCCATTTTCCAATTAATGGAATATTGTAGGTATGTGCATAAGTATATAAATCTGTGCAATAAATAAACTTCTATAAAACCTATAAGTTCTCTGCAAAAATCCCCAACTTTTTAATTAAATTTTATTCTATCATTTCTCTTAAATCTTAGGAAATATTCTTCAATGTGTATAAAAATTATACTAAGTGGCAGTGCTATACTCCAGAACTAAGAGATCTTGAAAATAATACTTAGTTATTTTGCAATGATATCTTTTTAAAAGATAGCTTTTCAAAATACTTATCCTTTCATGATATTTTAGGTTTCCAGAGACAGGAGGTTTATCTTTGCTGTGAGTTTGGTTCTTAAGAAAAAAATTTAAAATATCTATTCTTAAATAAATCTCTACCAAAAAAAGTGGTACCTATGCGTGTCACAGATGAGGGTGTAATGATGAGTTACTTGAAGTTAACACAAATCATCACTATTATCACTATTTGATAATAAATGTGATATAGTCACATCCTCATAAAGTAGCTGCCTAAGGAAACTGTTTTTCTTGTGTGACCTTCTCTTGCAAAATAGTTACCAGAAGGCCCCAACAGATTTCCTCTCATGTTTCAATGTTCAGAAATGAAATATACGTCTACCTCTAAACCAATCACTGGTAAAAGGGGACCCTTGCTGGTTTAAATCAATCATGATTTATTACCTGAAGCTGAGAGAGGAGCCTACTTTCGTAAGCATGTACTCGCCAACTTGTACTGAAAAATATGATTTCAGCAATGAAGAATGGAGAAGCTATCGGATAGCCCATGTGTTAGCAAACTATGGCCACATTCATTTATTTGCATATTGTCCATGGCTCCTCCCCTGTTACAACAGCACAGTTGAGTAGAAGTGACAGACTATATGGCCTACAAAAGCTAAAATATTTACTACCTGGCCCTCTGCAGAAAAAGTTCGCCAGTTTCCGAGATAAGATAATCAATAGTGCCTTCCTTAATTTACATAGCTAGATCAAAAAGTTCTAGAACTCCCTACTGTAATTATGATAAGAAAATAACTGAGGTTATGTCTACAAGCCATCCATAGAGAAAGACTCACTGCTTTAGAATCTTTTTGTTTGGCAGATTAAGCCAGTTGTCAGGCAGTTAACAGAGAATTGAGAATGCAACTAGAATAGGAAAAATGAGAAGCAGCATGAGGACAATCAGCATTCAGAAGGGGGAAGGGTGCTATCTCGGAGATGTGGAAGACTAGCTATTTCCAAAACCATCAAGAGTCTTCCAGAGAATATCCTGCTTAGTCTGCAGTATAGATTATGCCTCTTCTGTGTATTCCTGTAACTAAACTAAAACATTACTCTAACAAAATATACTCTTCCAAGTGATTTTTAAACTCAAATACAGGCATAAGAAGAATTCAAACCAATGTTAAAACCTGTCTAGCAAGAAAGCCCCAAAGGATTGTAACATATTTAAAACATATTAAAACTGTTTCCAGTGGTCAGAACATAAAGCTCCTTTCCCTTAGCCAAATAGAGTACAGAAGGCCAAGAAGGTGAAGCTAAAAGGATCAAAAAGGGATTGGAACAAATGAGTCACTTTCCTCTCTCTTCTAAGATGCCCAAACACGAGCACACAGAGAGGAAGAAGGTACACATTTCAGGTTTGATCAAAATAGCATTAGTCAGAAATGCTAGAAAAGCCAACAAGCTGGAAATAATTTTGATGCTGTACGTAAAAAGAGCAAGTTCTAAAACATTCTTCTTTACAATATTTAGTACAAGCAAATAATAAGACAAAGGCTCAGATTAACTGCTTTTCTTGGTATAAGTGAAATCAGAGAGGTAAGCAAACAATGTGTAGGTACAGTGTACTAATGAAACTTCATCCCCACTTTTCAAACTTTTTCTGATGTGCACAGGATTCTTTCTCGACGTCCACAGTCACTCTGACTCACAGACAAATCTCTGAGTCCTGGGTTAGAGGCATGGGAGAGTAGACATATGTGTGTCTACATGTGCATGGATGTAAACATCTTTCTCAGTCATCAATGGAATCATCGCAAAGTGAAAGGAAAATTAACTATCATCTAGTTTCTTTGATCAATAAACACACTCAGACCAGATTCTCAGGCTCCAAACTGGAAGCTTCTAAGCTTCTACTTTATGAAGTCTTAGAAACAAGAATATAAAACTTGATATAAAACAATGGTAGAAAACAATGGACTATAATTTGGTGGAACCATAGGCTTTCTTTCTTGAACACATCGATTTTAAATAAAATAGTTTACTGCCTCATTATAACAGTTCCCTTCCATTTCGTGCTATTGAGCTTTAAGAAAAAACAACCTTTAATTGTCTGTCGCTCAATCTTTTCACATATAGGTTCAATACAAGCTCAACATCACTCTGTCTGTTGCTTTCCATTGAATAGTATTACAGACATGCTCTACTTCCTTGAGTTAAATATTGTCCCTTTGTCCACAAAATATATTTGTAGTAAATAAAAATGTTTTTAATGAGATAAAGATCACTTTTTAAAGTTCCTGTTACTGCAAACAATAATTGAGTTTAAATGAAATTAGTTACAATTGACATGCAAACGATATATTTTCAAAGCTTCGAAGTAACAATTTTTCATTTAAAAACAATAGTCTTTTGAACCTTTGCTTTGTTAATGTGCTTTTGAATATAACCTGGTTTCAGTTAAGGCTTTTTATCTTTTCTATTACAGAATTCCTCAATATTTACCTCATCCTAAACATGTTTGTCCTGCCTACCCTGAATTGAATAATAGTGTAAAAAGAAAAATAAAAACAACTTCATACACCGGAGAAAAAAGTTGCATCTCTTTGCTAACCTCCAGAGAAGGAAGGGGTGAGAAAATTAAACATTTTGGACAATATAATCTGATGCAGATATCTCAAAATGTGCTTTCTAGAGAAGGAGTTATGAAAGCTTGTTGCATTATAGAATATGTAAATGGGGTCCTTGTGGTCTATGTGTGAATGTAAATCACTTTAAGTTAATTAAGCACTTATGGAAATTGCTTTATATGATGTGGACTAGAAATCACTGCAGGTGACACAGACACAGTTCAAAGTGAACCAACTTCTATGTAAACGTGCCCTTAAGGTTAGTTGCATATGTAAAATTAAAAGTGATAACTGAACAAACTGCACTAATTCTTCTAGTGGCAGAATTTAAATTCTTCTATTGTTTTATTTTAATAAAATATTCTCTATAGCATTTCAGTTCCTCAAGCTAAGAGGTTAACAGAAAAAAATTTCTATAAGTAATGCAATGCAATATAAAATTATCAAATATGAAGGATTATCTTTTCAGTGATCAAATAACTTTGGTGTGATTCCTTTTTAGTTTGAATAATCACAGGAATTTAAAATAAAACAAGTTTTATGAAGAAACATATATACCTAGCCTCAGGTACTACTGTTCAGTCAAAGATAATGTTATCTACCAGACTCAAGTAATCCAACTAACTACAAGCAAATATCTTTCAGATAAATCTGGGTAGTTATCAAATAACTAGACCAATTCTGAAGTCCTTAAAATCTTGGTTATGTTATTGTTTCGATATAATCATTTAGGTTTTGTTAGAAAAGTTAATGAAAAGATAATACCCCAATATAAAAAATGAGATGGGAAGGAATATTCAGTAATATTGAATAAATGTTAAATATGTAATTTTGTAAAAGGCTAGCCTAATTAATATCCATAAACAGGAAGCAATTTTTCATAAATTAGGATGTTATTATTTGGAAACATCTCTGTAAATTGTCTGAATACCCAAACAAATATACATTGATTAATAATAATGGCCAATCATTATACAGCATATGTTTTGAACACTGTGCCAAATGATTTACATATTTAAATCATTTTATCTCGAAACAACACTACAGAGTAAGAGTTATTATTATTTCCATCTCATAGATAAAGAAATGGAGGCGCATTGAGTTTAAGTAACTGGTGTAAAGTCACACAGCTAATATTTGGGAAAACGAGGACTCCAACCCAGGAAAACTTACTCCAGAATTCATACCCTTAACCATAAAAATTTTAAAACAATAACTCATTTGCAATAGTAGCCATTGACAGAAATACATAAGGGAATTCATCTCTGTATAAAATCATTACTAGTCATAAAAATTAAAATCATGAGACTTTTCGATTTCTTATAATGTTAGACATATAGATAGTGGAGAAATACTGGGTATTGGAGAAAAGTAAAAGGGATCGACTGATGCGAACATTTCAGCTAAATACAAGCATGGCTATAGCATTCCTACGCCTTGATTGCTCAATATGTATGGGATAACTTAGAAGTGCTTAACCTAGAGAATGTGCTCCTAGCACTTAGTGCTTTGACAAACATTGTATTTATGTAACTATCAATTCATTTATAAAATGTCTTTCCCCAGGGCTTACTAGAAGTCAATCAGTTCTAGCCACTGAAAGAGTATACACATATGAAATGGAAAAATAAGTAAGATAATTGGGCTGTCAGAGTTCCTGAATCCTCTGCTTTCAGTGAAATCTCAACTACAACTCAGTTAGTTGTGTTTCTCCCGTCCTGAAATATATTTACACTGGGTATCTAAAACCTTAGAAAGTTCTCTATTCGAGCAACCCTAACACAGAAATGTGTGACACACTTAAGTATTCTGCAACTGTTAAATGCAAAGTAGATCCTGGCCTATTGGCCAGCTTGGCTTAACACATACTGACCTAGGTATTCAGCCAGCTATCATCTGCATATATTTGTCAGAAAATCAAATAACATCTGATGATTCTCCTAGCAGATCTCCATATGTATTTAATAAGAAAACACCACTTGAACAGCAGGAACTCCAGATTTGGAAATTCTCGGAATGGAAAACGGATGGTAGAAAGTTGAGACGGAAGAGAACTCCAATGGAAGTGGACACAAAAAGGCCTTACAGGGTAATATGATCCAGGTGGATTTACCATGCTCTGAAGTCTGGTCATCAATCTCTCAAGGTCAGAAACTAGGACTTAACATTGCATCCAGAAATAAGCAATGCAATTACTCTAAATTTTCACAAAACAGATGTATAAGTAAGAATACGAACTTATTAATTCATAGTGGATACCATTTCTAATGTCCACATTTGCTCTAATCTTTACAGCCAATAATTGGACCAGTAGGTAGACTGATGACACAAGATTAAGGCAAAGTCCAAGAACAGACATAGGGAGTACTGTACTCAAGCCACGATGAGGCCTAAGAAATGTTTCTGCCCATGACTAAGAACACACTTTGCTCATGAATGAGCGAAGTCCTCTAAAAGCTGAGACACTTTTCTTCCTGGACGATTCTGGAGATGAAAGTCCAAAATATTATTTGTTAAAATGACTTTTGCTGTACAGGCCAATTCATTTATTCCTTAACTACATTTTCCTGAGCAGGTCTATAGAATACAATTTCTATTCTCAATAATTATTATTTCTGTTTTGTTTTACTCTCAAAAAGCAAATATGTTTCTACTATCTCCAAGTTTTTTGGAGGCACCTTCTTATTATTCATGCCCCATGATATGATCTCATTGACATATAAGGCTGGAGAATTCAAGTTTTAAGAAAAGCCCAGGTCAATTTACAGTAGATCAATAATACCTGGGCAACTGCCATCAAAGGCTCCATATAGGCTAGTCAGACCATGTAGTTTTTTTAAATGTTCCTTAATTCTTACCCTCAGTTTGTTTATCTCTCTGAATTCTATTTCTTCTATTGATTTATAAATGTATGGGTATGAGTTTCCCCCAATATCACATTACCATTTTCTTTTTACTATTTCTCAAGGGAAATCTACTCCAGTTGCCACCACACCCATGAAGATGACCCACAGATCTGTATTTCACTAACTGCTGTCAGCATTTCAAAATATCTAGAAGCTCCACCTGTACAATATGCTGTTACCTTCAGCTGTCAATCTCCAAAATGAATTCATCATCTTCTTTTAAAAGCCCAATCAAATCCAATCATCTTCTGTGTTTCCCATTTCTAACAATAGCTCTCCTTCCCAGACACAGACAGGGACATTCAGACTGTCTTTTCTCTACTTCTGTCCATTCCACTTCAGGGTGTGGGGTTGGGCATTTTTATTATTTTTATTTTTTCACGTATTTGAAGGGGCTAAGGAAATATCTTTCTAATTAAACTCCCCATTTTCAGTATCTCTATTTCATTTTATCACTTCTAAATTATTCCTAAAGCACAGCGATAATTAAACAATCTTCCTGCATAGAAAATTTCAGTAATGTTAGCCTTTACTTGCCAAATAAACTAAAGGGTCCCCATGATTGTTCCAAATTCATCTTTCTCGGCTTATCTGCATTACTGTTTTGTTTTGTTTTGTTTTTTTAATTTGATCTTCTCCATTTCATGCTTGATGCATTTTTCTACCTCATGTTTTTTTGTCTTTGTCTGAAATATCTTCAACCTCAGTATGGATTAATCCAATAAGACCTACTGAAAAGAACTCTATTTATTTACAGTATGTAAATAGCTCCTGTCATACTCAATGTAGACATCTAACACGAAGCAACAAATACATAAGTTTTATGTCAAAATTCTTTTTAAATGTGAAGAAAGTACAATATAGCAATGTTACCAAACAGATGGACATTTATTAAAATGTAGAAGCTCTAAAAGTACCATTAAACTTAAAACACATAAAGGAAAACAATTCGAGTTTACCTTTTCTTTATGACCCATCTCAAATGTTCTTAGTTCATGTTGCTATCTTGAATTCTCTCATCCTTCTTCCCCATCAGCTATCTACTGCCTCATCAGCTAGATTTTAACTCCACATCTACAAACTATGTATTTATTAATCAACATAATTCTAATAATTATTATTAATTCTTGGATTATTTTCATCATGTTGCACATATATCTCATGCAAGAAGTTAAGCTTCTTGAAAAGAAAGTTCATGTCTGATTTATTTTGATATATTTATGTAGCTTAATATAGTCCCTTGAACAAAAGGCAATTCAGTTATTAAATGACTTTATTCTCTACATCTTTGATGTTAAGAAACTTTGATGTTAGGTGCATAAACAAAGTCTGCTTTCCACGTTTAGTCGAAAATTAAATTTTATGTTGAGTTGGGATATTGCCTTTCAAATGGAGTGAGTTTAATATATTTGTAATGATATATAAGTATGTATATATTATAACATGTATTATATATATTTATATTCTATATTACATAGTATAAGATATATATAACCATATTATTATATATTATAGTTATACTATAATTATATACACACACATACACATATCAATACCAACACCATTACCAACTTTTCACATTATTAAAGGAAAGCAAAAATATGAATTATTTGTACTGTCCAAGTAAATTCCCTACTGCTCCCATTTTTTGGCTCTATTTTTCCAGCATTTCCTGTACCTGGGAATTTTCAGATCCTGGAGCAAATAGTGAGCTATTGTGGAAAGGACCTCAAAGTAATATTCAGTTTTCACACTCCATAGCTTCCTCTCCATCTGTACGGAATGGGTCTACAAGGGCTTTTCATATAATTTTATGAGCTCCAGGCAAAAGGACATATTGGTAAGCCACTGGCAAAGTCAAAGAGTAAACAGGGGCACATTAGAAGGGTTATATGTTCGCCACATATAAAATTCTAGGCATACAGAATGGGCAGCAGTCCTGAGCTCAGCACTGTCCCCTCTGTGACTATTACAGGCCTTTTACATTTTCGGGATTTTCAAGTTTACCTTCCTATTGATAAGAAAGTGATTAAGGAGTAAAGAGGTTAAGTAAATTGTCCAAGTCAAGGCGCTAATTATCCATGTCTCGAAAATTTTCAAGTCCTTTTAGTCCTTTTTAATCTCCCTCATTTACCCTAAGCTCCTAGGAGAGTGTTCTGAGACAGGGGACTCCAAAAAGATGCACTCTTCCTAGAAATCTAGGCATTTGTATTAAATTAGTCTGGGAAATCAGGGAAAAAGGAGACATTTACTAACATTTTGTTTCCGTGAATTTAGGTGGCAGATGATGGAACTGTACAATGAGATAAGGAGCAGGAAAGAGATTGGGACAAATAATTTAATTAAGATAAAAGAACCATTTTAGCACCATAATCCATGTGATATTTCTTCAGTTCTCCCAAGTTTCCAGTGTCATTAAATCTTGGTACAGTTTCCCAGTCCCATCTCCACCCTTTTTCCTGTCAATTCCAGACATTCACATATAGGATTCTTTAAAAATTAATTGATAAACATAATTAACAGAAAATACTACATACTACATACAATGAACTACACATTGAAATTTCTTAGATGTTTCAGGCTACAAAAGTCATTGCCATTATCTATAATCATTGATACTTTATTGAGTTTTCTAAATGGACCGACAAAGCCTCGGAGTATCAGAATTTAGCTTCCCAGCTTTCCTAGGACTCCACTGCACACCGTGAATCTTGAATGCAGCCAAGAACTCATGATCGGCTCTCCCTAGTACATCACCTGTCCATTGGCCCTGACTCTGTTCCCAAATTATTTGGGCTGTAAAATTTCTTGTCTCAAATTCCAATAATAAATTCTATACTATATAACTCCACCGCACCCCCCAAAGGGGGAACTGAATCACTTTCATTGATGGCTGCCATTTGTTTTTTTTATTTTCTGTTTGTTGGGTTTTTGGTCATAGAGTCAATTTCTCTCCTGTAAGCTCTCCAGTGGCCATTCACTGTACTCTTTATGTCCTCTCCCTACATCATAGTCTTACTATGCTTACATTTCCAAAGAGTAAATTCCCACTTATACTATTGAACGTCAGATGCAACGATGTTTATATGGTCATATGCCACATAACAACAGACATACATTCTGAGAAATATGTCATTGGGCAATTCTGTCATGTGAATATCATAGCGTGTACTCACATCACACAAACCTAGACGGTACAGCCTACTACACACCTCGGCTAGATGATAGAGCCTATTACTCCTATGTTATAAGCCTGTACAGCATGTTACTGAACTGAATACTGTAGGCAATTGTAACACAATGGTAAGGATTTGCATATCTAAACATATATAAACATAGAAAGAATGCAGTAAAAACATGGTATAGAAGATAAAAAAAGTAGAACGCTTGTATAGGGCACTTACCAGAAATGGAGAGTACTCTGGGTGAGTGAGTGAGTGGTGAGTGAATGTGAAGGCCTAGACATTACTGTATGCTACTGTAGACTTTATACACACTCTACATTTAGGCGACACTAAATTTATAAAGCAAGACGAGATTAAATCAAGCACAACAGAAAATGATACAATCGAGCGACAGAGCAAACACAAAATGTATGAGGCTGCTGCCAGCATAACACAGCATACTGTTTTATAGCAAATGTTTTTATATAAGTAGAAAGAATACAATAAAAAGTGAATACATAAACTATTAACATAGTCATTAATTATCAAGTATTATGAACTGCACATAATTGTATGTGCTATATTTTTATACAACTGGCATCACAGCAGGTTTGTTTACACCAAGAAGGAATGCACGCACACACACTATGAACACCCAAGTAATGCATTATGCTATGATATTACCAGGGCTAATGCATTAGGCGACAGGAATTTTTCAGCCCCATTATAATCTTATAGGACCACCATAGTATTGTATATGTGGTCCATCATTGACCAAAATGTCATTATGTGATGCATGACTGTACAGAGATTAACTGTCAAATGACTATAATAAACATAGTTTTTACTTAGGTAGAAACACATACACACACATATATACTGATTCACATATTTATTCATAGGCTTGGACACACACACACACACACACCCCAGCAGCCTGGTTGTAGCATTATTACCTTCCATGAAATAACATTAAAGGGAATCAAATAAAATATTACCGAAACTATCTGTTAGCTTTTTCATTTCTACTGTAACTACGCTTAAGCCCATCCATGCCTATATCTGCAGTTGAGAGCCCTGCTCAAAGAAATGAGACATCAACTCCTATTTGATATATTCCTAGGTCTTGGCTGAGAGCATTTCATCAGAGATGAACTGCACCTAATGCAATCACCAGAATTAAAGCAGTTAAGAGAGTGAAACTCTCTGCCAAGAAAACTCAGCTGTATTGTGCTCTTGCTCGCTTGCTATTCCAGAAAGTATGTAACTAGTACTAATAAGTCGCTGGCTCCCATTCCAGAAAGAGTAGCAGGAACAAAAATGCTGACCTCGGTACATTTGTCCTCTCTTTACAATCCATGAAATTCTCACTGATGGATCTACAATGCAACGCATCCATCCATTCCATTACCGTTCTTTCCAAGAGCCTTTTAGGAACTTGCAAAATCAATATAATTCTGTAAGTAAAATAAATCTCCATCAATACGATAACAAAAACGTGTCATATTTTAACTGATAGTTATTTAAACCAAAAAACATGGGGGGGGGCGGTAATTCTATTACAATGATTTAATTTTACTTCAAGGAAATTAAGTAATTACTATAAAAATAATAATTTAATTAAGGTATTACCTTAATTAAAGTTTATTTAAAGCTTTTTAGATTTCCATATTCAGCTAAAAATGCATCAAAACATTTCTTTCATTTAGGCTTATACGTGATCCAATTCCTAATACATATGGACATGGGATAGAGTAAATGAGTATTTTTCAGTGTAAAATAGGATAAAGAACACTTTCGGACATATCAAAAAATAATCTATTTTAATGATGAAGTTATGTAACAAAATGCTTTTTCATAGGAAAGGAAAAATTGAGCTTGACAATACATCTTTTAATTTGTGTGCAATTTGTCAGTTATTTTTTTTTCTCGGAATTTTCTATTTATGTTCCCAGAGACAAATTAAGTTTTTGAAATTTAATTCAGCTGGGATATATTCTCACTGTGCATAACAAAAATACACATTGTGTATCTTTATATAGCTAGATGTTGTGCATACACACAAGTCAGCATAACTGTAAAGAAATGGCTACCTGAATGAACCATTTCTCCTAGCAAAGCCAGCACTTCCAAGTATACAAGGAAGCAATACACACGCGCATGCACACACACGCACACACACACACACACACACAATCTATACATGGTAATTCCCCCCTTCTCCACAATTTTGCTTTCCGCGGTTTCAGTTACCTGCAGTCAACCATGCTTCAAAAACATGAACTGAAACATTCCAGAAATAAACCATTTGTAAGTTTTAAATTGCATGCTGGTCTGAACAGCATGATGAAATCTTTTTCATCTCACTCCGTCTCACCTTGGATATGAATCACCTCTGTGTCCAGCATATCCATGCTGTATACACTACCCACCACTTAGTCACTTAGTAGCCTTCTCAGTTATCAGATCGACTGTTGAGGTATCTCGGTGCTTGTGTTCATGTCACCCTTATTTTACTTAATGATGACCACAAAGTGTAAGAGTAGTGATGCCGGCAATTTGGATATGCCAAAGAGAAGCTTGTAAAATGCTTCAAATGAAAAGAGATGTATACATAGGAAAAAAACAGTACAGTATATATAGGGTTCAGTGCTATCCATGGTTTCAGGCCTCTACTGGGGATAAGGAGAGATTATCACTATCACTTTTTAAAAATAAAATGCTTGCACTTTTCAGGCAAAGGCAGCATTTATTTCCGAGGTGGCTGATAACTTTACTTTGGAAGGTTATTAATGAATTATTTAAGATTTACAAAGTTAGTCCCAGTGCGTAGTATAGAATAAAGGTTGAAAGTAAATTCGTCCTGCAGAATAAAAAATGTGGAGTTTGAGAGGTGAAACTTAAGAGAAGTTAGAAAGAAACATCTTGAAGAGAAATTAGAAAGAAACATCTTGACAATTGGTGTAGATTATTAGAGAAAGGCACTTGTTGAAAATGCTCTAAGATAGTTAGCAAATTAAAGTTTAAGTTGTTGGCTATGTTGTAATTCTCTTTCAAATAAAAAATGTTAATAATGACAGTTATTTTTAGTTGATTTCTTGGGCGAAGGGAAATAATGAAGAAAAAGTTGGGCGGAGAGAAAATCAATCAGTGAAGCAATGTGAAGTGATAATACAGTAAGGGAACAAATTCAGAATTAAAGGTATCTGGACCACATTAATTCCTTGAAAATCCTCAAGAAAAAAAAATGAAGAGAGTGCTGGTTTCACACTGTATATTGATAAGGCTTTTATGCCATTTTAAGTGTATATTAGAAGAAGGCTTGGAACTACTCGGGATACCTAAAATCTGTCATTTATCATTAGTACTAGAGATATCAAGCACAAGCTATTGTTGTATTGTAAAAACTGATCATTTAGTGTGATCCAATGTGAAATGAGATGGACAGAAAATAATCTTTGCTCTGTATATCACAGTAAATGGCATTTAGGATTCAAATTAAGCACACCTGATTGAGTTATCACACCAAGACTGATTATACAATGTGCCTGTCTTAGCTCTGGCTGTCATACCCAAATATCATAACCTGGGTGGCTGAAACAACAGACATTTATTTCTCACAGTTCTGGAAGCTGGGAAACTCAATATCAGTGTGCCCGCATGGTCTGCTGCTGGCGAAGGCATTCTTTCTGGCTTACAGATCTGCCGACATCTTGCTGTGTCCTCACATGATGGAAGAGAGAGGGAGGGAGGGAGAGAAAGAGAGGGAGACAGGGGGAGAGAGGGAGACAGGGAGAAGAAGGAAGTGAGGGAGGGAGAGAGAGAGAGGAAGCAGCTCTCTGGTGTTTCTTCTTATAAAGATGAATCCTGTCATGAGGGCTCCACTAAACCTAATCACCCCTCCAAGATTCCACTTCCAAACGCCATCACATTGAGCGCTAGACCTTCAACATATGAATTGGGGGGTATGTAATTCAGTCAATAGCCTCATAACGAAAACTACTTATATATTATATTTATGTTATATATACATATGTTATATATTATATATTCATATGAATAGGAACATATACATATATTAGTGTATATATGCAAATTCTTTATTGAGGGTATCTGCTTCTCTGTAAACTTACTCTGTAAACAGTCTACACAGCTTAAACTTTACACACTTTTTGCCCAGCCCTTATATGTACACAAACACAGAATAACACACTAACAGAGGATAGGCTACTAAGTGAAAATGTAACCTGCAACAAATAACTATTTCTCTGGGTAAAGTGTCAGGTCCAGGTAAAACACTCAGAGGTGGCGTTTTTTAGGGTGGTGATTAGCATTCATCTAAGAAATGAAGCTCCCCATCCCCAGGCTGTGTGGTATAGGGGAAATGTTTTCAAAGATAAAAACAGTGAACCTAGACAGTGCACAAGTTCTTTCTGAGTCAGCTTTACAACGGGACTCAACTATTTTGAACAAAATATTACAACTGACCAGAAAATCAGAGATAATTAATTACTCATTGAGAAGAGAAATGAATCCTAATTCCAAATCAAAGTACTTTAATACTGTGCATTTCATTCCTCTTCTTAATGTTTGAGAATGTATTTATAGAGTGAAGCTAACATACAAAGGAGATATGCTTTAAGGCAGAAATGGTATTTTAGAAACTCTTACCCATTAATTCACTCAGCAAATACTTACTGAACACCTACTACCCTAAGAGGAAGACAATAATGAATGAGTCACACCTGTTCTCAAACAGTATCTGATCCTGTGGTAGTGAGAGATAATCTGCCCTCATAGAGCAGGATAATGTACTATGACAGATGGAGACTGGACTGCTGTGACATCTCAGAGAAGACTGCAAGTTAGAAAAGACTTCCAAGAATGAAAACTTTGATGTAAGGAAAGGAATTTGCTCGATGAAAGAGTGGGAGACAAATGGATAAAATTCAGTAGGAGCATGACAGTCTATGAATTGGGAATGGAGGAAGATAACTGGGTAAAGTGCTGAGGTCACTCCTTGCTTCCAAAAAAGCAACTCTGTTTTTGTCTGTTTTTAAAATTTCACCCGAGATTTTATTTGAGTGAAGCTTCATGTAAACAAAAAAAGATTAAGAGCTTACAGTAAGGAAATTTTAGGAGTTTAAAATAGCTGGAACTGAGAGGATATGTATAAAAACGATAGAAAATTAAATGAACGGGGTTGTCAAAGGACAAACAATAAACTTGATTAAATGAGAATCTAAGTGGAATAGGATGAAATGGAACTTTCCTCTTATATAAAAGTCTCTAATCAGAACTGGCAACATCACACCTCATTAGAAAAAAAAAAAAGAGAGAAACATTTACTTACAGTAAGTATGGTTCCTCATAATGGAAGCATGGCTTTTGTGGGTCAAGAAAAAGCAGAGTTCTTCTTATTCATAATAATGGTAAAACCTATTTTTCCAGACAGAACAAAATCGAAGCCAGGCTAATAAGAAAACACATATTTTTCTTAACTTAATTTTTTTCCATATGAACTTTCGCCTTGTTGCGATATGTTTGTGTCTTAGGTAATCTGATAAAGTCTAACACTCTACTGTGCTGTGCACATGAAACTAATAGAAGATAATGTTGAACATAAATGGTAATTGAATAAAAATAAAATAAAACACCAAAAAAAAAAGACTAACGCCCCCTAGTGGCAGATAGGACTGGAATAAATGCCTCTTCCCTTCTCCTGTACACTGAATGTTTGTGTCTCCCCAAATTCATGTGTTGAAATCTTAAACCTCAACATCATGTTATTAGAAGCTTGGGCCTTTGGGAGGTGATCTGGAGGTCCATGAGGGCAGAGCCTCCTGAATGGGATTAGTGCTGCTATGAAAGAGACCCCAGAGGGCTCCCCTGCTCCTTTCTGACATGTGAGGACTCAGCAAAAGGATAGCCATCTATGAACAAGGAAGAAGGCTTTCACCAAACGTTGAATCTGCTGGTGCCTTGATCTTCCCCAGCCTCCAGAACTGTGAGAAATAAATTTCTGTTGTTTATAAGTCATCCGGTCTTAGGTATTTTTGTTATAGCAGCTTGAAAAAAACTAAGATGCCATTCCACAGCCTTTATGCCTTGCCGGAGAACAGATCCACTAGCATTTGGCTGAATCTCAAAGTGTCAACCAAGGTTGCAAGACTTAAGATGTAATCCTCTCCTCTTGTGAAAAAGTAAAGTTCCTTGACAGAAGGAACAAGAGCCCCAGCATGACGGATTTAAGTGGATAGCTGAAGAGGGAAGAATAGGCAAAAGAGACTATAGACTTCAGTCTGAAAGGTTCAATTTTCATAATACAGAAGACTACTAAGTCTATACTGTGTCTAACTTTGTCCCTCAGCCCATGTACTAACATTTTGAGAGTTTTATGGCCATTTGGTTGCAAAGTCTACATTCCCTACATTGTAGTCCAGTGTGTTCAGTCTGAAGGAAATGAGCAAACCAAGATGGCCCAAGGCAGTGATGACAGACTTAGAGGTATAACTACAGAAGTGGGATGTCAGCTTCACCAAACCACTTCTACTCTTCCCTGGGTGAATTATATAGTGACGTCACCACTGTTTGTTAACAGCAGCCAAGAGATCCATAAACTACTAGTGGCAGAATAGATCATCCAAGTATAAAAACAGTAAGATCAGGAAAAGAAACACATGTACATTTAGATAACAACAACAACAACAAAAAAGGTAATTTCATCATGGTGATGGAGAACTACTGAAGGATTTATATAGAAGAACATAGGTATGTATATATAAAAAGGGACATGAGAGCATTATATATCTCCTTCTTCCACATGAAATGTGCATTTTGCCTAGATAGGTTATTCCCATTGCCAAAGCCAATTACTCAGCTATATCTCTAGGTATAGATAGATAGATTGATAGATACATAGATAATCAATACTGATGATATAATAGAGTAGTAAATATAGAGTCGAGCTGTGAAGAGTCTGAAATTTTAAACTGCTAGCAAACTAAGTTATCCTGACGCAGTTTCATTAATGCTGGCAGAAGACACAAAACAAAGGACTTAATTACTGCACAGGAGGCAGCATGAGCTTCATGTTCACACAGGTGAACGCTACACATATGCTGAGTCTGTTATAGCTGAGGAGCCCTGAGCTCTTCCAACCTTATAAACCTCCAATCTTATAAAGGGGCTACAAGCAAACTTACTCAATCTTTGTACTGGAAAAAGATATTACCTTTATGATCCTAGACAGAAAACTTACCTGTTTTCAACCCCAAGGAGACACTGGTTGTTATACACAAACTTACTGTAAAGATTGTTCAGAATAAAAGCTGATACAAAATATGCAGAAATGAAAGAGCCACATGGTGAGTTATATATGTGCATATGCATGTGCGTATGTGAATTTTCTTCTAATTACTTCATAATTTTTAATATTTAGTTCTTTAATCCATATGGACTTTAATTTTATGTAAGTTCTCAGAAGATGTTTTCTGATACATATAGCAAAAGCATTCTAAATGAAACAGAAGAGTGGACTATTCAAGTTATATAATTATTTATTTGTGTATACACGGGTATAGAAAGGAGACCAGAAAAAACAGATATCAAACAATTGGCAGTGGATACCCACAGAGAGGGGTGTAGAGGGAGTGCATGCAAAGGGCTTTCATATTGTTTCAATTGTCTGTAGTGTTTGCCTCGTACAGAAATAAAACAAATTCATAGATTACTTAGGTACATATTAGTTTACTTTAGGTGATGCTGAGGTTACAAAGAATCCCAAATTATCAGTATATAACAACAATATATTTTTATTTTTAATTCAATTAAGCTGGTTTACTATGGTTCTGTTCTACATTCTAGAATGTAAGCTGAAAAAAATATCAGCCACCTATAATATATGCTCCTCATGGCAAAGAAAAAAGAACAATCAGAAAACCATAAAATGGCCCTTAAATTTTCTGCATAGGCCTATCACACACCCCTTTCTCTTACAAAGCAATGACCATGAATAAAATCAGTGAGACAAGTTGTATAATCCATTTTCAGGAATGATAAGAATAACAAGTAGGAACAATAATAAAATAATACCACATGTAACTTTTAAGAAAAAGAAAAGGTAATTCTGTTTCAAAATGACAGAAGAATGAAAAAAAAGAGAGAATGAAATTCAGAAAAAAAGAAGGGAGAGAAGGGAAGGAGGGAGAGAGATTTAGATGCTGTGTTGGTGATAAGCTAGAAATGGACCAGACAGGAGACAGAGAGACCAGCTACAAGGCTCATGCTTGCTATCATCTAAATAAAAAATAATGAGAGACTGCTAGGACGCATGCCCAGTAATGATGTGGGACCTGTAGTGCTATGACTTTCATCATTATTAAAGAAACTATATCTAGTATAATTTTTAAAACAAAGGTCATGGGAAGATCAAATATTAGATACTTAAATTAAAGCATGGAAGTAATGGGACAAACTGTTACTGAAGGTAAATTTTCCCTGTGTGTAATTTAAACTGTTTACCCAAAGCCAATATATTAGCACTTTCAACATTCTAGCTTATTGTTACAGAAATAAAAGGGTTATAAATTGTAAGGCATAGCAAAGTTGTAGGCACAGATTTATATTGGAATGTTTCTAAAAATTCATGATATTGCCTATCTATGAAACAAATGTTTCTATCTCATTATATTAAGATATTGTTAAGGACCGAATGTCTGAGCTTAGCAAAAATTCACATATTGAAGCCCTGGCCCCCAATGCCTTAATATTTGGAGATGGGGCCTTTGGGAGATAGATCAGGCGAGCACAGTCCTGGTCTGATGAGATTAGTGCCCTTACGAGAAGAGATCACAGAGAGCTTGTTCCATCACATGAGGACACGTCGAAAAGGCGGGTGTACACAAACCAGGAAGAGAGCCCCCACCAGAACTTGCCCACGCTGGCACTCTGATCTCAAACTTCAGCCTACAGAACTGCGTGAAAATACATTTCTGTTGTGTAAGCCACTCAGTCTCTAGTATTTTGTTATGGCAGCCCAGGTTAACTAAGACAGATTTAATAACAAAATAAATAGGACTACAGACATGGCAGACCAAAATTAAAAAAACAAAAAACAAAAAACAAAAAAAAACCCCTTCAGAGTGTTTCATTATTTGAAAGGATTTAGTAAGTACGTAAATAGCTGCAATGAATAACACTCTTCTTTGGAACCAAGCCATATCTGTCTGTCTCAAAGAATAGAAAAAGCATTTGCCAAGCTGGATGGAGTGTTTGGAAACTATCGTACATCTTTTTTACAATTTGATCTTGTGCTTCCTTCAATTAATTTGAAAAATAGATTTTTTTCCGACAGATTGGTTCATGCCTGTTACTATGGCCAATTTCTTATGGCTCTTCTTTCTACTTTCAATTTCTTATGGCTCTTCTATGCTACACTTTCCACTGAACGTTGAATAAATAAATGATTTCATTTTTATTTGAGGGTTGACTGTAAGTCCCCAAGAATCAGGCCTGACACGCCTTACTCAGTTCCTGGACTGACTTTCTAAAATGCTTTTTATTCACATAGATCCACTCTATACCTATTTAAAGTATAGAAACACCTCAGGCTGTTATAATATCCATTTCACTAGTTAAGAGCTGTTTTAGTTACACACAAAGGTGGAGAAAAGATGTGATCAGTCCTAGTAGCCATCTTTGTGGATGTCTGTAAGCACTAGGAATAGTAATAAAACAATAACATCTACTAAGCAATTCGTATGTGCCAGATATGGTAATAAGTATTTTATAATACTTTTTAGTCATCAAAATAACCCACTGACAAACATACTATTATTATCATCATTTTACAAATGAAGGAACTGAAGTTAACAGAATTTAAGTAAATATCTGGATTGTTTACTACCTATCATAGACATGATCACATGAAAAAATAAAACCAAAGCTAGAAAAAAAAGGATTAAGAGATTAAGACACATTTATCAATTTGATCTCTATCCCATCTCCTTGCTGCAGTGAAAATCTGTGTGTAGAAAGAAATTCCTTGGCTTTCCAAAATGTTTGCTTAAAAAGATCTCTGTCATAGAGACTCTATTAAGACCACATATGCATACACACAGAAAATACTAGAGTTGCATTTATTACCCAACTTTTTTTGCTTTGCAACTGCCAGGCACTCATCAGCTACATTCCAGGAACATCACACCATTTCTATATTATCAGAAACTTATCCACATATGATTTCCCCAAGGATAAGTGTCCCATAGGGAGAGTTTGATGAATGTCCTCCAGCAGCGGATTTTAAATGGATTTTTACTTCTGTCTAAACTGCTTTAGTTGAGGCTCTGCTGAAGGTAAGGCAATGCCAGATGACCTGTTAGGGTCCCTTCCAAATCTCAAGCTCTAATATTCTGAAGAACTCAAGAACCTTCGCCATCTATTATTCAAATTCATGGAATTTCCTCTGGTGCTGTTGCATAACATTTTCCTCCTTAATACATTAAATTATGCAATTCATTTCCATTTTTTCCAGCCTACCCCACAGTCCCTTCTAATATGATGCATTCTGAATATACGCTGCTAGAAAGAATAATTCCTACAAATTAATGTCTTGTCATAGAAAATGTCAACTTAGTCTTAGAATAACAGAACAATAAACTAAAAGCAATTCCATAAAGTAGTGGTGCATGGCTAAAGAAAAATTTGTCCTTTGTCAGGTTTTTGGTAAGTGTAATAAGGGAGCTAGTCTTTAAGATAAAAATTATCTTTAATATATTTTAAAATGTAGAATTTTATTAAAATAAACCCACCATTGTTTTTTTATCATTAAGAAAACTCTTTTTTATGTATAGAAATTATTGATGTGGAATATCCAGCAACTGATGTGAAGAAAATCCAATAAGATATAAAACAGATTTGTTTATTAAATATATTTCAAATTTCTTAGTACATACAGCTCATGTGGCTAACTTTGGCATTATGCAGAAACATAAACAACATAAAACTATTAAGTGGGATCTAAATTATTTAAAGAATACATCCCACTTTGAATTTAGGGGACTAGAAGAATTATACAGTTTCACAAATCTATAATGAATTTCATAGCACTGCCATTACTAAGAATGGAACATTAAAGTAATTTTACAAATAAGAGTTTTATGAATAAGCATACAATATATGCATGTATGTACATATATGAGATTATGACATGTAGGAATATATTTTGATATGTAAATTATATATATTATTGATCTTCTTATTGAATATTGCATTCCCCATACCCTCTCTCCTTACAATAGAACCTATCTCCTCTTAAAATTATAAGTATATAATTATATTTAGTATGATATTAATTGTTTATTAGCTGTGTCATTTCCACTAGAATATATGACCATGTGGGATGAAATCTTCTTTAAAAACTTTTTTATTATATGAAATTTCAAACATATGCCAAAGTAGACAGGATAGTATAATACACCCCCATGTACTTGTTACCTAACTTCAACAATTATCAACTCATGGCTATCTTTTTATATCTATACTCGTATATTCTACATACACCTTGGATTATTTTGAAGTAAACCGCCCACTACATATTTTATCTATAAATATTTCAGCATGTATCTCTACAAGAAAAAGTCTCTTTGTAAAATATATAATTACAATGATACTCTCACACCTAAACAAAATTAACTAATATCTTAACACCATCAACTATCTAATCAGTATTCTAAAGTCACTTATTGTGCTGCTAATTTTTTCTACAAATTTTCGTTTGAGTCAAGATCCAAATCAGTATTGTCACTAAAAATAAATAAATAAGAACTCGAGACACAGTGAGTATTAAAGTACACTTACTACTAGGCAAGTCAGGGAAAATCTGATCCAACACAAAGGAGCTAGGTTCTGTGGGACAGGGTCTTCAGAGTAAGTAACAAAGAATAATCAGAGACCATTAGTTGAAGTATTGAGAATTTACTCATGTATAGGAATCTATAACAGCCTCTTAGAAGATTATCATCCAGACCAAAGGCAAGGATAAGGGTGGTGGCAAGGCAAAAGCCTCAAAGTATTATAAAGAAAAACAACTGGTCTTTTTAAAACAAAGTCCTTGGCTTGTTGGTTCATGACAAGGCTGAGCAGAGGCAGGTTGCTGACTTCTGGTTCCCTTTACTGAGGATAGATAGAGCAGCTGAGCAGTAGATTGCAGCGACACTGAGTAGTAGACACCGAGCAGTAGAAACTGCAACTAGGCATGAATTTCACTTCATGAAGTTCACTTCATGAAGTTCATGAAGTCAGGCTATTGTTCTGCTGCTTTTGACCAATTTTCTAAGAAGTCTTGGCCCTACTTGCATAGTAACTCACATCTTCATTCTTCCAGACTCCAAATCATGCAGTAGGCAAGTCCTTATGCATGTGTTCAAAGCTCAGAGGGCTTTCTTTGTTAAAACGTTTAATTCCTTGATTTGACTCTTATGTCTCTCATAAGTTTCCACTCCATCATTTATTTATTTTTAATTTCCAATTTATTTGTTGAGTTCTCAGTCTAGAGTCTTTCACAGAATAGATTTGCTACCTTTCCCTGTGATAGCATACATCGTGGTCCTTTGCTGTATTTCCTACATATTGATAGTGAGACCTTGAAGCTTGATCAAATTTAGATTAAATTTCTTTGTTAAATAGAGTTCATGTATTTTGTTCTTCAAGGAGCATACAATGTCTGGTTGTCTCTTTGTATCTTAACAGTGTTTCATGATCAGTTCCTAAGATTTATTCATTGGAAGTTACCAAATGATGATTTCATTCCTTCTCTCATCTCTTCTTTTTTTATTTGATGGAATACTTCCATAAAGAGAAACTTCCCCTCACTAAATATTTAGGCAAAAAAATAGTAAATTTTAAAAGGTAGGATAAATATTAAATTCTTTTTATTTATCAGATTTAAAAATGGGTTCATTCCCAAGCATCCTCCAAATATGATTTTAATAAGCAAAATTCTAAAATAACCCCCAATAACCTTTGCAGTTATATAAGCCCCTCCCCTTGAGTATGGGCAGGACCTATGAATATGAAGGATCATATCACTCCTGTGATAACGGTACATTACATTACAAAGGTAAATGTAATTTAACTTAATTTCATCAAAAGCAAGATTATCCCATTTGGTCCTGCATTAATTATATGATTAAGATTTAAAAGAGGGACTGTCCTATTCATAATAGCATCAAAATCAATAAAAAAAAACCAGAAAACAAAAAACAAAAACAAAACCTAGGAACAAATTTAACCAAGGAAGTATAAGATCTATACAATGAAAACTAGAAAATTTTGTTGAAATAAATCTAAAATGACACAAACAAATAGAAAAACATCCTGTGTTTGTGGATCAGAAGAGTTTATATTGTTTAAATGGCCATGCTACCCAAAGCTATGTACAGATTCAATGCAGTCCCTATCAAAATTCCTAGGCATTTTTCACAGAATTAGAAAAAAAAAAATCCTGAAATTTCTATAGCATCACAAAAGATCCCAAAGAGCCAAAGCAATCATGAAAAGGAACAAGATCAGAGGCACCATACTTCTTGATTTCAAACTATACTACAAAGCCATAGTAATTGAAATAGTATGGTTCTGGTATAAAAATAGACACATAGACCAATGGTACAGAATATAGAGATCAGAATTAAGCGCCTGCATGTGCAGTCAACTAATATTTGATAACGGAGCCAAGAATATACAATGGGGAAAGGACAGTCTCTTCGACAAATGGTACTGGGAAAACTGCATAAGCACATGCAGAAAAATACAGTCACATCCCTATCTTATATCATTCACAAAATTTAACTCAAAATGGATTACTCAAACATAAGATCCAATACTGTAAAACTCCTAAAATAAAACACAGGGAAGAAGCTCCTCAACATTGGTCTTGAAAATGATTTTTAGATATGACATCAAAAGCAGAAACAACAAAAGAAAAAAAAACAACCATTGGAACTACATCAAACTTTAAAGCTTCTGCACTGCAAGAGAAATAACAGAAATAGAAGGTAACCTACAGAATGGGAGAGAATATTTGGAAAGCATGTATCAGATAAGGGATTTATATCCGAAATTTATGAAGAACTCACAGAACTCAATAACAAAAAATAACAAATAATCTGCCCATTAAATACTGTGCAGAGGAACTAAATAGACATTTTTCCAAAGAAGACATCCAAATGGCCAAAAGGCAGATGAAAAAGTGTTCAACATCACTAATCATCAGGAACACGAAAACCAAAACCACAATGAGATATAACCTCAAACCTGTAAGAATGGCCATCATCAAGAAGACAAGACATAACAAGTGTTGGTGAAGATTTGTAGAAAAGGGAACCCTTGTGCACTGTGGGTGGGATTGTGAACTTGTCTGATACAAGTTGGAGAATAGTATAGATGTTCCTCAGAAAATTAAATATAGAACTACCAAACGATCCAGCAATTCCACTTCTGAGTATACATCCAAAGGAAATGAAAACACGTAATAGAAGAGATACTCTGCACTCCTATGTTCATTGCAGCATTATTTACAATAGCCAAGATATAGGAACAATCTCAGTGTCTGTCAACATTTGAATGGATAAAAATTAATAAATAAACAACATGAAGTTTGCTGTTCATACTGATATTCAGTCTTTTTTAAAAAATAAGTGCTCCTTGTATTGTTACAAGCCTTTGACTAATTTCCAGATTCTGGAAAAGTTGATTCTGAGCAACTATGCCAGTGTTCTAATTGCTTTCATGGAGGACAAGATATCAGGAAGTTTTATTCTCATTCTGAAAATGTTCCTCCATGGTTCCTTTTCAAGGAAAATGGTATTTATAGACCACAATATGGTGCTAGAAATGCTCATTACTATTGCTCTTTGTTCTTTTATTCTTTCTACACCTTCTCCATGTTTAGAGCTAAAGTATAAAAATTAAAATAAAAGCACTTCATAAGTTCGACACATTAAGTTCATACACCACAAGATTTTCATTTAACTTTACCAACCCTGATCTATACTTACATTCTCCCATGATGAAAATGCTAGGTCTCAACAAAATCAACCACATTTTTGTCAGCATATCACTGAGATATGTAGTTTTGCTAGATATTGCACACTGCCCCTTCATAGGAGTTGTATCAGTTTGCAAACATATAAGCGTGTCTTTTACCCCAGGGCTTCACCAACAGATATGTTGTCAAACACTTGGTTTTTGCCAAATTAATCATTGAGAAATGGTACTTTAATATAGTCTTAATTTGCAATTCTCTTATTTTCAAAAAAGTTTAACATATTTTTATTAAGGTTGAAAGCTATTTGCATTTTCTTTTCTGTGAACTAACTGTTCTAATTTTTTATTTTTTAATGAGCTTAGTACTCTTTTTTTAAAGTTTTTTACATAAGTTGCAATTTCTTTTTCAATTCTGTTATTTGTTCTTTTACTTTGTTATTGGTGTTCTTTTCCATGTATAAAGCATTTTTTAAAAAAATCATCAAATTTATCAATACTTTTCCTTCTAGATATTAAGACAGAAAAGTTTTCCCCTTTTACAGTACAGAAGTACTCATGTTTTCTTGTAATTATTGCATGATTTTATATTTCATATTTGAACATAATTTATTTGGAATGTATCTGGTGAATATAGTAAGAAGTGAATAGGGGCAGAATCCTTTGCTTTTTTCACTGATGTATTCCAAGTACCCAGAAGAGTAGCTAGCATGTATTAGGGGCTCTGAAAACATTCACTGAAAGTGTGTGTAAGTAAATAAAAAGGAGTTAGGAATAAACATGAATTTAATAACTAAAACATCACTTGTGCTTTAACACAGATCATGTCAGTAATAATAACTCTCTAAATTGCTTTTTATTTTCTGGCTTTTTTTCCATTAAGGAAATGAGAGATCAGGCTGTTGGTTTAAGACTGCACCACTGGTAAGTGGCAGAGCTGCAAATCCGTGTGCCATGCTTGATTTGTGTCACTCCCCACGCAGGCGCACACATGTTCACTGCAGGGCAGGGTACTTTTCAAGATCCTAAATCTGTATTTAGACAGATTTATAGGCTCTAACCTTCTCTCTGCCACTTGCTAGCTCTGGCCAACTTATTTAACCCTCTATGTGTTGGGAGTTCATTCTGTTTTGTTTTAATCTATGATAATTGCACCTACTTCATAAGTTTACTGTGCGAACTAAATGAAAAATAATGCATGTAAAATTCTTAGATCATGGTACATAAAAGAGCTTGGTAAATCTTAGCCATTATTATTTATTCAGAATATTACTCACTTTCTCTTTTCTTTCTTTTACCAGTTTATCATCAAATGTCCAAAACATCCTCAAAGAGTTTGGTTATGTGCAAAGCAGGCCGTTTCTTCCTATGTGTGCTTTCAAGTGCATCGGTTTTCCATTGACTGCCTTCTTAATAGTGTACATTTAAAATTTTTATCACTAAAATTCTTAGTATTTTTTAAAATCTTAAAATCTAACGCACTCATGGGTTAGAACTAAGGTAGCTATTTTGTTTATAGAAAGTCAGTTTAAATATAGTTGTGCATATGGGGCCAGATATGTTTATGCTATCAGCTAAATGCCATGTTTGACCCTCACGGATAGATATACAAGAGGAGCATATTTCCAAGTACAAAGTTAGCAGTGACATAGCAAGATGTCCAAGGATGATGGGCAGCAGCACATTTGAGAAGGGTCAAAAAAAGAACTGGGGTGGGGGACAAGAGAGCATCACCTTTTCTGATCACTTCCTCTTCACCCCCTTTATGAAGGATAGAGTCCTGCCATAGGGCAATGGGGATGGCCCAACACATGACACCTGACACTGGACAGATGAAACCGACAGTTTATTAGTCACAGCTCGGAGGGAGGAGGATACTGCATGCCGAGGAGGGTCACATAGATGGTACTCAGGAACAGAAGGAACAACGAGGGGTGATGGAAGGTAGGTTCTGTAGCATCAAGGGAGCGAAGTACCCCAGTTCCTATGGGAGAATGTGGCTGGCTTATTTAAATAATTCCACAGGCTGGCAGGGGACTGAAACCGACTACCCACAGATACACAGGAACTCTGTGTGATTTCTTTCATAAGGAAGGTTGCTTTCTAGGGAAGCCTACACCAACAAGAATAGAGTAGAGCAGGAACTTCGAGTCAGGCCAAATGAACCCTTTTGATTTCATCATACGTCAGGGCAGCACATGATATTAGGCTTTAGTTTTAGGCTAGTGAGGGTAGGTGCCTGAAGGAAAAAAGAACACCTGCAAAAACTCCTGATGGAGATCTTTAACTCATCCTTTTGCATAAGTCTACCCTGACTTTAATTATACCCCTATACACAGTCCTGTGCACAAAAGAGTTTGGGCACTTACTCTGTTGTTTAGTCAGATATCGTAGGTGTTGAGCCCGAAATCTTCAACATGGAAAGCCAATTGCTCATCTCAATAATCTCATACAGAAACCAAAATAACCATCCAAAATGAATGGTGTAAACTCATATATACATAAATTGATGATTAAATGAATATATAACTATGAAGGAGAATATGTTGCTTTATATCAAACGATAAATATAAAGTGATTAATGAAACCACATTACACTGACAGACATCTTAAACTTGGTAAACAAATAAGCAAGCCTGTAATGGAAACATCACTGTTAGAGTTGACAGGAAGTATATATCTATTTGATAAATGCATTTTGTAAATATCTATCCATTAGCTTTAATAGTGTTGTATTTCTAATCTACATATATCATCTTTTTTGTACACTACTCTCATTCTCAGGTAAGGCTATTTTCAATGGTGCTCTATTCTTTGGTGATGTTACTTCTACAGCCACATTGATACAGTAGATTTCTCTTATTGACAGAGCCTATTAAAATACAAAAAAAAAAAAAAGGAGAGCAGAAACATGTTCGTGGGTTTGACAGTTATTGAGTTGCTAAAGTTTGGCACAGCCTTTTAATTAGCCATTCGAGCTCACAGAGGATTTCTTCCAGAAAATGGCAAAACAATATGCTAACTTTATATTTAAACTGCTCAAATTAATTATCTTCCTTCGGAAAAAAAAAAAAAAACCTCATCTTTTACAAGAATATAATGCAGTATATGGACTTTGTCCAGTGACTGTAAGAAAGAAGAAAATATTGAAAAACACTAAAGGATTTTAAGAGGAATGTATGTGCACTGGTAGTTTTGAATGCATCTCATCTTACATATATTATTTTGTTTGAGTTTTTTAACAAAAATCAATTAAAAATAGGATGATTTAAACTGAAATAGTTTAGGCATTTATAACTTCATAGTTATTTATCTTTTTCCAACTTTTTTATTTATTTCCATCACTACTCTATCCTCTTTCCTCCCTTATTCTGTGGCCCACTATAAACTCCGGCCCTGAGTTCATGCCAGGCTTCATAGAGCAACTTCTTAATTTAAAACAGCTCTTCGTCATGTCCTGAAGCTCAGAACTATGCTCTTCTTGTTTGACCTGTGTATTCGGAAATCCTCCTGCTTCCCCTTCAGATAACTCTTAGGCCAACGTGACCCTCTCTTAGGGCACATGCCAGGATCATTTTATAAGCAACCCCATCCTTGGCTACACCCGTGGCTAGCAGTTTGAACACTACATTACAGGTAGTCTGCAATGTTTGGACTGGAAATAGAATTAAAAACAAACAAACAAACACGAGATCTATCCTCTTAAGTTTGAAGTATATAATACATTTGTGTTGACTATAGGTGAAATATTCTACAGCAGATCTCTGGAGTTTATTCGGTTATTTCGCATAACTGAAACTATATGTCTATTGATTAGTAACTCCCCACGTATCCTCCCCAGCCCCTGTCAACCACCATTCCACTTTGATTCTATGAATTGACTGTTTTAGATATCTCATGTAAGTGAGATATTTGTCCTTCTGTCATCAGCTTATTTCATTTAACATAATGTCCCCAAGGTTCATACAAAGTATAGTTAGCTGTCCTTTCAAGGCAGTTAGAAAAGGAAGTACACAATTAATGACAGAGCAGTGGCAGAGACAAGTGTTAGAAGAATTCATAGTGCATTGTTCTGTTATTGAACAGTGTTAGAAACCTGTGTCATTCCTTCCTAAATTAATTGGTTAGAAAAAAATTATCGGTTCTATATAGACATAGTGTCAAGTTAATTATATGAAATATAAGACCCATTTAAGTTGCATTTGTTAACATCTTAGAATCATTCCAATATTGGCTATTGTGTATATTTTTACTGGAAGAGTAAATTAGAATAATGGCGGATAAGCCTAATTTAGACAATGTACTCAAGTTCATAAAATAGAGACTTTTATAAGGTTTCTGAGAAATAATTTGAGAATGTTAGTGTTTTTGAAGAGGGACTAGTAATTGAAAGGTGCTGTCTGTCTTATTACCATCTATTTTGACTGATTTGTGTTCATCTCATTCAAACTATCAGCCCATTAAGGTTGGGATTCATTTTTGCATCTTCCAAAATACCCTAACAGAGCTTTGAAGGAGTTGATGCTCAACAAATATTTATTGAATGGATTAGAATAAAAAACTTCTTATCCAAAGCAATTCACGTAGTTTGTCAATTAATAAAAAAATTATCAATTAAAGCACATTTCAGTGATTGCCAAATCATTAAAATAAAATATACATGTGCTTCAAACATTGTATTTTAATCAAAAACATATAAGTACACAAAGTTCCTCAATTTTTTAATGTAGATTTGAGGTCTTGTTAACAGGACTCCAACGAGGTCCCTTATATTTTATGTGACACTCCTGCCATACATCTCAGGTTTCAGTTTCTTTAAAGTGGAGTGAAAACTTAAAGATTCCTGTGAAGTAAGCCAAAGATAGAATTAAAATTAGAATTTTTCCTTAATTTTGTAAGGATTCTTGCTTAAATTTAACTGCAATTTTTAAACAAGTCACCTTCATCAAGTTTTCTAAATTCAACTTAATTTCGTAGCAATGTTCTTCCTTTAAAAATTATTTTTTCATTGTTTTATTGGATATTTAATTAATTACAATAATTACAATAACTATAATAACTCATGTGTTTATTGTTTTTTCTCTCCACTAAAATATGAGCTATATGAAGATACAAAATTTACTATTCTTGTTCATTAATCAATTTTTGGGTGTGGGGGGATTTCATTCATTCATTTTTGTATGAATGAGTTAAATATAATTGGCATAAGCAGGACTGGAAATAGAAACAATTGACTATATTGAGTACATTAAGCTAACTGAGGTGGCAGGAGGAGCCTCTGAGCTGGGAGCCTTCAGTTTGAATCAGGCATCAGTCAATATGGAATACAGAGGGAATGAAACTGTCACTTAATCCCTAGCAGGTGGTTAGAGGTGCCTTAAATCATAGAACTTCCAATATGTATCTCATCACAGTACTAAATCCTGAGGAAAATAATACTGTTAGAATTGTTGGGATATGTGATCCAATACAACAGTCCTGAGAGCTCCAACTGCCCAAATCTCTGCCCAGCCATTCTAAGGGCTGAGTAGCTCAATACCCCATTCATTGGTGAACACTTGCCATGGGAAGCTGGGAAGCTCTGACTCGAAGGTTCTGCTTTTAGGTTCTGAAGGGTCCAAATAGCATCAACTACCTACACCATTGCTTTACTGTTGATAGTTGTTTCATTTATGGCCTGACCATGTTTCCACTCCTTTTGGCTTCTAGTGTCCTGCTGGTTGATCCCGTCAGGAAATCAATGTCAGTGTTGCTCCTTGCTGAAGCTCTGGCTAGCTACAAAAATGTGAGCCCAATGGAGGAACCTGCCCTGGCTTCCCTGAGTGCTCCACCTTCTGTTAGTTTCTTTGCTCATTCAACCTGCCACCGTGATTCCCTAACACAGAGAGAAGGATGATCCTTTTCTCACTGTCACTCATTCAGGGGTATCCCACAGCATCTAGATGATGCCCTGGGTCGGCTCTCCCCTTCAAGGACCCAGAGTCTGGTGTTCATCTCAGACACCTCTCTCCAGAGTCCCTTTCCTGAAAACCTGGCCTTGATTAGGAATCCCTTAGTCTATCATAAGCATTTCTCTATTTTTCATTTCCAACAGAAAAAAATAACCCAATCTTTTTTTTTAAATTAAGTTTACTGGGATAACATTGGTTCATACAATTATATAATTTTCAGGTGTAAATTACCGTTTGACATCTGTATAGTCTATTGTGTGTTTACCACCCAAAGTCCAGTTTCCTTCAGCTACCATATACTTGATCCCCTTTATCCATTCCACCCTCCCCCAAGCCCTATATTTGACCCCCTTTACCCCATCTACCTCCCCTCACCCCCACCCCACTAGTAATCACTAGTCTGTAGTCCATGTCCATGAGCCTCTGTTTGATTGTCCTACTCATTTGTTGCTTTTAGGTTTATATCCCACATATAAGTGATATCATGTGATTTTCAACTTTTTCTGTCTGGCTTATTTCACTAAGCATGATTATCTCGAAAAAGAACCCAATCTTGAATTAATCTATAAATAAGATGATACTGATCTAAACTAAAATGGTGGCAATGCAAATAAAGATAAGTGGAGAGATCACAGAGATATTTAGAAGACAGGTTCAGTGGGACTTGGGGATTGGCGGGAGGCTGAGGTGTGGGAGCCGGCTTTTGGTTTAAGCAATGCTATTGGGTTTGGGTATTTCTAATTGAGATGAGGGGAGAAAAAAAAACAAAAAGAGAAATAGGTTTAAAGGACATGTTGACTTTAACTGAACTTTAGAAGGCTACACAAACTCATCATATGGGTCAGATCTCAGGAGAAATCACTCCATTTAAGTTATTGAAGCCATGAGAAAATTAGATCACTCAAGGAAGTCTTGTAAATTACATAAAAAGAAAAAAGTACTTTGCATGGACTTCTAAATAACACCAAAATTTAAGGAAAAGACAGAAGAAGATGAATAAAAAAAATATTCTCCAGGCTTAAAACACATAGGAGAATGTTAAGGAACCCAAAAGAAAAGAGCATTTCAAAGACAGTGCTCCAAAATGTCCAATACCACTGAAAGTGTCCCCTGGATTCAATCAGCTAGCTGGTCATTGCTTATTTTTCAAGAGCAGTTAGAGTGAAGTGTTAAAAAAAAAAGAAAAGGCACTGCTTTTATCTCCCAATTCTGACAGGACGTAGAAGATGAAACAGCCTATATTTGAGAGATTCACAGAAATGTTCTCACAGCAGAATCAGCCATAAGTTTGGGACAATAGAAGAAACATTCGATGAAGAAATAAGAATTGTCTTCCCGCTAAGTTTCCAGAGTCCCTTTCAGCCACTAGTCTGCCCATGCTCTGGCAACTGGAGACTCTCGTGCTTATTTGCTCATGTGCTGAGGACCCTGCCAGGCCCAGAGGCAGCGATGACCTGTGCTGGTGACCTGATTGCAGTGGCAGTGGCCTCTGATCCTGGCCATCTCACATCCCAACTGGGACCTACCATTTCACTCCTGCAATGGGGCGGAGAAGTAGGAATATGCCATAATGCCCAAAGGCACAAGCAAAGCCTTCATGGAAGTGAACTATGACTCACAGAGACATGCACATCCTGGGACTGGCCCAACTACTGTATCCCAAGTGAAGTAGATGCCACCTCAGACCAACCACAATGGAGCAAGGCCTTGCTAGCCCAACAGTCTTGTGTTTTTGCCATTGCCATGGGGATATTTCTGAACTAGCCTGTCAGTTCAACAAGGAGAAATACACAAAGCAGAGGTGCTCCAGCCAAATCCAGCCTAAATCAGGTGATCCCAAGCTTACCCATCGATGCACAAGAAATAAATGCTTAAGTGTTAAATGTAGCCAGTCTAAGATTTGAAAGTCTCTTCCCACAAATAGGTATATTTTATGAATTACTATAAACTCTAGGAACTCAGTTATGTCCTGTTGCACCAATTCATTCACTTGATATATCTCTCACGAATGGAGAGTATAGGTGAGTGAAAGCTCAATACTAGTCTTTAAATCAAGCACATTATACTTAAATATCCACCTAGCATGGCGGCTGTCTTAGCTCAAGTCTAAGAGAGATACAGGCCTTTCATGTGTGTGTCTGGAGAACTTATGGAGCAGAACAAGAAAACTCTATTCACAGCATTACTGAGGAGGCTTTGCAGAAGAACAAATCCTGAAAAAGGAAGGAGCCAGGCACAATGAGTTTACTTCAATAAAGAAAAACTATGAAAACTAAGAGCCTCAGTTACTGGAAGAGAGAGAGAATCTTGAGCACAGTGAATGTCTGTTACTTGAATCTGTTCCATTTTCCAGTGCACTATGACTCATAACTTATACTTACAAAATGAGGAATTTTAAGTTATTCCAAATAGTGGTGAACAAATGATAGTACTTCCCTTGCCTCCATTTTAAAGCACGTTACAAAAAGAGAACTTATTTTACAGTTTTTGTGTCACGAAGACTCCAATCTTTAGTGATGGTGTCTGGCAGAGCTCAGCTCTAGCTGCTGGCTAGAATAAGTGGGATAGCTGGGTCCCTCACTCTCCAAATGGCTTCTTCCAAGCATGACAGCTGGGTCTCAAAAAGGAGCATTCCAAGAGGTAAAAGCAGAAATTGCAGATCTCTTAAGATCCAGCCTCAGATACTATACAATATTTCTGCTGCATTCTGTTGGTGAAGACAAGTCACGGAGCCAATTCAGAATCAAGAGGGAGAGAAAAGAGTGATCTCTCAATGGAAAGTGTGACAACAAATTCACATTCATCTTCACTTCACTACAATGTGAGACACCCTCTATGAATTCCTAGAAATACCTGAGGAGCACTCTATATGAGGTCAATCAATGCCTTACATTAGAAAGAGGAAGCAAAACCCAGTGGAACTGGATTATGAGTGTTACCGTAAACCTGTCTGTACCTAGAAAAGACTAGGAAAATTCAAATAACAACAAAACTATTTCTATCACATCCATAACGTGTCCAGTGCCCATCGCACATATCTCAGTGTCCATTTCCAGCACCATACTCTCAGTCCAGAACCTTCCAAGCACCTTACATGTTTTTCCTTTTTGACTTTGCAGCTACCTATGGTCTTTACTTCTCCGCTTTCATGCAATATTTTAAAAGAGTATATCAACTCCAGTCTCCCTGACCACATAGAAAAACTACCTTGAGTATCAAATGTGTTCTGCTCCTCTAGCTTTTTGCTTCTTGAATCTAGAGCTCTTTTCAGTTACTCCACCTTGGGTCACCTAGGAAAAAAATACTAAACTCACCTTCCTCCTTCTCACCTTTCATTCCTTCTCTGTCAGAGTTTTTGTTACATGCAACAGAACAAAAGCTCTTGCTGACTTAAATATATTTAAACTATTTAAAGCATATGTTGTAGCCCTGAACATCTAGAAAGATTTCCTGAATCTCTAGAAAGCTGGGGCTGACGGATTGGGGAGGTCGAGAGGATATGTATGGAGAAAAACAGGAATAAAAGATGTGAAACCTCCGCCCTGACCATAGCTGAAGTCATGCCAAAAAGTAAGTCCCCTAAAAACTTAATGCCAACTTTGGGACACTTGATGCCATTCCTGGCCCACAGCCATAGATGACCTTGGAAACTCAATTTTGTTGCTACTGCTGCTGCAGCTCATTACTATCAAAATGGAGTGTCCATTTCTGTTGCCTGTTTGAGTCATTAGTTACCCATGCAATCCCATAGCGACTGCATCCAATAGTCCAAGTGTACATCACATGTTCCAATTCTAGCTAGAAGAAAGGCTAGGATGCTAAGTATCTGATTTCCAGATTCTGTAAGAGAAGGGAGTGATCTCTATTCTCTACCATGACTCATGAGGTAGGCAAGTTCCAAATATATGAAGGGGGTTTGAGATGATTCATGGGGGAAAAAAACTAAGTAATTAATATAATTTATCTCTTTGACTTCACAATATCTACAACCTTCCTCAAATTTTTAAGGTTTAAAAAATGCTGCTACATAATTAATGCGATAATTATTACCTGTGTACTGAAAACACCTATAGCTTTTATATTAAGGGATGATCCAAATTTTAATCTTAATCAACAGTCTGCCATAAGCCCTGAATCTATTACAACTATATGTCTGCCATGACCTTATTTTGATATTCTGTAACATGTGTACTAAACTGTAAATTTAACCACCAACAACTACCTCATATAAAAGAGTGAAAAAAAGAAAAAGGAAATACACATGTACACATACACACATACATATAATGATAAGTCAAAGAAGAAAATGTGGGAGAAAACTACAATCTTGTGTCTATAGCTATTCATAAAGGTGTTTTTGTTCTCATGACTCCCCTCCTAGTCCTCCCTTCTCATGATTCTTTTTTCAATAGCTAGCTGGTTCGGGTTTTCCCATTGGAGTGACTAAATTCTAATTTATAACAGGTCCTACCAAAATAGAACTGATTTATACCACTTCCCAAGGTAGTACTAGGGAGCAGCCAAGGTATCAGGTGGGTTCTATTCATATATGTCCCATCCTTTAAAATATATCATACATATTGTTACCCTTGACTGTCAAGATCAATCATTAGAGCCAGTATCATAGCCTTCCTTTTTGATTGATAATTTAATGGTTCAAGGAGTTCAAAATGGCTAGGTAAAGTCTTTTCTAATTCAACATAGAATTTGCTCATCTCTTGATGAAAACATTTCTCCCTTAAAAAAAACACCTTGACACTAGCAGAACATAGTGTTTTAGGGACAAGAAAGGGAATGTATCTAGCACATAATCAGATGTCATTAAGAACATGCCACTCCCAAGTCTATCGATTAGTAAATGATACAACACCCCTCATTAACTGATGGTTAAGAGTATCTAACACATCTTAGAGGCAATATCCTAAGCAAGCAACTGTGACCTCTTAATAGGTATGATAATTTTTAACCATTCCACCATTCTGAAAGGCCAACAGCTAGCTATGAGACCATGGAGTATAAAATAAAGTCAGTGAATCTGAGTGAATTTCTTGGTTAGAAGCAAGATTGTGTGCAAACATCGTGTTGGTATAAAAGGAAATCAGTAAGTTTATGGATTATCAAATGCACGAAAGGTGGGTCAAGCAAATTCCAGTTCAGAATAATTGTCTATTCTACACAGTAAAAGTGTCTAGTACAATCAACCTGTGATTATATCTCTACTTAAGGGTCATATTTTCCACATACTTATCAATAGGTTTCTCCACTAGGGGCCTTTTGGTGAGCTTTCCCATGAGAATCAAAAAGTCTTACATCTAAATACAAATTCATAATACATTATTCTTCTTTTTTCATTTTTCCTTTAATTTCCTTAACTTCGCCACCAAACTATTAGCCATGGTCTAGCAAGCAGTGTAGCTACTCAGCTCAGGCCATTTCTCTGCCCAGGCCATCTGGATAAATGGGGTGCTTTGCTGCAGATTCTTCCCAGCGGGAAGATTTTCTTTTTTTTCCATTTTCCTTCAAAGCAAATCTGAAGTCAGCCATATATTTCCCATCATTCGAGGCCCACTTTTCCTAGCAACTATTCATGAGGCTAAAGATATAAGTTGAGGGAAGAGAGCATTGTGGCAAAATGGACACATACAAGCCTCTTGCACAATTTGTGCCTTCAGGGCCTGCTAAGGCCTAATACTGCCAACATCAAGTTGATAAATCCCTTTATTTTTGTGAGATTTGCTCTTCCCCTGTCATGCATGTATCTTTTCATGGTGAAAACAGAATTCATATGATAGTATTTGATTATGGGGTAGAGAAACAAGGTTTAGCCAGACTGATAGCTGCATATCAGGAGCTAGGTGCTCTGTTGATTTGCTACCATTAACAGATCACATCTGATTAAGCTTTCAGCAATTCAGTATCATAAAGTTCATTTCCAACTTCTGTAAGCAACAGGCAAGCTAGCAGATTAAAAGGAAATGTGAAGAACTCATTATCCCTGTTTCTTTCAAGACTGAAAATGGTACTAGTATTTGTATTTCCCTTAGATGTACTATTTATTAGGGAGAAGGAGTTCCAGAGGTTTCCATTTAGTCCTTTTTATCTCTTGCCCTAGGGCAGAAAATAAAAGAGTGAATTCTGCCAGTTGCTAAGCATATCCTTTTCTTCTAGACACTCAAGTGCAGGGAAAATGACCACAGTGTGGTGTCAAGGTCGCAAAGAATCTGGCATGTGACAAATGAACGAAGACTCCAATTGTGTTCTCACTCTTAGGGTGTCCTGGGGTCCCCAGGAATTAGAATTAACACAGATCTAGTAAAAAAAAAAGATTTGAAAAGTTTGTATTTTACTTTTCTCTGTGCCAATTCAAGGTCTTTGAGCTACCTGTAACCACGGACCCTTGAGGAATTACAGTCTCATTGGTACCGATTATGTTATCACAGGTTTCAGCCTCAAGGGCAATGTCTGTTTTTTTTTTTTTTTTTTTTTAATCAAGGGCTCTGAGTGTGTGAACTAACTTAGGTCTGAAAATTGGACATAGATCAATGGCTATCAAAAGATGAAACAAGTTGGAATTCCAGTTGCCAGACTTGAAAATTTTCCACTTAGACTAATCAAATAAGCACTTCGTAGGCTTGTCATCCATTTTATTCCTAGGAACCCATCATTAACTTGGCAACACCAAAGATCCTAGCTGGACCAATCACTGTGATCATAACGCAGGACTTCCAAACAATTACAGTAACTGTGCCCTCCTTTGCTCCTAGAAGTTAGGTATGAGTAGTTGGCAGCTGCTCCCTGAGATCCTTTTATCTTCACTGAAGTCAGAGAACTCACTCCAAAAGCAATGTTTCTACAATTTCTGGCTTAGAGAGAATAGCTACAAAAGCGATTTTCAAGAATGCTGTAGTCACCGAGAGCCTTGGTAAAAAAAGTATATTCTGGGCCTCTTAGAGGATATAATTTGGGGATGGGCGAGAAGGTCACACATAATTAATCCACTTCAACATACCCACTAACTTTATTTCTCTATATTAATTCTCATATTAGAATCACCTAAAAAAGATTATTTTTTTAAAGTATCAATACCTGAAATCCTGAACATATGATGTCATTGATTTGGATTGGTTTGAGGCACTGGTATTTCCCAAACATCCTAGGGGATTTTAATATAGAGCCAGAAGACGAAACTACTACCACCATTTCCCTGTGAGTCCGTGACCTGCGAAAACTCTTCATAATAAGTTCCATAATGATCAGTATTCTTAATTCAAGGCACAGAATCTAACCGTGATTTAAGGAAAAATATATAATGAAATGATGTCGAGTAAGTCCCAGAATTGAGAACACTGGAGAATCTGGCTTGGATAAAGCCATAAATAATAAAGCAGGAATCAACCGGGATTAGAGTAAAATTGTACAACAAAACAAGTCTGGTGTGTATAACACTGCTTGTTCTAGAGGCTGCAGCTGTCCCATTCTCCCTGCTGCTCTTGCACACAGCTGTGACCACGGGTTTCTAGAATGTATTTTCCAAGGCCCTGATTCTTTATATCACTAGATCACAATGCATCTCATGGAGCAGCCGTGACTAGTTAAGCCAAGGTCATGATGGATTTACCCCTAGTTGCCAAGAAGGCTGTGAAAGTGAATATCTGCCCTTTTCAAGTTCTTAGTGGAAGGTACTCTTTGAGTCTCACCAGAACTCAAGATAAATAACTTTGAAAACATAAAAAGAGGGTTCAGCTGCGAGGCAGCCCAAAACTGACAGGTACTTCCCTTACCGTGTCATAGAAAACTTGTCAATTATAAAGCACCATCAGGGAAAGGAAAATTCCATTAGTAGGAATCCTTGAAACTAACTACACATTTAAAATATGTATACATCATATTTTACACCAAACAAAATTTAAACTGGTGCTACTGGAATCATTAGGAACAGCAATCTGCGATTTACGGTATAAAATGATAGTACTGAGATAGTTATAGCCTTCTGTTATTCCATTAAAAAGCCTCAGAACGCTAGACTTTTAATGTCCTGTGCTTTACATCTTTTTCCCCCTTGGCTGCCAGGTTCTTCAACTGTATCTCTTTGTAGTAGTTTAGCTCTCTTCTAATTTTTTTCTTCCTAATTTGCTGAAGGTTAGAAAAACAAGTAACTGCAAGAATTGGCCTAGAATGCGTTAAAGATTATTCTCTTCTCACGCCCTGCTGGTTGTCTGAGCCTCAGGTATTTTCTGTGATTAAGGTAACAAAACCCCTCTTGACTGCTGTTTTGAATGCTCAGGGGGCAGTTGTGCTTATTTCAGTGCTTCCCAGGTATCCTGGTGACATTAGGAAAGGTGATCTCTTGATTCAAAAGGAAGAAAAAAGAGGAGAATTCAGTAAGGTTTTGTGAGAGGCACTGTGAAGACACTGTCTCATTGGAACCTCACAACTACTTTTTGGGGGTAGGGTTTCCAGAAGGGGAAGCTGAGGCTCTGAGGTATTGTGATAGATTAGGAGGTGGAGTCTAATCCCCTTCTTCTTAAATTTTGCCTGGTCTCTGTGTCTCCCTAGATGAAAAGAATGTGACAGATGGAATGTTCTGGAACTTCTAAGCCTAGGCCACACGAAGTCTTGCGGCTCCTGCACGGGTCATTGGTATGCTCATTCTGGGAAAAGCCAGCTTCCCTGTGAGGAGCTCAGCTTCCCTGACGCTGACATGCTGGAGCCGACAGGTACTGGCCTGCTGTTCGCCAGCCCTGGCTGAGCCCAGCCTGCCAGCTATCTCCAAAATGGTGCCAGGCATGCGCAAGAAGCCACCTTGGCTCCCCCAGAGCAGCCCGCCCACCATCTGAATACCACTGAGGGCAGCCAGTGCCACACAGAGCCAGGTAAGCGCTAGCTGTATCGACTCAAAATCCTGACCCACAAAATCATGATACAATAAAACAGTTGTTGTTTTAAACCTCTGAATTTCTCGGTAGTTTTTTATAATCTGAATTAGATAACTAGAAAAAAAATGAACTCGATTGATTGGTTCCTTCAGCTAACTTGTGTTTAAATCAGGAGTCAAATTCAGTCTGTTTTAACATCAGGGCCTATAATCTTTCCCTTCTTTTATAATGCCTCCAGTGACAAAGAAATTTATACTTTGAAGCTATTTACTTTTTAAATAAACCAAATGTCTATTTATTATTTTAATACCTAATTTTTGTCTAAAAGCTTATAGCTTAAAAGTATTTCATGCTTTCTCATAATTTCTTTCATTCTTACAACCAACCACTGAAATAAATCTTTATCATTTCTGTTTTGTAAAAGAAGCAGCTACAAAGAAATGAAACTGTCTCCCATCAGGTTGCCTGACTCCAAAAGGGACATTCTTACCAGTAAATTAAAATACTTTTTCATCTATCCCATACTGGGTTCTTTATAATACAATATTTAAAGAGAGAATAATCTATCTTCAGTTTGGATTCCATTGGAAAGCTTAGTATTATTGCTATCTTTGTGCCAAGATAAAACTTCAGGATGAGAAAGCAGAAATTTATGCCAAGGAAATTAATATTGTTACTTTCAGTTCCAATTTTTACTTTAAGTTTTATAGTATTCCATTTACTAAAGTTGTCCCTCCAAGCACTAAATAGTTCTATCTTGCTACTCAGCAGAGAAATCCAGAAAGTGTTTCTATCAGCAAAATGTTGATTAGCCCCCTCAAATGTTAAAGTGATGTAGCTGATGGCAGTATGCATTGATATTAAGTTCCATCCTTTCCAATTAAGACAGAATGCTTCTCTTCCTGGTAATTCTTTTAGATCCTAGCTCTTCTCTCATGTGCATTTTTATGACTGGTCCTACTTGCCTAAAAACTATGAAATCGATAAATGAGTTAGACGATTATAAAGAGTAATACGTATTTCTTCAGAGTTTCATGCAATACCTTTCACTCCTTTCAGTGAGTATTTTTTATATAGCCATTGTTACAGATACCATTAATTGCTTTAAAATCTTTTTCAAAATTGAACAATATATTTTAAATAAACCAGAATAAAAATAGGCTTTCATTTATACTCTTTCTCATATAGATGATCAAACAGACATCACCTAGAGCCCCCTCAATTACTCCCTCATCCAACTGATATAACCAAGAAGTATAGTCTCCGTGGGGTAGTAACTCACTGTGAAGAACAGACCTAGAAAATATGTAGGTAAAGGGGCATAAAGTACAATTCTAAAATGGTAAAAGGAAGTATCGGGCATTACCTGTGTGACTGACAAGGATGAAAACCCAGAAGTTGTAAAGAATAATCTCCCTAGAATGGAAAAGTCCATTAGATTGAAGTGCAATTGTGCCCTAAAGGTATAGATTAGGGAGATGAGGGAAGATATAAAATGCAAGTTCCAAAGGAGTTATCTGTCTCCTATGATGTTAAGCTTACATGCAAATATCTTTTGATCCTGGCAAGATCTGCTGAATTATATAACATACATTAGTATTAATTCTTGGACCTGAGTAATCAACAGCTACTCATCTTTAATTGTAAATTTTCTCTTTAAATTCTCCCCCACCCCTCTTTTTTTTTTACTCTTATTAAGTTTTGGACCACTTCATCTGCCTCAATTAAATACATACTTTTCAAAACCAATCTGGACCATGACCAAGCAAATATAGATTTCATTATGGAAACCAAATGTGGATTTGTCTCATTTCTCAAAGTGCTACACAATAATTTCATTAATGCTTTTTATCCTAGATGAAACACTTTTTTATATACTCACAAATACAGACATCAGCAAAAAATATGTGGTAAATAGGAATAGATGATGTTGTTGAAAACCTAGCTGCTGGCAGCATTTCTTATCTTTCTGTTTTTCAGTATTGACATATTTTCGATTGTTACGATGATATATTTCAAATGCAGGTTAGACATATTTTTTTACTATAAAATATTCAAATATGTACCCTCCAGCTCTTTGAGTATTAAATAAAATCCCTACATATTTATTACTAAAAAAATCCTAAATGACTAAAAGATATGAATGAGAAAATAGGAAAAAAAAATAGATGGAGGGTAAAAAATTAAGACACCGTAGGGGTTCCAGTTAAGAAAAACAAATATTTTAAAACTAGAATAAAGACTGCATTACTTCAAACCTATACAAAAAAAAAAATATATATACTTTCTATATATATATATGTGTGTTTTGTGTGTGTGTGTTGTTGTGTGTGTGTTATTGTGTGTGTGTGTGTGTAATGTTATATATACATATATATAGCCATCTCTGGTCCAGTACCTCAATTGACTGCTGAGTAAACTGAGGTCTCACACACTCACTGATTTGCCTGACGTTGCAAAATCAGAGTAAAAACCTTAAGAATACTATCTCTGTATAAGATGAAATTCCCAAGATAAATGAAGTTTCTCAAATACAGCTGATAGGTACTCTCACGGACAATTTATACGTACACAGGCTCAGCGAGCTTTGGTAAAACTTAATAAGGTCCTGGCTGACTCTTCGGTTTGTTCCATTTTACTTTTTTGTGCTCATCAAAGCAATATATGCACATGATTAAAATGCTAAGTGATTTACATCCGCTCCTACCCATCCAATTTCATTCCTCCTGAGAGTCAACACATTCAAACTGTTTATATTAGTAGTTTTCCAGGTATTCTTATATCTTTAAATAACATAATAATAGTTATCAACATTAGGCATTATATATTGAATTCCTACTACACAGAAAATGTTTCAGTTCTTTTACAGACCAAACACACACCACCTTCTTTCTTCCATGTCCTATGCCAACGCCCTGGTATAGTTATAGTTCTACTTTGATGTTCCTCTTTTATTTACTCCACCAACCACACAAGTCTATCCTAGCTCATATTTATGAAGATATTATCACTCCTGTTCATCCCTTCACTTCTCTGTCATGTCACACTCTAGCACACTACTGAAACTATGCAAAACACGTTTTTACCTGGCTGTCTTCTAGAGTTCTTCATTCTCCTGTCTCAATCAAGTCTTGCTCACTAAAATCATTGGACAATTTTATGCCACTGCTCTTCAGAGTTGGATCTGAATTAAAATCCTGGATGACATGAATCCTTTTATGGTTTACTGCCTCACTTCACTTAGGTACATTCTCAAGTAACTATCAAAGAGTGTGGTGAAGTAAATTTTCTGGATTGCATGAAATATACGTATATCTGTTTAATAGTTTAATGAGCACAGCTGTTTTTGGTTGAGAATATTTTCCCATTTGAACTAGAAATTATTGCTTTTTGTCTTCCAGCAGCCAGCGATACTGGTAAGAGTTATGATTCCAACTGATTTTTGATCTCTTATTGGGTGATTTTTAGAAAGATTTAGGATTATCTCTTTATCTTTCTTTTTTTGAAATTTAACAATGACACATTCAGAGTTAGTTCTTTTTATTTTTCCATCATATTTGGCATTAGCAGGCCTCTAAAAATTGGAAACTTACATCCCTTTTTAGTCTTAAGAATTATGATATAATATATATTGTCTTTAATATATTATAAACCTGCCTTGGTTTTCTCTGGTTTTTAAAACTCTCTAATGGATACTCCACATTTTTTATATTCTTTCTCGTATTTTCTACCCCCCTTTTTTATTCTCCACTTTATTTTAAAGCCTTTTATGAGTCTATTTGCATACTATTCTTACGTTAGGAATGTAACAACCTTTCAATTGTTGAAGTTCTTAACTAGACTCTTCTTTCAAAGTCATCTTCTATTGCCTGAAATACCTCTACTTCCACTAGAGATGATTCTTAGGTTGATCATCAACACACAACCAATGTCTCCTAGGGAGACAAAAGTCATAGTATCTGTCCTAATTATTATCACTCAGCTTATTCATTTTTCTAGAAAAGAAGTCTCTGTTGGTTTTTGTTTTGTTTTACCCTTGTTTTATGTTTCTTTTTTCTTTTCCATTTTTTTTTTTTCTTTTTTTGTCCAGGGTAAAACATCAAGCTTCTAGTCATTCCATGCTCAAGTGTGGCTAAAGAAAACTGTTATTTTTATAGGCAAACAGTGAACACTGACAGCGTCATTATTTAATGTTTATTTTGACTGTCCACTTTGAGTGGTCAATGTATTTTCTGTATCAATAGTAAAGTGTTTTTAATACGAGTCTAGAAAAGAGCCAATGGACGCCACCCACCTAGCACTCCTTCATCTCTCCTGCCATTCATTTTCCTCGCTATTTCTTGGTCTGCAACTCTCTCTTCCTATAGAACTTCTCATAAATATTTATGTTGGAAGCTTCTTTTATCCTGTCTCATCAAGGTAAACTCACTCGTTTCATTTTTATTTGCAATAAATGTGTTAAAATATCCTGATAGCCTTCCTGCTATCTTCTTCATTGTTGTAAGTTTAAGAGCTTCTTATAGCTTCATAATTTTAATGGGGATCTTAGAAAGAAGAGTTCCACATAAGCTCAAGCTGCAGCCTAGAAGAAATTAAAATGTATTTAATATCTTAGAATAAATTATAGCTTGATAGAGATAAGGCAAATTACAAAATAAAATATACTCATGTGTTGATTTATAAAATAAAATATATTATGGAATTTAAATGATGTTTTTGTATTTCAGCTGCTGTACCCAACCCAAATGATTAGAGAGAAGTTTATGACATGTTATTCTATGACTCGCCTAATTTAAGTCAATATAATACATGAGAAAATAAATATTCTCCTCTCACTTTAAAAAGATGAACAGAAGAGAAACTCAACTTCTAATAAAATATTAAAGTTTGTAAATAGAATAAGGATACTGTGAAGCTGATAAAACTAATAGTATGTATACACTGAAAAATGATAGAGGGAAATAGAGGAGAAATCTAAGGAAATAAGAGGATAACTAGGGAGAAGAAATTGTTAACAGAAAGAACAGAAGGAACAGAAGAATCGAAAAAGGACATCAAATCATCACCAGCTGCAGTATGGACTACAGAAGGTGATGGTGAGAGACAAGGCTGATAAAATAAGCTAGGGCTATGTTGTGGAAGGCTGTGCCTCTCAAGCTGGTTTGCAAGAAACCACAGGGATATGCAGCAATTTGCCAGATGTTTACATACTCCCTGGAACATATTCCTGGAGCATCAAAGTAAGGAATTTAATAATAAAGATTTAAAACATTATTGGAATACGGTGACGTTTTAAATAAATTGTAATAGAAAATATAAAATATCAAAGACATATTAGTTTTGGAGATAGCCACTGCATTTGCCTGAGAAGTTTTCTTCACTGTCTTTAGCAGTTAGGAGTATAGTGATTAAAAGGCTTAAGAATCATCATTATAGCTTTATTTTAACGAGTAGACAAGTATCCAAGTAGTGGTACAATCAAAACAAAATTTTAGTGTGTCTAGCCGGAAGTAGGGTAAAAGATGGAATGAAAATGGGATAGATTTGAGGTTCTGGAATCTTTCAGGAGGCTATAACTAGCCCAAGCTAGAAATTATAAAAGTTCAAGCAGAACAGTATATTATAGATGAGAACAAAGATTTAAAAGCAAATTCATTATAGATGATGACTCCTTCAAAGCTGGCACGTGACTACATCTGGGGACTGAGGAAAAAGCCTGGATAATCCATAAGATATTGTGGTGCCACCGATGGGATGATAGGAAGAGGTCTGTAAAGTTACATTTTGGTTTGGGGCTCATATTGCACATGGATGTACAATTATAGTTTGTTATGTTTGTAAAATATATAATATTCAGAAATAAATGAAAGTTAGTATCCTGAAGAAGATATTTTTTGTGTTCACAGAAAGAAGGAAATAGTTTGTGTAAGATGATTCCATCAGAGATTTAACAATTAACCTCAGAACCAGTCACTTTGACCGCTGTAGAAAAAGTAATTAGGCACCTACGGAAATAAAAGCACTGCTCAGCAGCAGATGCTCAGGGTAAAGTTTAAGGTGGGAAGGAGGGTATAGTGGGAATAATTAGCCCCTTCATGCACCTGTAGCAAGGAGCAGGCTAGAGGAGAGTAAATAAATCAGAGTTCTAAGGAAAACTGAGCAATTCTGTGAGGTAAAATAACAAAAGAAAATTAGAGTGTCTACATATAAGGGGGGATCAAAAGTGCTTCACTGCAGTAATCAAGATAATTAAATCACTTCCAGGATTTTATTATTTTCTTATATCTTGTTACATCTTTGTATTGCTTGTATAAAGTGAGAAATTTATATTTATTCAATACTTGAGATGTCACTTGAATAAAACTCTTATAGAATAGCACAGGAACATAGCTTTGCTTGAGAAATAATGTGTCAGTGGGATCAAAGGAAAGAAATTTGAAATAAGAACCAGCAGATCTGGCTTTAATTCTAACCTTCTATAATGAGCTCTGATATTTTATAAAATTCATGCCTGCATTCATTCATTCATTCATTCATTCAATAATCATTAACTAAGTGCCTACTCTCTTCCAAGATCTGTTCTAAGAATCTGTGATACATCAATGAAAGCAAATATTCCTGCTCTTATGGAGATTATATTCTTGCAGGAAGATACAGAAATAAAAAGTAAAAATATATAAGTAAATTAAGTATGTTAGAACATGGTAAGTGCTATGGAAAAATGTTAAAAGTAGAATAAAGGGAATAGTAAGTTGGGCATTGGGAGAGTCAATGTTTAAGGTGTGACCCAGATAGGTCTCATTTCAAAGAAGCCATGAGGATAAACGGGAGTTGCGGGTACGTGGGAAAGGTATGCTATTTTGGTATTACTCATAGGGCTTAGTTTAGTATCACAGATATAATCAAATTCTAATATATTTATGTTTAATATAAACAAATATAAAATTATTTAATTAATCTCTCTATGCCTGTTTTCTTGTCTACAAAATGAAGGAACTGAACCAGATCCAGAGTTATCTAAGTAAAAACAGCAAAGATTAAGAGCTGGTTGTATTAAAGAGAATGTGTTAAAAGTCCCTGATATGGGCAGTACTTTGGCCCATTCATAAAACAGAGAAAAGGCCAGTTTTGCTGACACACAAAGAACATGGAGGACCAACTACTGTGTAAGATAAGTTTGGAATGGAAAGGGGGTCCTAGATCAGTGTTTAGCAACATTAGTTGGTTATGATTTTAAATTATCAAGTCTAACTCATACACTTTTAAAAACGAATTGAATACATTGGATAAAAAGATAAAATAATACACATGGTAAAAATACATTTTATTTTCTGAAGTATCTGTTTCACGTATGTGTGTCAGTGTTTGTGTGCATAATTGGTCACCATATAAAGATTTCTTTTGGGAAACATAACAAAAAAGTTTGACAGAGATCATGCAGAACCTTAAAAATGATGTTAAAGCTTTAGAAAGTATAACACAAAGGAGACTTCCAGGTCCAATCAGGGTAGCTGGAGAAGACAAATCTTGAAGTTGCAGGTAGCTGTATGTATGTATACCATAAGAAACAACTTCCTAACAGCCCCATCAGTTCAACCATGTGATTGACTTTCTGTCACTGGAAACTGGATGGTCATCTGTCGGAGATGCCATAGAAAGGACTCTTGCATACCTTTGGGACACATGCCTTAGGAGCAAGGCTTCACACCAGGGAGTGGCAGATGCATGCTAATGTCTTCCCCATCAAGAAAGTTGCAATTAAATTTAGTTTTAAGTCATTAACATAAAAAATAGTAATAAACAACAAACAGAAAGTGTGAAAGGAGTGATACAGCTGGTAAAAGTTTAAAGGTAGGTGAGACTATTCTGAATCAGGGTAAATTAAGGAAATTTTCATAAGGAAAAGAAGAGGTTTAGCTAAATCTTGAGGCAAAGGTGGTCATGAACAATTGGGAGAAAAAGAAAAAAGAGTGCCCTTTCTCCACCAGGAGAAGACAAATGTGCACGAGACAGGATGAGCAGGTGCAATCTTTTTGGTAATTATAGATAAACTCATTTGAGAGACACCACTGAGGAGAGGGACCTCACTGAGTCAGGGCATGTTATAAATTGGGAAGTTAAAACTGGGTCAGCTTTTCTTGGACTTTATCTTAAAGTATCAGTCAGATAACAGAATTGGTTCAGGAAAATTATTTGGACAGATGTGTCCATTTACATTAGAAACACTGTAAGAGAAAACTGAATATATATATAAAGTGTATCGGTCGTGGTCCAGTCAGGAAAACAAAAAATATTCCAGGTATTTCAATCAAGAAGGAATCGAATACAAAGCATTAGTTATTTATAAAACTCGTGGAAGGGCTATAGGAGTAAAGCTGAAGTAGCGGGTGGTATAAGCCCTCCAGTTGACTTCTAGCTTTCGGAGGGTTGAAAACTTCAGGAATCAGAAGGAAACTAAACCTATGATCGGAGCTGCTTATAGCACCCAGTGGAATGATTCACAAGAGGCCACTGAAATCTCCCCATTTGCCAAAGCCAACACATCAGCCTACTACAAACAAAGGAGCAATGATACAGCTCTGCTTCACTTCTGCCTTCCAAGTCTCATGCAGTGCCTCTCTGTGGTGAAACTGAAAGCTGGACCTTGCTGGGTGCAGGGAAGTGTCGTCCCTAGACATCTAGACCCACTACCCAAAAGAGAGCCAGCAGCGGATAAAAATGATTGCTTGTTAAAAATATACATGTATATACACACACATATACATATATACTTTTATATATAGTTGTAGTTATATATATAATTGTAGTTATACACGCATATTTATAGTTACATAATACAGGAAGTAAGAATAGAATAAATTTCTGATAGCCCACTAAAAAACAATTGGCCAGAAATTAGAGTAAAAGTGAAGTAGAAAGGTAAGGTGAGGAATGCCGATTTTGGGGAGTAGAGCTTTCATTTACCTCATTGGCAATTAACAGTTGTTTTGACCAGCTGCACCTTTGCTCATGCTCGGTAGCAAGCAGATGCCATGTAAGCAGAGTGGTTATGCACACAAGCTCTGATTCAGACTGGGTGCAAATCCGGACCTGATCCCTATTAGCTATGTAACCATAGCAAGTTATGTAATATTTCTGAGCCACCATTTCTTAAGTTGTACAAAATATTACCTACCCCGCAATGTTCTTTGAGAATAAAATGTGACAACATCCATAAGTTTCCTGACCAGAGAGGACATAATAAATGCAACAATACAGCATCAAACGAGTAATATGTGGTGGAGAAGAGAAGCATGGTGATTTTTTTATATGAATATGATGTTCTCATCTTTGAGAAACATACTCAGATAAAAAATATTGACTAATAAAAACACAGCAGAAATAAAAATAAATTCTAGTTACAATAACAGAAGTTATTAATAATTCAAAAGTCTGAAGTATTTCAATATCATGTACTGAATACTTATTATTTAATAGATTTAATAGTCTAGAAGGCATATATGTATTAATTCATTTAATATTCACAAGCACTCTAAGGTATATATTATTTCCCTTATACAAATGAGGAAGCCTATGCACAGAAAGAATAAGCTACTTATCCAGAGAGAGACAGCAGGCAAATGGCAGAGGCAGGGTTAGAAATCCAACTAGTTTGACTCCAGAGTCCATGCTCCTAATAACACACTGCATTGCGATTACTCTTAAATCTCTCCCCTTTTTTCCAGGCTCTTTTACATAACAACTAGCAAAGTACACCTCTAGTTGGGGTGGGGGATAAAGGGAGAAGATGACCATAGATGATAATGAAGGCAGCTGTAAGGATCACAGACAAAATGAAAGGGCACCTGTCAGTAGGAAGAGGATGAGAGTGACCAATGTAGGACAGTTTGGTCAGTGGCAGTCGTCATCATAATAGCTGCCATTGATTAAATATCGTGATCTATTTTCCCATTTGTTCTTACCTACAAATTATCTTCATCTTAAAAATAATGAAACTGAAGCCCAAGAAACTTAAATACCTTGCTCAAGTTCTCATATGTAATAATTGGTGGGAGGAGAGACCAAGCCAAGTGTATCTGACTTTATTGTTTGGTTATGATCCTAGTGGATTATATGATAAACATAGGAAGATGGATTTCTTGGAGTCTGTTTTGGCACAATCCTTCTAATTTATTCTCTTTCTAAAATTACTGTACTAGAATATTTAAAACCACAACATGAATATTGTGAGTTTTCAGAGCTTGATGAGGCATAATTCACTGTAACCCGTAGCCCGTCTTCTTGGAAGTAGTATCAACCCAGAAAATGGAAGCACGAAGAGGAGAGCATTTCTCCAGTCCTGTGGATGGGAACTGTGTGCTTACAACTAAAGACTGAATTTCCTGACTCTTCTGGGTAGATGATAAATGTCTGAGTCTGTTTAAGCTCCTTTAACAAAATATCATAGACTGGGTTGCTGATAAAACACAGAAATGCATTTGTCACAGTTCTCAAGGGTGGGAAGTCCAAGATCAAAGTGCTGTCAGATCTGCTGTCTGGTGAAAGCCAGCCTCCTTAGCTGACAGACAACTGTCATTTTGCTGGGTCCTCACATGATGGGAAGGATAAGGGGGCTCTTCTGGGCCTCTTTCACAAGGGCAGAAATCCCATTCATGAGAGCTCTGCCTTTATGACCTAATCACCTCCCAAGGGCTCCCCCTCCAAATATCATCATATTGGGGATTAGATTTCAACATATGAAGTTTGTGAGTACAAAAACATTCAGTCTATGGTCTAAGTTATCATTCTGAACTGGAAGTGGTTCTGAATATAAGTTCATAAACTCAAATATGCAAGAAGACTTCTTAATTTTTCAAATTCAATCAACTGAGTGCCCACTTTTCTCTGGGGTTATGTCTAAATTCAAGGAGCTGGTCTGGGAACATTTCGTTGGCAGTCATCTATCTACATCTCAAATGTGGCCCCTGCACAGACATATTCCATCACATCTGATCCTCAGTGCCTGGTCCCTGTAGATGCATAAACCCTCCATTTTTTCTGTAAGTCTCCTCGAGTCTCTCTCCTCCTCTTCTCCCTCCCCACAATCAACCACATTTTTCATCTACACAGAAATTCTTTCTGTGAATCATGAAGGAGACTTTGATATTCTGGTCTTAGCCAGGAGTAGATTAATTTTCCTCTGCATTCTTTTCTTTCCTTAGGCAATAAACACAGAAAACTCTAATAATAGAATGTGGAAGAAAAAGAAGAAAATTTCAGGGGAAATTTTGAACAGTATTTCTAAAAGTGCATCCTACCACGAGTTAGGCATCTTCTTTTTTTTCCTCAACTGCTTGAAACAATTGGGCAACTGAAAACATTTAAAATTTTTTAAATTTTTAAAAGAACAAGGAAAATATAATATATTTATCTATTTCCATCTCATGTCCTAAACAGTGGATATTGCCATGTTTCAATGTGTGTGTGCATTAGTATCACGTACATATTTCTGCTTTATTTTAAAAAGAAACTTACATGAGAGCTACATAACATTCTTTAGAACAGCAAACACTAGCAAGTCTTAATAGTAACTTAAAAATTCTTAAAGAGTGCTCCCATACTGAAATGTTCACTGCTTAAAATTTGCGTTATTAAGCTTTGCTCATGTGGTTAGTGAGTTGTGTCTAAGTCAGAAGTTATTTAGCAATTATTTTTCATTGTTCTAATAGCCAGTTAGATTTCTTTTCAGGGATGATTCTATAAAGGCTGATGGGCAAATGAGAGCTTTCTCATCACTCAATCATATGGAGAAGAGTGGCTACTTTCTATATAATCAATTCATCAGCCATTATGCTGGTCAATAGCTCAGCAATTCATTCAGCAGTAATCCATTAGATTCATTTGTCTCAGTGTCTGAAATGATCAAAGTTTTTTTTCAACATTTAAGTTCATATATGAGATTAATTTCATGTATAAGTGATACAAAATTAAAATTTTGTCATAAAATAAAATGAACTATTCCAAACTGAATATTATGAAATTTATTTTAGCTCTTTATACTTTAAAAATAAAGGTTACCACTTTAATAAATTATATCAAGATAATAATCTACATATAATCTGTAAATAATATATGATGTATTATATAAGGGAATTGAATAATTGAATAAAAAAGACAAATCACTAATGAACTTATTTGGGGGTGTCTGAGTTTGGGAGGTAAACCAAGTAAAATACATCCTGTGGAAGAGCCATTTTTTTATCCTTAGCCAATTTTTCCTCCCAAAAAAAAAAAAAAAAACATATTTAGAAAGAAATGAGTTGAAATCTCAATGTGAATATTACATTTTTTAATTCAGGTAAATAATGCTGCTTGAATAATCATTAGAGCTCACACAGTAAAAAGATAAAGTAAATGGGAATTTTTTTCTGGCTGAAGGTGAATAATTTAAAGAAGAAAAATCATAGAATCTTACCAAAAGTTTAAATCAATTTAATGTAATCATTGGAAATACAAAAGGCTTCTTGCTATGCCATATTTTACTGATACAGGAGACGAATGATGATTAAAAGTAATCATTCAAGAAGACTGCAATTGATGGATTTATTAAGGCAAAATTACAATCCAAAGCTTATGCAAACTATGACCAATTTCACCTGTTCCTGAATTTTATTCAACTTATGGATATTTTTAAAAATTGGTTGCTTGGTATTAGTCTCAAATTTTCACCTTATTTTTACTTTAAAAACCTTTACATGAGTATTAACCTTATTCTAGATTAAAATCACTAATGTTTTTTCTATTTCAAAAAGTTTTTCAATGTAGTGTCATTAGTAATAGCTACTTCATTATCAGAAAATGGATTGTCATAAGGCTGCATTGTGATGGTTTGTAATAGTTCCTGTCCCCAAAGAACTTCCATATCTAATGTTATCATTACTGAAGAGGTTACACACTCATAAGAAGTCTTCCTAATGGTTAGCCTTATATAGCAATATATAATCTTTAATGACACATGAGACATCAAAATACATGGAGATATCAACATTTTTCAAATGCCATTATTATGACCTTCAAGATAATATAGTTTGTCTACGGCCATGCCACCCTGAATAAGCCTGATTCCATCTGATCTCGGAAGCTAAGCAGGGTCGGGCCTGGTTAGTACTTGGATGGGAGACCAGGTGCTGTAGGCATAAAAAATAAAAAATCAGGCATTGTAAACTGACAAGGTCCTTGCAAGCTGTGAGGTCAACCAATGATTGCCTCACCTAAATAAATAAATAAATAAATAAAAACATAGTTTGAAATTAAAAGACTATTAAACATAAAAACAAAACTTTTATAGGTAAGAGGTTTTCCAGCCTCGAGGATGTGACTCTTTAGACATGAAACAGCTGGGATTCCATTGGCAAGGTTATATTCATATAGTTGTCTAGATAATAAGTAAAAAAATTTTGGTCTACAAATGAATTTTTATTCTTGCTTAATTTTTTTTTACCCAAAGTAAACATTTCTTTCTCTCTTAAGAAAATATCCACGGAATCACTACTAAGCATACACAAAATTAAAACCGTACTTTCTAGTTTAAATTTACTTTCACTGAAATAATTTATAACTGCCAAAATTCCAACATTATGAAAATTCCTACATTCAGCATAACTTCTAACACTCTTTCCATTCATTTTTGCTAGAGTCTTTCTCTTTGATTCTCCACCTGAAGTCTGAAGCCCTTGCACTTGATAATGTCAACTTTTAAAATAAGAAGAGTCAGGAGTGGGAGAGGTTTCAGCCATATAACTGTCATTTTTGCCCTGAAAAATATTTCTTACCATAATTTCAAATGACAAACTCTAAGTGTGTCATTTAATGCTCATCACTAAGCATTTTGTTACAGAAATTATATTGAAGCCATAAGTAAAGCTTCTAACTAACCAGAGGCCTTTAAAGTTGCCTTTCAATCAGTATCATATATATAATATATATATTACATATTACATCTTTTTTGCTAACTTATTATTAATATTTTGAGAACCAGAAGCATAAGGTCTGATAAGAGCTGAATACTTAGCCATATATCTCTGTAATTCAGTTAAACTCTTTTAAAAATTGATTTGTACGAACAGGTTGCTATATCCTTCTATGAAAGAAGTAAAAGAATTCTATTTATAAAACCCATAATAAAATTCTTACCACATGTTGACCAGCAGATTAGAAGCAGTGAGACAAAAATAAGCCTTATATTTGAAGAGAGTTGTGACATAAGCGATATGTATTGTTGAAAATAAAACTTATTTTGGAAGTTAAATATTATATTAAATACAGGCATGTACAACTTATTACTAAATAACATAAAAAATGTATATTCCGAAGATATGGTCTCTGTCTACCACCTTTTACTTGGCAAAAAAAACCAAAACATCCACATCTTAGAATTTAGGGGACAGAGAAAAGGCACTAACTACCATTGATACAGGGAGTTACTAGAGAGTTTTGAGCGAGAAGTGAAATAGATATGATTTTAGAAAGATCACTCAGGCAACCATGTAAAGGGTAGAACTGACGAAGTGATCACAGAAACAGAGAGACCAATTAAGGAGCTGTAGTTACAGTCCACAGTAAGATGCTAAGGCTTTGAACTAGAATAGAGACTGGGAAGAAGAGTTACAATTGGAAAATATATATAATTATTCAAAAAAAACCCATACGGCTTTATTGACTTATTACAGACTAAAGGAAGATGGTTCACACAATGGCTGCAATTTACTAGTTTGAAATAATTAATAAATATTGATGGCACTTACTAAACTGAGAAATGTAGAATGAGAACATAATTGGGTTAAAGAAAAAAGGTCCTATTTTGGATATAACATCCAAGTTGTCATGATTAAATATTAAACAGAGAGAGTGTTTGAGTGTTTTAGAGGTTATTGGGGTGCGAATGGTTGTTGGAATTATGGGGGGGGTGAGGTCATCCAGCAAGAGCATATAGATGTATGTGAAGGACTGAGGACACATTTCTGAGCTTGGAAAACAGTTCTCCATGGGTTGCTGGTTTTTATATATTTTGAAAGCAAAGGCACTGATGGCCTTTGTTCTGAACTATATTTTCAAGGATGCTTGTATAGTTAATAACTTTAGGAGAGAGAGTTAGTGTCTTCCTCCAGAGCATCAGGAGGTTTGCTTACCGACAGATATGATGATAATGACTTCCTACAGGGTGGTCAGGCAGACTTACAGCCCACTACAAAATATCTGGTTTCAAAGCTCAGGGCTCTTCTTCTATGATGAAATCCACTGAGTGTATGAGCATCTCCTGGCCTTCATTGTGTCGCATTGTGGGAGTTAAGGCTCAGAGAACAGTATAAATGCTGATTCACTGGCCATTGCTAATGTTGTAAGTTAAACGATTCTTTGTCACTTTCTCAAGAGCCGCATGAAAACTGTGGCAGTTTACCTTGCAAGTAAGGTAAAATCTCAGACTCTTCATAGTTACTGACACCTGGGAAACCTCAATATTTAAGAGTTAAAATGAAAAAAATTGCCTCCTGATATTGAAAACGGCTAGTCAGAAAGAAATGGTGCTTCATAACTCAGAAAGAAGAGAATTTTCAAGAAAGAAATTTTCAGCAATGCAGAGACAGTAAGTAAGATGAGACCTTCAAAAGGTCTATTCAATTTGGTAACGTCAACAAGAATACTTTCAAGGTGAGACAGGGTGCAAGAACGGGGTCCAGCTGGACAGAGGGGTGAAGTTCAGGAAAACATATGGTGAAAGCAGATTAAAACATCTATTTAAAGAAGTTTGATCTCTAATAGAGTTTTGGTCATGAAGAAAAGTATAAACACGGGGCTACAGTTTAAAGGGAGGGCAAGGTTAATAAAATTATGTGTATGATTTTATTTTCAAAAATGAGAGAAAATCAAAATGAATAAAAGATATACCCCAGTATTTAGATAAAAAGAGAAAGACTGAAGTTTGGGAGGAAGGAGAAATTAAACAGATCAAGAATTAAAATTAAGTGAATGTTCAAATGAACCTATATTTTTTAAATCTCCCCAGCAACTCTTTAGGTATAGAAAAAGAAAAGTTGGAGAGTCCATCACAAATGACCTTTCTGGCTGGACTACTGGCTAAGAATATCACAGATAGAACAAAAGAAGAAAATTATTTGGAATAGCAATGCTTAAGAGAACCTTACTGCAGATAATAAATTAAAACAAATGAAGTTTTATAATTCATATATCCACATTTACAAGTATGAAGTAAAATAAACCAAATCAAGGGTATGTTAGTTTCCTAGGGCTGTTGAATGGCTTAAACAACAGAAATGTATTGTCTTCACAGTTCTGGAAACTAGAAGTCTTAGATGAAGGTACAAGCAGAGTTAGTTCTTCCTGAAATCTGTGTGGTTTGCTAGGGGCCTTTTTTGACTTGCAGAAACATCACCCTGATCTCTGCTCATCTTCACATGGCATTCTCCCTATGTGTGTGTCTTTGTCCAAATTTCCTTTTTTATAAAGATACCAGTCATATTGGATCGAGGTTCACCCTAAAGGCCTCATCTTATGCTGACTATGTCCGCAATGACCCTATTTCCAAATTGGGAGGTGCTGAGGGTGAGGACTTCAACATATCTTTTTGGAGGACGCAACTCAACAAAGTTTATACTCATCTTTCAAAGAAAAGTCTCCTCCCACTAGCTCAGATAACTCTCTAAATTGCTTGTGAGTTACACACCAACGTGTTGAGGTGCTGCCTACAAAGAGCGCCTTGTACTATCTGGCATTAAACACAGCTCACTAAGAATCTTCTACATCCTTCTATTTGTTCACTAGGACAGCCATAACAAATAATCACAGACTGGGTAACTTAAACAACAAACATTTATTGTCAAACAGTTCTGGAAGCCAGAAGTCCAAGATCAAGGTATCAGCAGATTTGGTTCCTCCTGAGACCTTTTCCTGGCTTGCAGATGGCTGCCCTCTTGCTGCCTATTCATGTGGTCATCTCTCTGTACATGCCCCTGGCATCCAAATTCCCCTTTTTTTAAGATACCAGTCAAACTGGATTAGTGCCCACCCTAACGACCTCTTTTTAATCACCTCTTTAAAGACCCTGTCTCTCTAAATAAGGTCACATTCTGAGATACTGAAGGTTAGGGCTTCAACATATAAATTTGGAGAAGACATATTTCGACCCATAACAGCTGCCTAAGTTATACTTCCCAGAAAATGTGGTAGCAAGAATCCCAGCATACTTCTGTTCAGATAATAAACAGAAGACTTATTTCTTCTACTCCCTACATGATTTTTTTCTATCTCCATTCCAAAGGCCATTCCACAAGTTGTTAGGAGATCTCTTATTCTTGGAGAGAATGGGGTGGGCTCTCTAACCAGTTGCCAGACCCTAGAGATGGTAATTCAAACCTGTAGCATCATATAAGAAAGAACAATACAGAAATAAAATACAATAATGAGACATTCTCCTATTGTGGTTTAAAAAGCAGATACAAAACTATATAATTAAGAGAAAGAAAACCACTAGAATTCTTCTTAGACCTGAGCAATTTTTGGCCTGAAAATCTTAGTTTACAGGAAATGAAATGTTGCATATTTATGAAATAAGACTGGAAACCAAGTACATAATTTCCTAGCTTTTTAATAACGAAATTAAAAACATAACCTTGTATTTCATAGAAAATGTAATATGGTAGCATAAATCATAAGCTGGGGGCATAAAAAAAATTCTAAGTTTCCAAATAAATCTAACTCTAACCCAGTTTTAGAGTCAGAAATCAGTACCAAAATCCTCCATAACCTAACAAAATTTGCTATGGATTTACATATTGGGTGATCATTGAAATATAACAAATAGTTGCCTTTCAAGTCTTCTGATGAAGCGGCTAAATTGGAGTAGGTTTTTTATGTTAAATAGCAATGCATCATTATCAACTGTAGGCTTCCTCCTTCCCAAATGTGCCATCACAGCATTCATGTTAAAAATAGACTTTTAATGCATTTCTTAATACCCTCAAACAATTAACCAAAACTTCATTGGAACTTTTCTTGCCAAGGAAAATGAAAATGCCATAGTCTTTCATATTCTATCAAATGTACCTCCAATATTACATTTAATGAGTGCCTCTGAGTGATAAATGACCACTTGCTTTGCTAAAACACTGATGTTCTCCTTCTAAGTGTCTTAAAATTTTTAATGTAATGACCATCTGCCTGGGGTTCTTTACTCAGGCTTCATGGGCAACTTGATTGCAATCTCCAGGAATGCCATGCTTTGGTTTAAATTCTTCACTTTTATTAAATAACACTCTACTCATCATCTTACCAGGAAAGAAGTAACACTACTGATATGAAATTTTAGGTATCCAAATACATATGGCATTCTCAATTCTCAAATATCCCTGTGTGAACTATGTGCATTATATATTAATCATAGAGATGCATGTCTTTGTGCATTCATTTACTCATTAAATTCACTCATTTCTCATACAATGATTTTTTAGTGTATGTTTTGAGGCAAATACTCTATTAGGGCTTGAAGATTCAAAGATGAAAGAGAAGGTTTATGCTTTCCGGAGGTTTACATGGCATTATAATGCCTAGTAAAACACAAGACCAATAACTGTATGTTGAATCAGAAAGCAGGCATGACTATCAAGAGAATCTGTGCGTGTGTGATGTGCATGTGTCTGTGTACATGCCCTTGTATTCAAAGAGAACAGCAAGACAAGGAGTGATCTTTTCCATGAGCTTACCCATAAAACCTATCCTTCAGCTGGTAGTGGCAACCACCATTTTCAGAAGCATGAGCTGTATCTGATTCACAAATGATCTTCATTCAGACAACACACAATGAGATAATTGCTAGTATCACATATACAAACCATTTGAAGCCATTATTCTATTTGTGTTAATAGCAACAATAGCAAATATTCTTATTTATTCTGCTTTCAGTTAATTTTAGTTAACTATAAACAGCTACTGAAATATTAATGAGGCAGACACTCATTACACATCTTTAATTCACACTACAGTCACATGCTGTACAGTAGGTCTCTCGGGCTTATTCATCTTGCATAACTGAAACTCTGTACCCTTTGACCGACACCTCCCTCCTGCCCCCCAGGCCCTGGCAACTACTATTCTACTCTCTGCTTCCATGAGTTTTATTATTTTAGGTTCCTCATATAAATGAGATGATGTAGCATTTGTCTTTCTGTCACTAGCTTATTTTACTTAGCATAATATCCTCCAGGTTCATCTACATTGTCACAAATGGCAGGATGTCCAGAGATAACTACTTCTTCAAAGTGTTTTTTTGTAAGTAATAGTCTTTACATAATTCTTTGATCATATAAAAAACTTTATATATTTACAATTTCAAATATCATAAATATATTTTAACTCACTATTATTTAACCAATCAAAACCTAAAATCTTCATAAAAATTTAATTTATTTTAAAACAGTTGTGGTTATTTTTCTTTTTTCTCAAATAGTATAAGCCTGCTGGGTTTCTTGCAAACACACCTATTTTTACCCCAAGGGCACATGATTGATTCTCTCTTAAATCAATTATTTTTCCCAGAGAAAAAATCTGTATACAAATAAGGACAGTTTACTCTAAATTAATGTCATGCTGTTCGTCTTCAATATATCCTCAGTAAATAAATGAAAGGAAGTCGGTACAGTAAACTAAGATGCATACTGAATCTTAATTATAAAGTTCATTCTCCCACTCACACATCCTTCCAGCACTTTCTGCCATTTTCTCTGCATTCTTCTCTCTAAACCCTGGGTCAGCCAGCAGTTCTACACTAATTCTGTTACTTTGCTCCTCGGGGATTCGTGAATGATAAACACAGCTGGATTGTCCACAAAGGCTTAATCTGGAAACCATCTCTATCTTCTCTCCGGTAAACTTTTTTGAATCCACGCTAATTCCATCTTCAGTTCTTTGAAGCATCGTTTCACTTCAACCATCATTTTTGGGACTTTAATCAAACCAGCCATATCCTAACGTTTTTGTCACTCTTCTTTTGAGTTTGTTCAAAATCATAATTGTATTTCTCTACATCATAAAGCAGTATTATTTTTTCAAAATCAGAAGAAATAATGGTTTTCTGTAGGAGCTCTTTTTTTTTTTCTTTTTCTTGATCTAGATGAAGATTTTCCTTTTATAGTTTTTTTTTTTGTATCAAAGTTAACATGCCAACCCCCTAAACTTAGATCAGGATCTGGGCAGCCAATTGTTTTTTTCAAAAGTTTAAACTTTGTGCTATTTGATAGATCTTCTTTGTTAGCGAACTCATATCATTTTTACAGACTGGTGAGCCTTCATTCTTCATGTTCTTTGTCCTCTTCTCCTTCCACCTGTTGCTCTAGTGCCAACTTCATTTTCATTGCCGTCTATCAAGACTCAATCCGGGGATTATGTCAGTCACAAACAACACATTGTCATATGTCATGTCCCATGATTCTATATTCAATGGCTTATTTTGATTATTCTGTTACGCTAAACACAGTATTTTTATCATTTTCATTGTTTCAGATATCTGGCTTACATAAATACCGAGAACCAATTAAACAGAATCACCTTTAACCTGGGTTGTGTCAAGTTTAAATATAGTGCAGTATCACATTCAAAATTTACACATTTTAGATGCTTATATCTTCCCTGGTGCCTACTTTTGCATTCATCTCATTGCCATCATTGTTGCTGGCACCAATACTAAATTGTGCAGTCTTTGTTGGTGCTCCTTCTGTTTTCATCCCATTCACTTTCACAACTGCAATTGTTTGAGCTAAAGTCCCATTATACTCTCGAAATCCATCTTTGAAGGCTTTAACATAATTTTGTCATTTTAAGAGCTTGACTGTCTTTGAGAAACTAATAATAAAGTCTACTGTACTGACACTGAGAAGTATTTTCATCCTTTTCTTTTGTCATGTATTAGTTATCAGTCTCTTCACCTAAACACAGCAATGCTGCTTTGTTACTTCTTTATAAAGTATAACACTGAGATGTTTTTGCTCTTATTTTAAGGCTTACATGCGCTTGTACTGTTAGTATTTCCTGTAAATTTGCACTAAAGGGATTATCAAAACAACTATGAATTTTCTTTAGTATGAAATTCACTTATAAAAGTTTACTACTTTTTTTTTTATCATTTGACTCTGGAATAAATATAAACTATGTTCTGCCTTCATCTATTTATCTTTCAGATGAGTCCCTGGAGCCTGGATACAGCCAAATGATTTGAATATGTTTCAGAGCTTCTCCACCACCAAATAGTTTAGTCAACTTCAGTAATAAACCCACTGGTCTGAGGTCTTCTTTTTGTTTCAAGGGGCAAAATTTGCTATTGTATGTTCTGTGACTCAGCAGTACTCAAGTCTTCAGACTGGCATTCCTTCTAGCTTAGGTTAATCTATATTTATACTCATGTTAATTCAGCCAGCATAGAATCCTTCTGTGAGGTGAATTCAGTTGCCAAATCTTGGTCTGTAGACTGCCATGATGATCTGATAGATGACCTGATCTCTAGGCTCCTGGCTTCCCAGAGTGTCGCTGACCCTTTATTAAAGTATTTGATTCATTTTAAACTTTAAAACTGTCACCTTGGCTACAGAAGGGAGTATTGGTTGGAAGGAGGTAAGAATAGATACAATTAGGAGATTGCCACATCAAGGAAATAATTGGGTCTTAGAAAGAGCCTGGTTGAAATGGAAAAGGAGAAATGTAGACAGATTTAAGAAATATTAAAAAAGGTAAAAGATAATGGAATGATGGAACGATAATGGAATACAGGACTAGGACAGGAGGGGGCTGTCAAGAATGACTTCTGGGGTCCTGACTCAGCTTACAGGATGAAGAATTCATTCACTGAAAGAGATAGTATTGAGAAAACACTAGGTTTTGTAAGCTGAGAGTGAACAGCAAAGTGTAATATCATGAGCTTGAGTTTACCGGAGGGACCTTTAGAGGATACAAATGAAAAAGCTGACATCTGAATAAAGGTCTGGGGACCATTTGAGATGACCAGGGATATTAGTCTACTCATGCTACTATAAAAAAATGCCACAGATTGGGTGCTTAACCAACAGACATTTATTCGGCAGCTAGAAGTCCATGATCAAGGTACCTGCAAATTTGGTTTCTGGTGAGAGCCTTCCTACTGGCTTGAAGACAGCTGCTTTCTCACTGTGTGTTCACATAGCCTTTCGTCTGCTTGGAGAGAGAAAAGAGAGAGGGAGAGGAAGAGGGAGAGGGGAAGGGTGAGGGTGAGGGAGAGGGAGGGGGAAGAGGGAGAGAAGAGAGAGGAGAGAGAGACAAACACAGACAGAGACAAAGAAAGCTATTTGGTGTCTCTTCTTATAAAGACACTAATCCTATCTGAATCAGGCCTTACCCTTATGATCTCATTTAAGCTTAATTACTTCCTTAAAAGTTCCATCTTCAAATACAGCCACACTGATGGTTAGGACTTAAACGTATGAATTTTGTGGGGACACATTCAGTCCATAGCACCAGGTCAGAGATGTAATTTTGCAAAGTATCCTCATATTGGTGGTGACTAAAGCAAGGAGAACTGATAAGACTGCCTTGAGAGAGAATAAAACAAGAAAGAAAATAAAAGCATCGCTGAACCTTGAGACATAAACTAATGCATGATTATAGGAAAATTATTCTGCAAAGGAGGCAAAGAATAAACTATATAACACGTGTAATGAAAATCATAAGCCTGGAATCCAGCAAAGAGGTGCTCAGGAAAGGCCAGGAAAGCATTTAAATGAAAAATATCCTTTTTTTTTTTTTTTTTTGGTATTTAGTGACACATTTCAGAAATATTTACTTCAGAAAAGTGGTAAGGCTAGAAGATGGACTAGAGTGGGTTGAAAACAGAGTGAAAAAAAGAAGTTTGCCTATGTAAGAGAGGAGAGATATAGGGGAAGGCTTTGAGGGTTAGGCAGGATTTTTTTTAATGGAGGATACTTAAATATGTTTTAAAGATGATTAAATAGGCAGAGCACAGGATTTTTCAGGGCAGCGAACTATTCTGTATGGTACTATCATGGTGGTACATGTCATTATACACTTGTCAAAACCCACAGATTTTACAAAACCAAGAGTGAACCCTAATGTAAACTACCGACTCCGGGTGATGACGATGCGTCAGTGTAGGTTCACTGACTGTAAAAAATGTACTGCTCTGGTGTAGGATGCTGATAGTGAGAGGGCCCATGCCCGTGTAGGTTTAGGAGATACATGGGAATCTGCACTGTCAGTCAATTTTGCTGTGAACCTAAAGGTGCTCAAAAAAATATAGTCTATGTTAAAAAAAAAAATGATGACAACTATCCACTTGAAAAAGAGAGAGGAGGAGAGGGAATGAGTATAAAAAATCCGTGAGAATGAGGGGGTGGCATTTTATGGAAAATGGGAGAAATAAATAGCCATATGAATACTGAATATTGAAGGCAGAAAATCCCAGCCATCTTTCCCAACTCTATGTGCCTAGCTCTATGCTCAGAGCCAGATCTTATCATCAAGGATAAGAATAAAAGACAGTTTCCTGGAGAACGTAATTCAACCTAGAGGTAATATCTGACTTTATAAATATAGGAGTTCCTCAACATACAGTTTTTTCAAATCATCCTACAATGAAGCTCTACCTTGAGGACACTATCTGTGCACTTAGAACTTCCAAACTACTTCTGGGCAGAAATATTAGACATTTGGGAAAACTTCTAAAATAAAAGTTTGAAAATCAAAAAACAGGGAAAAAAAACATAAAATGAAAAGAAATCTATAAAATATAACTCCCATTAATATCCTCAAAAAATCAGGGAAAATATTGCATTCATGAAACATTATTAAAAACATGATAACAGAAAGGAAAAACAAAATAGCAGGGTTGAGAGATAAGATTGAGGAAAACTTCCAGATGAAGGATATGAAAATAAAAAGATGAAAAATAGAGGGAGAAAAGAGAGAGAAAGACAGTGCATGTTGTCTAACACCTGGAAAAGAAAAGATCCATAAAGAAATAACAGGAACTCATGACAGAATGACAGAATTCAAGAAAAATTTCCAGATTTGAAAAACATATGAGTTTTTGGATTATAAAGCCTCATGGAGTAACTCTCATCAAAAAAAAAAAAAAAAGAATAAAAATAGGTGTATGCCAAAGCACACCGCTGTACAATTTCAGAACACTAAAGGCAGAAAAATAAGTCTACAGACTTTAAAAAGGTTAGTTAATTAATTAATTAATTAATTAATTAAAAATTACCTACATGAACAAAATTTGAAATGGCTTCTGGAAAAATGCCTTCAAAATTCTGAAGATTAATGATCTGTCAACTAGATTTCTATATCTCTTCAAACTACTATAAGTAATATATGTATATATATGTGCATGTATATACAAACACATACATTTTCATCACAGATAGATATATCACATATGATATCATGTCACATGTATGAATCATAAGATTTATATGTATGATTTGATGTGTGATATATATCATAAATTATACATATTTGTCATATAAATTTATCATGATATATCACACATGTGTATATGTGTGAATGATGTGTGATACATAGCTATAGGGAGGAAAATAGAGATATAGATGAGGATGTTAGAGATAGAGATAATAGTGATAGGGACAGAAATAAAGAGAGAAATACAGAAAGAGATAGAAATGATAGATATAGATAGATATAGATACAGATGATATAGATGATATAATTATAGATATAGATAGATATAGATATAAATATAGATATAGATACAGATGATAGAGATCATAGAGATACAGAGATAGAGATAGAGCTATGAAGAGAAAGAGAGGAGATTATATGGATAGAAAGAGAGAGAGAGAGGATAGATAGGGATAACAGATATATCTATGATAAATGTATAGCTATGAGAATGGTTATCTTGACATAGGCTGATATAGGGCTGCTTTCTTTGTATTTTTCAGTCCTCAGAAATGTAACAACTCTGCAAAATAATCTACTTCTTCCTGCACAATTCCTTATCTCTTTGTATGTGTCACGCTATTTTCAAATGAAGCAGAAGAAAATTTGTCCAAAATAAATGTTAGTAGGTAGGTAGGTAGGTAGACAGACAGACAGAAATAGATTTCTTTTTTTTCTCTGAAAGTATGCTGCTGTTGACTTGCTTTTGTAAGACTACGTGAGAGTCCTCCAATAGACAAGGAAAAAATGGAAGTTCAGTTCTAAAATACTAATCTCATTTGCAGTGAAATCACTGTAAAATTTTGGTCCTTCCATCCACCACAAATTAATCAGTGTCAGACCAGCTCAGTATTTTAATGGAAACCAAACAAAACTATTTTGGCTACTTCTGCTATTGGAAATTCTTTAGGCAACAAAATGTCTTCCGAGGTCAAGGCAGAACTTCAACATTAGCATTTCAACAAACAATACCTTTATTAGTAGTGCCAACATCAATGACATAAAGATCCTATGGCTCTTTGGCAGAAGAAAAAAATATTTTCTTTCTCATTCACCAAATTCATATTATATTATTATATTTTTCCTCTTCCACTATATTTAACTGTTGGTAATAGTATATATTCCATTTCCAAAACTTTGTGCAGAATTGTTCTGATGCAGCTAGCACATTTAACTCCTTCGGTCTGAGTCTCCTCTTGCATTCACGATTTATATATTGTAAGTTTCTATATCATATACATGATCCATAAAGAGCTTGGGCTTCAAAAGTGTTACATAAACCACATGAATATTAAACTTATTGAGATGCATGCAGTGTATCTAATGAAAAATTCAATATACCCTAGTATTTTTTTATTTCCTCAACATGTGAAAATATTCCTCATCTATTTAGACATGGATTAAATATAGCTAGCTAGCTAGCTAGATAGATAGACAGACAGACAGACAGATAGACAGACAAACAGATGACAGATTTGTGGGGGTCTAAAACTTTTATTCTCTTTGTTCAAATTGTCAACCAGAGCAATCAGGTAGAAAATCTCGTCAACAAAGTCAAAAGGGACAAACAATTCACATATTTCAGGGAGCACCACTCTAAATATTGGCCAGAGATGTTTTCCCTCATTCAGGACAATGGTTGCAAAAGGTCTAATATGAAGGACAACTAGAGCTGGGCGAAATAGGAAAGACAAATCAATGCTAGTCAAAAGATGTCAATATGTTTGAGTGAAAGCACATGGAGACACAACCCACCCTCCCTAGCAAATCTTTTATATCTATGATACAAATTCACAGCACAAACTGTGATTTCTTATGTTGTTAGTACTTCTAACCATGTACAAACGCAGTGATTTTAACAAAGGAACTGACCAAGTATTTTGTTATTTACCAAAAGAAGAAACTAGGCCATAAAATGCAGCATCGTGATTTGAAAGGCAGTAACGAGAATCCCCAAGTTCTAGCCCTAATTCCTCCACTAACCAGCTGTGAGCTTGGCACATTTCACTTATTTGGAGTTTAGTTTCTTTCATCCGTAAAATGAAGAAATTGGGGTGGGGGGAAATCCTTAAGGTTTTTTTTTATAACACCCTATTAAAAAACACCTACAATTATAATACCTACAATTAAAAAAAAACAACTAAAATCCATGCCCTACTAATTCTCACTATTCTTATGTGAGTAAATGAAGATTAGCCTTTGGTATGCACAAATGCCAAGATTTCTACTGATCTATTTAGTGATAAACTTCTCCTGGTAGATTACTCACTTTACTCCTGGGAGCAATTTAAACACTGGAAATAAAATCCTACCTGCCAAACAAACTTCTAGAGAAGCTAAGAATGACAGAATAGCCAAACTGTTTTCCCTACCTTTAAAATCATATTCAACTCTTTAGCATATCTATCTACTATATAATATACTCTGTAATATATGCTTTGGTTCTCAAGTCCACATTTTTATTAATATTAGATTCTAGTTTATTTTTCTAACCACTGTTTTTCTTTATAAAGTATTTTCAAAAGGAAGAAAAATTTTAAAACTAGAAAAAGGCCTTTCTTAACTTATAGAAATATAAGATTCTTTTTAAGGCCCCAATAGTGTGGGGCAAGCCAAATGATTTACTTTCTTCATCAACAGAAAACTTTTTATCATCCTATCTTTCTTCCTAGAGCATTAAACATTTAAGAAACTGTTAACAAGGAGTCTTTACTAAATCACTAAACTCACTAAATCACTAAAGCCAGAGAAGCCAAACATTTCTTAAAATCTCTGCCAGACTTACATTTTGCAAAGTCACACTAAAAGCATTTTGCTTAGCACTTTCATTTAAGTTCTAAAACACTCTTCTATTACACTTCTAAAATCTGGCACGACAGTCTTCAGTTTCAAATAAATGCGACATTGCCCTTACAAGACATCTTTAATAACAACGTCTTCATATTATATAGGAACACAAAGGTAAAATCCTCTGAGTGAGTCAGGTATCCATGTCATCTATATATTTCCAATATCTATTTTATTGTATAGGAAAAAAACCCCAAAGCTGTACCTAACTCTTTAGTGAAACCTTTATTTAAAAGCAAGTTATTTAAGCTTACAGATACCATTTTAATTATGGGCCACTAGCAATCATTAAAAAATGGATATATTTTTACTCTAAATTCACATACTTTTTTTCTGCTTGAACAACCCTACAACCCTCCTAGTATAACCTAATAAGCACCTGAAACTCAACACGGGCAAACCTAAACTCTTAGGTCTCAACACCGCCTCCCAACCCCACTCCCTGTGTTAATTTTTTCCCTCCAGTCTCCCCATAGCGAATGGCACTAATGTCTACTCTGCTGTTCAAACTGAGTCATTCTTGGTTCTACTCTCTCCTTACTCTGCATATCCAACTTACCTGCAAGTCTTGTCATTTCTACCCTTAAAATATGTCTTGACTCTATCTCCTTCACTCATCTGACTGCTACTGCCTTCATCCAACCCACCATAATCACTGCCTTGAGCTACTGCCTTTAAACGAGTCCCCTGCATTTGCTCCATGCCTTTCCATCCACATCACAGCAGCCAGGGTAGATTTTTAAAACAGAAATCCTTTTCTTGCTTAAACATGTTCAAGGGCTTCATGTGGTAAGTCATATAAAATGCAAACTCCTTCTCGAGGCCTACGAGGTTATACAAATCCAAACACCTGATAACCTTCCAATCGATCTCACTTCACGACCCTTTATTCACCATGCTTTGACAACCCAACCCCATTTCAGTTTTTGAAACACAGGCTCTCACCTCTCACCATGGAGGTACTTTTCCTAAGGACCCCTTCTAAGCAGGGTTCCCACCACCTCCTCCCCACTCCCCATCCTGTCGATCTTCACATGTTCTTTTCACTGCCTTAGCATTTACTGTGTTTAAATATGTAGCTGTTTGTTTGCTTAACTCTCATGAAACTGACAGCTCCCTAAGGGCAAAGACCTCATCTCTACTGTATTTCCTGAGCCTAACCTGGTGCTGACACCTAGTAGGAGCTCAATGAATACTGGTAGGTCTGTGAACTGCATTGGTGTTATGGGCTAAACTTTCTCCCCACAAAATTCACAAGCCGAAGTCCCAATTCCAAGTAATTCAAAATGTAACCATGTTAAAAGTTAAAGGTCCTTAAGCAGTTGATGAAGTTAAATTGAGGGCATCAGGATGGGTCCTAATCTAATCGGACTGGTGTCCTTAAGACAAGATGAAATTTGACCACAAAAAGAGACACCAGTCTACAGCCATGCTACCCTGAACAAGCCCAATCCCTTCTGATCTCGGAAGCTAAGCAGGGTTGGGCCTGGTTAGTACTTGGATGGGAAACCACCTAGGAAGACCAGGTCCTGAAGGCATAAAAAATAAAAAAATAAGGGATTGTAAGCTGACAAGGTACTTGCAATCTGTGAGGTCAACTGAGAGCTGCCTCGCCTAAAAAATAAAAAAAATAAACAAAAAGAGACATCATGGATACATGCATACAGAGAAAAGACCAAGTGAGGGCACAGCAAGAAGGTGACCATCTGCAAGCCATGGAGAGAGGCCTCAGAAAAAAACCAAACCTTCCAACACTTTGATATTGAACTTCTAGCCTCCGAACTGTAAGAAAACAAATTTCTGTTGTTTAAGTCATCTAATCTGTGATATTTTATTATGACAGCCCTAGCAACCGAATACAAGTGAAATTGAAATATAAACAGAAAAACAAATCACATTATATTCCTAAGAGTAGTACTGTTATATATTTGAGTCATGTTTGATCTGGAATTCATAGTTATAACACAGCATAGTGTGAAATCCAGATCTGTTCGTTATCTAGTCAGCCTAGTTAATAAAGACAGATAAATTCTAAAATTTCCACTTGGATTTGACAAACTAAAATTTTCCACAATGATTTGTCAAACTTATTATCTGCATAAATGACCATTCTAACTAATATGCTTCTATAATGCATCCAAGTCAGCCTCATCCGAACTGCTGAAAAGATCATTCTAATGTGTCACCATCAGCCATTACCAAAGCTGAAGCATATAGACTGTGCTCTGTTTATATTGCAAAGACTACACAAGAACAATGTAGGTCATAAAAAATTCTTCCAAAGAAAAAACAGTAATATTATATAGTTCTGTAACTCTCAATTTTTAATTTTAAAATGACTAAATAATAAGCAAGTATTCTTTAGTCTCATGTGAAAATCATTATAAACTAAATTTTTTTTCAAAATTTTGAGGTCCTGAACATTAAAACATATCTGTAACCAATACGCTTCTATAAGTCTAAAACTGGCTGTGGAGAGTAGGTTGCATTTCTGCCTCCCAACTTCACTAATTTAAAGATGGATGTCAAACAGAGATGTTACATATGGTAAAAACTGTAACTACTATAAATTCAAAATGGATCTAGAAAAATATTTTTTTTATCTACAGCATTATCAATATGTTTGGGCAGTTCTGATGCTTATAATTACTCATTTTAAAGCATTATTTCATCACTTGGCATGCCACCCATTTTAAAGTTCAAAGATTATAAACAGGTTTTTAATACTCATTATAGAAGTCTTGCCAATTTTTTTGCCCATAAGGTTCAATGGATTTCAGAATATTTGTTTCTCTCTTTTTCCTTTGGTGCTTCATTTTTTTTCAGCTCTTACTGGCTCCTACTTTTAAGTACAGGGGTTTTCTAAATTCACAGATATGAAAACAATACACCAAACAATATGTAGTTATGAAAAGTCATAGATCCTCATACTTAATTCCTCCAACAATTTCTTTCTCTCTTTCTCTCTCTCTCTATCTCTTCCTCTCCCTCTCTCTCCTCTATCTAAATTGCTTCATCAAGAATTATCTCATTTTACAATATATGTATGTATGTATGTGTATATATATATATACACATATATATATATACACACATACACATACACACACACATATCTATAAATTACACAATCTTATCTATTTTCACAACAATTGTGGAGCTGAATAGATGCCAAGAAACATTTTCAAGTTCCTTCAGAATTTCCACTTCTACTACTTGAGGTTTCAGAGAAAAAAATTACACTCCATTATTACTGAGAGAAAAAAGTCAATTCCTCCTCTTTTCCTCAAGAAGATGTAGATTTTAAGTTTGACCTCTTTCACCTGATTGGACAGTTACCAGTGTCAACTCCTTCTTCTGTTAATAGCTTCCATGCCATCAAATAAAACTAACCTCCACACTCTTCACAAGCACAGCACATAGTAGGTGTCCATCAAGTCCTGAATGGATGAAAGGAAAATGTGTAATGTTTTCCTGCAGACTGTGAAGATACAGCACAAGCAAAACAATGGTGGAGTGGGTAGCTGTCTTCCTAAGATTGGTGGTTAGAGTCATGTAACCCATGTCTCATCTTTTATTAAAATGGCCTCTTGTCCTTGCTACTCGAATTGTGTGATCTCATCAATTTTTGTCACAGTCATCTTCCAACAAAGTGCTTTAGGTCAGACCTGGGTGCATAGCTTAGAGAAAAGTTTATAGTTTTTCTTCAAGTTTCCCCTGAGAGGAAATCAGCTACCCATATTCTTAGGACACATGATGGTTGCGTCTGTTTCCAGCCAAAATGAGGCCAGGACCACTATGTATGGCACTCTGGTCTTTCCCAGTGTGACTGGTTATATATTTACTGCAATGGTGAATGTGGGAAGGACCGGTGATGTGTTCTTCCTTGCTTTGGTCAGAAAGGAGCTCCCCTGCTATCTCCTGCCCAGGCAAAAATACTTTAAGCAATCTAAAGTGATTGAATTAGTACATAAAGTTAGAAGCCATAAAAAAGAAGTTGAATGTATTTGAATAGTTGAAAATATTCCATGTTTAATATAAAAATATATATTCAGACTCTGAGAGGTAACATCGTATTCAAAGCAGTGGCCTACAGACCCTATATTCTTCATTTTACATTAAATAATCTCTCTCTTACAGTTATCACTGCCAAGCCACCTATACATCTTTTATCACTATGGCAACAAAGTAGTTCAGTTAATCTAATTAGGCAATATCCAATTACCTGTGTTGGGGAAAAAGATATACTTTCTCTTCCTGCCAGAGTCATTATTGATTAAATGGAGAAGGGTTAGAAAGAGCACCCATAAGCCCATATTTTCAGACTTCTTGAGCCAAGATTAAAGTAGAGTTTGGGCAAAAAGTTGATTCTTGCACTTCTTCTAGTTGGTAGATTGAGCACTCAAGCAAATCCCCAAGTGCAGAAAATTGCTTAGGGGGGAATCACTTGCTATGTTGTAATGAAAGCTGTCTCTAAACTTAAAATTCTCTATATGACCTGTGAATTGGTGTAGAAATATCAAGTACGGAGACATGAAAATTAGCTCAGCTCTTGGAACCTTGCCCTTAAAGAACATTAGACTCTCTAATTATAAATGAAGGCAAGAACTAATTACTGAGTGATAGTAGTTGTGAAGAGATGTCCCCATGAGATAAAATGGTTATCTTGTGAGAACTAAACAAGGAAAATCAAGCCATCATTAAATGTTAAAGGACACATTCATTTTTTTTGAGCAATACACAAGTGCAATTAATTAGGTCTTTTGCATACATGATCTCCACTAGTGCGGCCTAAATAACACTTCCATCTGAATTTCTAGACCTTAATCATGTTTAAGGGACTCCTGATTTCCACTCTTGACAGGGCATACCTTTCCCTCCACTAGTGATTGCCACTTCAGTAAACAACTTTGTTGCTTTTCATTTGTTTGCAATAAAATTTCAGAAGTCATCTTTGATTCTTCTCACCAAACCCCTTATCAAGTCCTGTTATTTCCTTCTCAAAATATATCTCAATCTGATCCCCTCACTCCATCTCCACGACAACCAGATTTCTCTGGGCCAGCATTATCTCCCAGTGGGTCAACTATTATAGTCTTCCTGTTCTATTCTCTACCTGACGGCCCATTCTCCACACTGTAGCTTAAATGTAGACCAAATGATACTCTAGCTTAATATCCATCCATCGATGGCTTCCCATGATTCTTACAATAAAACCCCAGCTGCTTCCCATGGCCTGCCCAATCTCTCAGAATCTGGCTTCTGCCCGCTTCGCTAATCCCTTCTCAGTCTCTTCCACATGCTCACTTTGTGATCTCTTTCTGTTCTTCAAAAAATGCCAAGCATATTAGTTTTCTAAGGCTGCCAAAACAAATGACCACAAACTGGCTCAAAACAACAGAAATTTATTCTCTCCCAGTTCTGGAGGCCAGAAGCTAAAAATCAAATTGTTGGCAGGGGCGTGCTTCCCCAGAAGCCTCCAGGGGAGGGTCTTTCTTCGCCCCTTTCTAGTTTCTAGTGTTTCCAGGTACTCTTTGGTTTGTGGCAACTTAACTCCAGTCTCTGCCTCTGCCTTCATGTGGCCTTCTCCTCTGTGGCTATGTCTTCGCCTCTTCTGTCTGCTACAAGGTCACTTTTCGCTGGATTCCAGTCCCACCCAGTCAATCCAAGATGATCTCATCTCAAGGTCCTTAACTTAATTACATCTGCAAAGACTCTTTTTCCAAATAAGGTCACATTCACAGGTTCTGGAGCATGGGCAATTCTTTTTGGAAGCCACCGTTCAACCCACTATACAAAGGGTTTCTCATCTTTAGGCCTTTGCAATCCTTGTTTCCTCTGCTAGGAGCACTCTCCACTCAGAATTGGACTTATCATTCAGGTCCTACCCGAAATATTATACGCTGTCCTCACTTAGTTCTTCCTTGGCCATCCTACCCAAAATAGCCTCCCATCATCACTTTTTCTCTCATCACACCGTATATTATCATCACAGAATTCATCTAAATCTAAGGAGGTTTTTTTTAATTTATTTACTTGTTATTGTCTGTCTCTCACACTCTAATGAAATTTCTGTGAGGGCGTAGAACCTGTCTCTTATTCACTACTGAGTCCCTGGCACCTAGCACAGTGCCCCACATGTAATAGTTGCATAGTAAATATTTATTGAATAATAAATTTAGTCCTCACGACAGTTACATGAAGTAGGATAAAATTAGCCATCTGAGGATGGCTTGGAGATAGACTAGCTCACAAATCAAATCTAAATCTAACTAAGGAGACAATCTCAAAAACACATGACTGAGTTACTATTGATATACTAAAAGGTAGTTTATTCAATTACATTGAAATCTCTCTAAAGGGGAAAAAGTCTTTTTCCCCTTCTATCAATAGGAAGAAGATAATCTTGAAATCCAGAAAGTGAGAAGCGCTAAAACAGGAAAATAGTAGTGTGTTTCCAGATTGCTGTAATTGCTCTTTTAAGGATCACAAAGAGTCAGAACTGGGGACGTAACTGAGGGGGCCAAGTGCAAAACGAAAATACAGAGCCATTTGTTAAGAGTAGGAAAATATATCTCTAAAGATACTAAAAAAATTAGGTGTTTTCTTTCTTCTCTTGATTTTCATGGTGTTTTTCATTTACTATTTAATGTCTAAGTGAAGAAAAAATAATATTTTAAATTATCACGAATTTTACAGTTTATCTTATAATATTGTGCAATGCTAATTTTAAATGCAAATTATGAGCATTTAATATGTTAAATCACCGAAATTATGCAGTTTATATTCTGTAGCTCATACATGCATGTGTATTTCATTCTTACCAAAAAAGCTGTAATACTGAAAGGAAAAGGAAATATAAGTTGCTCTATCTTTTTTTTTCTGTCATCATTTTCAGCATTAAGTGATTAATTAACACAGGGGAGTAACACGAATAAGAAAGAATAGGGTTCCTGGGTCATTTGTGCCTCTCAAAACACCAGTGCCGCCTTCTGCATTCTAAGGAAGTTCTGGTTAGAATAGAAAGCATGGCCTCTTGGGCTGCCACCGCCCTGCTTACACAGTACAAGTAACAACCTTTGAGTCTCTGTGAACTCCTAAACATCATGGGTCCATTGGGATTCTGTGCTCATGGAGCATCTTGAATGAAACATAAGAATGGAGTGACAAGAAACAGCAGACATACATACTGCATGTATCTCCTCTGCCCACAGACATGCTCCACTGCCCCATCAGATTTCACTTACAAAACACACATTCAAAGACAACATTATGAAGAATTTCAAGACTGCAACGGCAGAGCATTACACCAAGAGTGGGTGCCTTCTGAGTGTGGGCCCTGTGTGACCGCATGCCCTTGAAATCAGCCTCGCAATGAGTATTCTGATATTCTAGGCCAACGCACATGTACTGTGGAGACAGATTCATCTAGAAATTATCTCAGTGAACTGAGTCATTAAGAGGATACAACCAATTTCCCTTGCTCTGCACCTATGATACAATCTTACAACTCTAATGTGTCATCCCATATACATCTTTTTTCAAGTAGCAAATAGTAATTCATTACTCAGAAGTTAAACTTCTCACTATGACATTATCATTTTGGTGTATGCTTAAGACTATTGTAAAACAAAGACAATGACCAGAATGTGATCATCTCTAAATATACTGCCAAAATCAAGTTTTCTGGACCAAGAAAGATAAATATTACATAATGACCAAAGTTGACACATTGAAAAATCAACAGTACTGCATATTAATCTCCAAACAACCATCCAAAATCCACATATCCATTATTTCACCTTGTACTCAAAAGAAATTTTCTCCTAAAGTATTTTACATGATATGAAGCACATTTTTAACTTATTGGTAAGCTGTTGAATTTATGGAATAAAGGAAAAATCACTTAGCTATGATCTTGCTCACCTGAATTGTAGTTTTCAGATTTGCTTCATACTGTCAGAGTAACAATGGCAAATTGTATCACTCTTCCATGTTTCAAATTCTTCATTTGCAAAACATGGGATTTAGAATATAATCTCTAATATCCCTTCCTGACTTAGAATTCTATAATTCTATAGTACCCAAGAAACTAACAACAAAAGCATGTGCTCTTATCACCATAGCTCTAAGAGGATCATTCATCTGAGATGTAATTAGCAAATGCGTATTTAAATCTGTGCCATGTTCTGAAAATTTTTTTTGGAAAACAAAATAAGTCATTCTTCCTGATAAAAAAAATTAAAACTAAAATCTTGAAAATAGAAAATATTCCCAGAGGCTTTTCAGCAGGAATGTTTGTGGATTTATTTGAGTCTTAAATTGGATCTTGAGTATATGCTTTTCCCAGAAGCCTGTAGGAAACTATCCATTGGCTCCTGAGACAGGCTGTCTAATGTTTCAGGCAAGAATGAAAAGAACAAATATTTTTCTATCTCTCTAAATTCTGCCTAAAAGTTTTTTAAAAAGAGTTTAGCTTCCTATGTTACATCATCCCAAATCTGGACCACAAAAGGTAGCTTTCTTTTATACAGTTATTGACAATCTATAGTATATTTATTATTACCTTTGACACATACTAACACATGCATGAGTCATAAAATTTGTCACTGGAGTAGACTTGAATAAGCCTTTCCCTTGAATCTCAGTTGTGATTCATTAATCAACTCATTTAACTTCTGTGAGCCTCAGCTTGCTCATTTTTAAAAGAAAAGGGACTGAACTAGATGATGCATTTATTTATTTGAGTCTATTCTAAAATGTTAAAAATTTATAGTCCCTAGTTTATATTTTCTATTACTTTTGATTTTTGATGAGTGATTTAATCTTAAATTACACTTAGATTTTTATAATTACAAAGCTACATTTGCATGATTTGTACTTGGATCCTAAGTAAAATATTATTACCCAAGTTTATACATATTGCAGTAAGCAGTAAGATGGTGTTTTAACAAATAGGATTTCATTTCTAAAATAATAATTGATATTATTTGAGTGCTTTACCTTAAGATATTTATATGTTTTTAATACTCAAACTATATTTTGACACAGGCATAGTTATTTCTATTGGACAGTAGAGAAAACTGAGACTTAGAGAGGTTACTTACCCAAGACCCCAAAGCCAATGACTGGTGGAGTCAGGATTCTAACACCATCCATCTCCTTATGCCATCCTTGTAATTGAGTCTCTAGAGTATGCTTCTGTATCTATGATGGCCAACAATGACAAATGAATAAAATGATGTTCTAATCACAGATCAAACAAAATCAATGCAAAGATACAGAGTTTCAGCCTGTACGAGAAAGTTTTAAAATTTTTAAGTCTTTAATAAGTATTGTTTTTCTTTAAAAAAAAAAAAAGGGGGAGTCGAGGAAGAATCACAATTAAAGCAAGCTGAAGAACATTTAAAACATCATATGACCAGAGTGAATTGTAAATCTTAGTTTATTTTGATGCTCTACTTTCGAAGGAATCTAAAACCAGATAACTAAATTCGGTAGGCAATTTACTACCGATACAATCAAGACAGGAGGAAAAGTGAGGGAATAAAGAGAAATCGTTCATTAAATGTTTTCTAATTAAAGTATATCATGTCCTTTTTATACCACTTGTAACTAGGCAAAAGAAACCTGTTTTTGAAAAAAAAAAAAAAAGGCTTTGGCTTACATTCAAGATCCATTAAAATAAAATGTCCCCAATTAACAAAATGGCATGAAGTTTGATTGCCTGTAACAGTCTTTTTATGGAAAAAATAATAATAATACCCTGTAGCTTAGGAGCAGTAGTGTAAAATACACCTGTCAGCCATTAAGAAGTCTTTTGTTATGAAACTCTGAAACACTGATGCATACGTGGTATCAGCAAATACATCACTTTATTGCAGATATTCAAGGCTCATAGCAATTCAACAGAAAATTAATTAGTATCACCTCACCATAAATCTCAACAGTATTAGCTAAAATGCCAATTTTGTAATCACTTTTCATTAAAGCCAAAAATACTAATTAAAATTGATTTTTGCCTGTGCTTTGGTGAACGGCTGCCAGTTAATGGCTTTCCGTTGTAATGCAGACCTTTACTTAAATTAATTTTGTATGTTGTCTTCTTTCTTTTTATAAAGATAATGAAGTGTGAAAGGATAAGAGATGTGGGTGCAGAAAAGGGCAGTTAACATGCAGGGAGAATAGTGAAATATAAAGAATTCTAGGGCTTTCACTAATGCTAGCACGACCACGCTCCTTTTTAAGGAGTTTTTGAATATGTTATTTCATAAGCAAAAATAAATAAGACTCCTTAACATATAAAGGATAAGAATTTATTCTAATAAGTGATTTGAATGATTAAATAACATTTCTTTCTAAAGAGTTTCTGAATACAGTCATATCCTTATTTGTAGAATCTGACCCATTTGTAAACAAACAAGCCCAGGTACTTGGCCCATATTTGGAGGATCATCTGGAACCAATCAAGAATAATTCAAGTCTCAATATACGGTAAATGGAAGGCGATACCTATATAAATGTCTACAAGCTGTTTCATTAGAGCTAAATAGAAAAATAACAAACCATACGTCTTTTAAAGGTTAATCCACAGAGGATTTAATTGTTCTTTTAACTTTTTAATAAGAATCATTAATATGGCACCAAAGTTGAGTTTTAGGTGGTATCAGGATGGGATAGATGAAGATGAAGGGCTGGGTTTTTCTAATAAGTATTAAGGGACACTGAGTCACTTACACTCGGGTTCTCTGAGGAGCCAAAAATTAAAAGAAGAGGTCACATGGACAAAATCAAGTTCAGAGTTCTAGAGTTCTATAGATGCAGAGTGAAAAGTTGGCTAATATTTCTGGATTTAGACCAAGCATATACAAAAAGGTAAAAAGGAGATTCCCAAATAAGAAGGCCAGGTTCAGGGCTCTAAGAGCCAATATTCTAAGAGCCAATAAGCATAGGCAAAAATCCATTTTAATTAGTATTTCAGGCTGTAACAAAAATAAATTGTAAAATTAAGGTTAAATCTTAAAATCTTAGATTAAATTTTAAGATCCCTAAAAGGTGGGAATACATACCTGGTGTCCAGATTCAAAGACCCACATGGAACCTCTATCATTTTCTGTAGGATTCTGTGTGCTTGAAACTTTTACTTCTTATCCCCAGCTTTACTCCCTAACTATACAACTACAAATACACTTTCTATTCCATTCTCAGACAAAATCAAAATACATTTCTTCTTAAGACATTAAGAGGATAGCAATCTTAATAAACAAGTGTACTCAATGAGTTAATAAATAATAGTTGTAAATCTCTCACGTTTATTTGCAATGTGTTAACACAAAGGAATTATTTAGTACACCCTTGACGTTAGAACAACATAAATCCTAACTATTACAAATCCCCCAAATCAGAATTACCACTATACCAAATTAGCTTTCTCCCAAAATGGGACACAATATCACTGAAATTTTCAGTTTGGACCACGAGTTCATAACAAGAAAGTCATTTTGGGTTCCCCATAGGCTTGCCTTATGATCTCTTTATTCAAGTATATTTTGCTTCCATAGCTAGGATCATATTTTAGATTCTGATTTCTAAGCATCATAACAGAATATTTCAGAAGTTCTACATGTAAGATGACATGAAGAGGGGATTTATGATTGATGTTTATCATTAGATTGTTAGACACCCCCAATATCTAAAACTCCTCCAAACATACATCAAATCATTTTACATTCATCTTAATGATATAAAAACCATCCAGAAAATATAAAGTGATCATTATATTGTTTTATGCAGTTCTAATCTGAAATATGTGTGCTCAGTAATTTTCCAAGAAGTGTCCCAAGACAATAATTTAGTAACTGTTGGCAGGTATTTTGCCATTTATGTGAAGTGGTCATCAAACAAAGAGATTTTACTAAACTGGGTTTGAGTAACACAGCATAAGAAACATTTACCCTTGTCACTGAAAATAAGGCTAAACCAGAAAAACAACAATTGAGTGAAATGTCATAGAAACAACTTTAATCTCCATGATATAGAATCCAACTAAAACTACAATCCAACTGGCTTCCTGAAATTGACTAAAAAAAGTCCACAGTGAATTTCTATCATGATTAGCACTTTTCTTAAATTTGTAATTTTTATTAACCATTCAAATGCCTAAGGTTAATTTATGGTTTATTTTTGTTTGATTTAGATGTGAGACATATCTACTAAGTCTTTGAATATTTGAGAATGTCTTTCTGTTGTCCAAAACATAATTCTATCACTTTATTATGGCATTTAGTGCTGAAGAAAGTTCCAAGGCTAGATTTTTTATCGTTGTTGTCTTTTTGGAAACAACCTATTATCCTTTCCCCAATGAAGGAAGTACCAGATACTTTTCTTATTTTTTTTTCAAAATTTTTGTAAGGTTATTTTTCAATGTGGACTTCTGTCATTGATTTCGCATAAGTAAAAAGGAAATTTTCAATCTGTACACTGATACTTTCCTCACTTAAGACTCTGGTTATTGTTGCTAAGTGTTCTAATGTCTACATCAGATACTTTACAATTATCAAGCATTCTACATGTTCTTTTCCTTCATATATCTTTATTTATTCACTCTTTTTATACTTCTACCTTTATTATCTCAAACACTGCAGAGCTTCTACAAGTGATGTCCTCCATCACTGTTTCAGTTCTTCCATAGTATCAATTCTGTTTTTCACTAAACCCTTAAAATACATACCTGGCAACCAGTCAATAATTTTCAGACATGCAAAGAAAGAAAGAAAATATGCTCCATAGTGAGGAGAAAGAAATCAACTAATAAAAACAGATCAGAACTGCTAGATGACAAAATTAGTAGAAAGGGGCATTAAAACTTGCACATAACTATTTTTTATATATTTAAGAAGGTAGAGGCAAGCTTGAACATTTGAAGTAGATATGAAAGATTTAAAAATATGCAAACTGTATTTTTGATATAAAAATATAATGTCTGAAATGAAAAATAAATACACTAAATAAAATTAATAGCAGATTCTGTTCTTCTAGAGAACCTTGACTAATTCAAAAATCTTAAAAGCATCCAGAGAGAAAAAAATGCATTATGTAGAGAGAAACAAAGAATGATGGTAGATTTCTTCGACAAAAACAAGCAAGTGGTAGAACAACATCTTTAAAACATGAAAAGAAGAAAAGTATCAACCTAGAATTCTATACCAAACCAAAATATCTTTCAACACAAAGTCCTTCAAAAAGAAGGAAAATTATACTAACTGGGAAAATGGGAAATGAAGAGCACAGAATATAATACACATGTGGACAAACATAAACAATAATTTAAAAGTGATTTTTTTCATTCTGCTAGTGAAATCTCACTCCCTATAATGCTGTAAAGGTCCCAGTTGAACCTAAGGTTTTTCCCTCTCTATCATAATAGAAGGGGTGGGCAAAAAGATGTTTATATCTAGGGCACTGTTTCATCTGAGATGACTAGGTCTCTGAATTGCCTGAACAATGAGCCAGCTGATGCCATTCCTCCCCTTCTCTAGCCATAAGATTATATTTAGACTCCAACTCCCATGTTACCAGTGGCTTTCTCTTCCATGGAGAAAGGACTTCAACTTCCTATAGACCCTTCAAAGCACCTAAGAATTGGGCTGCAATTTTCCCCAGATGATTTATGTAAACAGCTGGCTTCTAAATGCAGACTTCCGGTGACCCAGTAGTCTGTTCGTATGCCCACTAATAATGCTGCTCTCATAACTGCCCTATATAAGAAGTCAGAGTGACAGGAAAATGGAGACCCTCCATGCTAATGAGAATCTACTCTGTACCTAAATTAGATTGCCTAGACTCTGGCATTATCTCCAAGAGACAAAGAGAATGTAGATACCACATGCCTCTTGCATTCTTACTAGTCTTTCATTTGTAGGCTTCCCCCAGTAAAGCCTGTTATCTTAACCTTGGCTGTGTGACACTGCAGAAGTCTTCCCAAACAAGCCCTGATATAAGACAAGTGGTGGGGACCCTGATGAGGCTCAACTTGCACCATACCTATCATGTCTTTTATACTCAAAATAATTTACAGCGATGACATCAATCACCACTCATTTTTGGTCACTTAGTGAAGAAAAGGAGAATGTCCTATGGTACTAACAAAGATCTTTCAAAGCACCAAGCAGGCAAAAGTTTTCATGACACAGTGAGAGAAATAAAATATAAAAAACAGTCTATACTTTCCTAACATTACCATCATTATAAATTATTTCATAAGACTAGAACATCCTCAGCCTAATTGTACTGTGCTTTCCTAATGACCATTTTAAATGTGTGCATTCCCAGAAGAAGCACAGTCATACTGCAAATGACAGGAGGGAGATGATAGGAAAGCTTGCTGAGTCACTGGATGAGCCACTGATAGGGTTTCATGGACCTTGCCATCAGTGAAAATTCCTCTCAGACTCTAGAATTAGGCTGATGCTCAAACTTATTTTAAGGCGCTATGAGTTTTCTTCCTTGTATTACAGGCATTTTTGTGAGAATATAGTAGAGACTATGTCAACAGACCTTAAGCCATATGTTAATTTAAATAGACATCTTTGAACTATGAGTCTTGATTCTCTTCTTTTATCTTGAGCTCTTTCCCAGGATGTTCTCATGGTCTCTCATATAAATATATATTCTTGATGGCTTCATCTCACCAGTCATTCAGAAATGGAGAGTTATGTGAAAGAACTTTGATCACTACAAAATACAAATGGGTTATCACTCCTATAGTTCCTCTGCGGGCAGTGAACAACTATGTTCTAATCATCCCATAAGTCACAGTGATTTGGACCTTGTAGTCTGAGGTTATCAGACTGTTACCTAGTGGCAGCTTACTGCAAATATATATATACATTATTAATTTTAAGTTTCAAAATTATTTTATCACAGGATGCTACAGGAGGAATCCATTCTTGACATCACCTGAAGAAAAAAGAAAGTGCGTAATGGCAGAGAAGTAACAGGTGGGCCGAATGAGGTGTATCTGTGAAAAATGGTGATTTTCAAAAATAAACACTAGTCAATTAGTAGGCTGTGAACTCAATTATATAGTTTCAAACAGCATGTTAGAAAATAAGAGAGAATAGGAAAAATAGAAAAATAAACCTATATTGTACATACTAAGAGTACACATGATTGTGTATTTGCATGGAGTATATGCACTGGGTCAAGCTAATATTTATCTCTCTTGGTGGGTGATGGGCAAAAGCCAGTTTCCTAAGATGTAATTCCAAGTTGGGTTCTTTTTCTGCTTCTGCCTTGAACACTGGTATGCTTACGAAAATTGAAAAAATAATTTTTCTTTAATTTTTACATTGGATCATGTTACATATACTTTTCTAAATTCTATAGTTATTAAACTATGTAAAAGACAATTGACATCAATCTAATATTCTATTTTCAGTGACTGCATATTATTTCTTGGTATGGATGTACAATAATTTGTTTGATCACCTATTTGGGTAGTTTGCTTTTGTTTTTCCAGTTTTGTCATTAATTAGCCTGTCAAAAATATTCTAAAACACACATGCCCTTAACTACTGTAATTTTATTTCTCTGGACTAGATTCCCATAAGTTGGAACGCTCTTAACAGGATTATAAACTGACTTCTAAAGTCATTCCGTAATATCCTTCTTTCTTCTTTCAGACTTGTTTTAGTTCTGGCTTTAAGTTTATTGACCTTTGCTGAAATTATTTATTACCTTTTCTTCAGAATCTGGGTGTGCCAGTCTGGGTTCTTGGTTGCAAACAAACAAACAAACAAAACCCAACTTGGGTTGCAAACCAACAATATCTAATTGTGAAGTATATCAGTCACTAACACAATTGAGAGAGTGCTGAAATATTAGATTTTGAACACTCAGAACAAGGGAAGAAGGCATCCAAGTCTCATCATGGGTACAGTTTTATGAAAAGGCATCTGATGCCATACTATTTTTAACAGATTTGGATATTCAACACTGAAGCCTTAAAAGTCTTTAACTTTCTGTGAGTCTAGTCCCTCTCTAAAGATTTCTAAGTCAAGGTAGAGAATCCTTTTACATGAGCCTATACACAGGCCACCTCATGAGTTTCTAGGAATCAGTCATAAGGATTCTACATCCCCCTTAGTTCCCCATAAGGTGCTAAGGCTGGTGCTTCCTATCTGCTTCCATTTTCTGATGCCTTCTGAAGACACTGGAGTTCACAACTTTCACTACCCAGGATCCCCTTACAAACTTCTTTCCATGTTTACCATTCCAAAACAAAAATTTTAGTGACACAATACAGTTTTTTCTGATATAGTCACAAAAGTGCTCCCCTCCTCCCAAAGCCTCATAAATTACTTCATCTAGATTATAATTATCCTCCTATAGTTTTTCACTATTTTATCTGGATATTCTACAACCAGCAAACTAACTTGTAAACTTCACCACACCTATACATTAGTACAGGAAAAGACAATAACAACAAAAAGAAAACTAGTTCTACTGACTAAAAACATTAAAAACACAGTGAAGAAGAAAATATACACATGGGCTACAGTTCTTAATTCTGCACTGACCATATGGTTGATTTCCGTCCTCCACTGTGCACTCTATATTCTCTTTGCTTTAAAACTACCTCTGCTATTCAAGATTCTTTATTTAGTGAGATATCTCAAACTGTTATTCCTAAGGGATGAGACCTTTATTGGTCACCTCTGCTGTGGTAATGACTCCCAAATCTCAGAGGTTTACAAGAACAAACAGTATTTCCCCATCAAGCTACATGTAAGTTGCCAGTCAGCTTTAAGTTGGCTTCAAGCTGCCCATCTGCTCTGTCTCTTGTTGATGGATCCACGCTGAAGGAGCAATCATATACCCCTTTCCTGATCCATTCACTCTCCTCCCCAATCCACCAACACTCCCCTTCCCAGTCTCCAATTAGGCTTTCACCTCATCTCTCAATAAACAGCTCTCATTAAGCAGGTATGGGGTTAGAGTGAGGTAAGTGAGGCCCTTGTATTGGGTACAAAATTTAAGGGGCACCAAAAATTCATCAGCTAAAATAATTTTCATGGGATTAAGAAGTTCAAATGCCAGTTATAAAAAACAGTCACAGAGATGTAAAGTACAGCATAGGGAATATAGCCAATATTGTAATAACTATGTATGGTGTCGGATAGGTACTAGATTTATCACGGGGATCACTTCGTAAGGTATATAAATGTCTAATCACTATGTCGTACACGTGAAACTAATATAATATTGTATGTCAACTGTACTTGAAAAATATTTTTAATCAAAATTAATGCAAAAAGTCACAATGAATTTATCAAATGTATAAAGGCAGACTCAATATTACTCATGCTTCCTTTTGCCTCAGTCTCCAAAATGGCCCAGCTTGATACTGTTACCAATTCTATCATTATTTAAACTTTTGATACTGTGTTCGCTGTGGATTTTTTCCAATAATTTTAATTTTTCAAAATATTGTATTAAGATATCATTTAATTGCATTTACATACTGAGATATTTGGCACCAAGACAAGTACCTCTCTCACCTTACCCTAGTTCTGGCCATTATTAAGATAACCAGTGATATCTATATCGCTAAAACAATGACTCAATTCTCAGGCCTAGTCTTGCTTGACCTGTGGGCAACATTTGACATGGACGATCTCTGTCTTCCTACACATCTGTAGCCTTGAGGACATGTCCTTCTCAGATATCCTAGCTCACTAAGCACTCCTTCTGAGGGTCTTTTGCTGGGTCCTTCACCTAGAAACATTCTCTTAACACTGGAGGGCCAATATTTCTGTTCTCTGACCTCTTCTCTTCATTTTTTCCATTTACTCCCTAGGTTATCTAATTGAGTTCTATGGCTTTAAAAAATGCTTTTAATATAAAAATTCATATTTACATATTGTCTTAGTCCATTCAGGCTGCTATAACAAAAATGCCACAGACTGGGTGGCTTACAAAGAATAGAAATTTTTCACAGTTCTGAAGGCTAGGCAGTCCAAGATCAGTATACTATCATGGTGGGTTCTGGTGAAAGCCCTCTACCAGTGTGCAGATTTGACTTTTCGTGTCCTCACTTGAGAAGGGGCAAGGGGGCTCTCTGGGGTCTGTTCTATAAGAGTACTGATCCCATTCATGAGAATTCTACCCTCATGACCTAAGCATCTCCCAAAGGCCTCACCTTCTAATACTATCACCTTAGAGGTTAAGATTTCAACATAGGAATTTTGGAGGGATACATACATTCAGACCATAGCACTGTGAAATCCAAATTCGCTCATCATCTCATTTCCCTATCTGTTTGCTCTTAGACTCATTCACTGTTTTCTGTTTCCCTCCATTCTGGATTCCAGACCACTTCAGCCAATGGATGACACTGGCAGGAGACTACAGAGCAGGAGTAAAGTAAATAGTGTATTATTTTTACCCCTCACTCTGTTTTAGGAGAAGTAGCTACTGCTTCTCCTCCATTGCCCCTGCTCTAGCTAGACTGCTCTTGCATCCACTAGGAAATGCTCATCTTCGCTCTGTATCCATAATGGCTGTAACTTTTTGACTCTGGAAATGCTACCTCTTTTAGTGGTTCCCCCCAGCTCAAAGAGTAGGAGCCATTTCCTTCTGTGGCTGATCTCAGGTCAAAAACCTTGAATCTTTTCTCTTATACCACAAACTCCAGCCATCAATAAAACTATCTGGCTCTATTTTAACAATATATCCAGAATGTGACTACTTCTATCTTCCACTACTACAAACTTGCTCCAAGACACCATCATGTCTTATCTTAATCCTTGCAATTTTAGTCTCCTAACAGTATCCACTTTTCCACTTACTATACTCATTACACATAAACCAGGATAGTCCTTTTAAAACATAATTCAGTTCACATCACACCTCTGAACAAAATTACCCATCCGTTTCCTAACTCACTCTGAGATGGCTTACAATACCCTATATGATCTGCTGCCCCTATCCTTATTCGCACCTCACTCACTGTGTCTCAGCTACTCTGACTACCTTGAAATGGAGGTCACTGTTTTCTATACTCTTTGCATTTTCTCTTCCTTATACTTGGAAATTTCTTCTCTCAGATAGTTTCATGGTATGCTCCCTCTCTTCTATCAGGCCTCTATTGGTGTATCATCCTAACAGTTAAACCTAACTCCAATATTAAGTTACAGTCTCCCAACTCCTGACCTCTCCTATTTCCCTTGACTCTATTTTACTTTTCTGCATAGGATTCTTCGGAATTTTGTATGTCATGTACTTAAATGCTTATTTGTTTATTATCAGGTCCTATCAGCATAATATAATCAATATAGTGAAACTATGTGATGATGGTATCCTGGGTCAAATTTTGGAGATGCAATGCTAGCTTTTAAAAGTTCTGGTATCTTCTGCTCAATAGAATAAAACGAATAAGAAAAAATCATTTTTCTGGTAAATAACTCCATACCAGGTGTCAGGTACGTTGATTTGCTCCAGTAAAGAGCTCACATTTAAAACAGCAGCTGCTATTAAGTAACCACCTGTCATTTTCTAGAGTTCATCTGTCTTCAGCACCAACCATATTGGAAAGATAAATGAGATGGGGTAGTAATCAACTGCCCACATCTTTCAAGTATTTGACTGTGGCTCTAATCTCTGCTCATCATCAGTGATACAATATTACTTGGGTCAAAACTCTATTTATCAGCTTACTCTCCATAGGGCCCTATGCTGCCTGGTAGTCTGTGGTGGCACTGTGAATCCTTAGAAATTAGTGTCTGCTCACAGGCAGTGTCAACTAATCATAAAAATGGTATAGTTGTGATGGCAAGTGGAAACAGAATGATTTAGAGAATCTTAGAATGAAGATTTACACTGTGGGTTTCTTCTTCTTCAAAGGTACTTTAAATTCTCTTCATTCCTAGATACTGGGTCACTGGATTGATTCATTTGACAATTAGGAAAAGGGTTATAGATTCTCTAATAATATAATTGGGCCTCGGTCAGAGTCAAGCAGGATCTTAGTGGACTGGTCAACTATTTTAATCCCCCTACCTAACACAGGATGAAAGTAAGTCATTCTAATGCTAACTCTTGCTCACTTTATCAGTGACAGTGAAGGGCTGTTACCTGGCCTATACTTCCCCATGATCCAACCATCTTTACTGCAATTAAGGAAACAGTTTCACCTCCAGTATCTCATAGTGAGCCCAACCTACAGGGAACCACCTCTAAAGCCCCTTTCTGGAATAACGTTATTTTTCTCACAAATTTATTTTTCAAGGTGTTGGCAAATAGAGTATATTCACTGGGTCATAGTAAATATATTCACCCCATTGCTTCTGTTTCCTGAACTATTTCTTCTCCATTAATACCAAGAGATTTCTGGCATCTCTCTTCCATTAAATATGGGCCATCATTAAATACAGTTTTTAATCAGCTAACCAAATAATTAAAACCATCCTTATAGGGGAAATAAGGTCTTAATAATGACTCTTCCACAAATTAAGTACTTAAGGCATCTACCAGCAAAAAGAGAACTTTTTCAGAAAGCAGAGGAGGCTTGCATTGGTTGCATGAAAGGTTCAGTGGAGGTGACTGTTTAAGCTTTTTCAAGTGCTTCACATTCTCCTAGATAATGCCATCCTAATTCTGTTTTCAGATTTTCATATAAGAGATATCATGGACCATAAATTCATAAATACTAATTTAGTAACTAATCGTATCAAACTATACATTTGGCTCTTGACTAACTCAACTCTATGTCTGCAAAAGGTTAGTGAATCATTGGCGCAGTCTTATAACATCCATTCCTTGAGCTGAGAATCCAGGCACCTAAGCTTTTCACTCTCCTCTGATTTATCCAGTGCTGTTTGAAGAAGTCATACAGCTTCACACTCTTCGAATTCCTCACACCTCTCCTAGTCTTATAACGCAGCAGACATTGGATTTCCCAAAGTTTTGTCTTCAAGAGGTATATTATTATAATTGACTGTTTTACTACTGGATACAATAAATTTCCAGATTCCTTCTTTAAAATCTTAACAAGATTTTCACTGCCTTCATTCCCTGCTATATCGGATTCCACCTATTTCCACGCTCTTGGTAACAATTTCTATATCCCTGGTCACAAACAACAGAAACCTACTCTGGTTTACTTAAGCAGAAGGGGTTTTTCTAAAAGGACATTGTATTGGTTATATATTGTTGTATATTAGATTACCCAAATTTTAGCAACTGAAAATAAGCAGCAGTTATTATCTCACAGTTTCTGTGGGTCAAGACAGTGGGCATGGTTTAGCTGGGTGGTGCTGGCTGAGGGTCTCTCAAGAGGCTATAATCAAGGTCTACATTGGGGCTGCAGTCATTTTAAGGGTTGACAAGAAGAGGATCTACTTCCCAGCTCATTCACAAGTGTTGACAAACCTCAGGTCTTTATACTTGTATAGTATACACAGTTTCCGGAATTGTTGCCATTTTGCACACGAAAGTAAACAATGGTTATTATGACGATGATTAAAATTCCAAAAATGCATGTGTTCATTCACATCTACCTTCAGTGGAATTCATTTCATTCATCAGTTTAAAAAATTTAAAATAAGAATGGCTTAATCTGCTTTCATAGCAGATTCAAACAAGATGAGACACTTGGCCAAAGTATTTGGCTGCCCACGTAATGTGATTATAAGACCATAATTTAAGGTAGGAATTTCTACAACCCTTATCCCCAATAACTCCATTGAACACATGCCTACAGTCAGACCCATTAATGTATTATTATCTCTCATTTTATTTAAAGCTGAGATCCTTATAAATACATTTACATCTCTAGAAAACATGTTATTGGTTCATTGATACCTAAGTGAAAGTGACTTCTCACCTCATTTCCTTTGATGAGGAAGAAATTAAAGAGGTCATAAGAAGGCTAAAGAAATTAAGGAAAGTGACAAAAGGAAGAAGACGTAATGGAAAAAAAACATGTTTAGCCCACTTCATAATTTTTCATGTCTGGTTCTAAACCAGACCAGGCCCAAGAAATAAAAGCAATAATAAATTTTAAAAATCTCCTTTCATTTATATCATCAAAAAAAGAGATTTACGTTCTATTTATCTTAGATGATGAAGTATATGTCTATAAACTGAGCTGGGCTAAGTAGGTTTCTTTGAAATTATTTATTCAACAATATTCAACAAATATATATTGGGCATATGTGATGTGGTAGCAACTGTCTCGGCACTAAGAATAAAATAGTTAACAAGACAAACCTAATTCTTGATCTTATGAAGCATATATGTAAAAAGAGATAATAAACAAGTTACACAGAAGATTGATAAATAGAAGTGCTAAAAGGAAAAAAAGGTGCTGTGACAGAAAATAACAAGGAGAGGAAGCTAATTTACTTGAAGTGTCCAAAAAACTCCCTACAGGCAGATGACATTTAAGTTGAGATTTGAAATGTGGGATTTCTTCCTTTTTGTGTGTGTGTGTTTTTATTAATATTGATTAGAGAAACTGAAGTGACTCTTCGATCACAAAAAGGTATAGAATTGAGAGTCAAGCTAAGAAAGAACAAGCCAGTGGTTAATATTAAAAGGCATCATTCTTTACTTGAGTGTTTGCTTCCAACTACTCGTTTCAAGATGAAATTCTCATTACCTAAGTTAAATCTAAATGTAGGAATCATATCAAACTTGAAGTAATTCACATGTGATTCTCCTATGTAACTATAGAGCAATATTAGCATCATTAATAATAATTTGTACTTTGCTTCCTTTCAATGATTCCCAAATTCATAATTAGAATTATTCAGGTCTCTGCCAATTTAGTTTAAGAAAACTATTAAAAAGGTGTGTTATTTCTGCAAAGGAATTTTTAAAGGTATTAGTACTTGCTTTGTTCTTGAGTTTCCATTGTTGAAACAAAAAAATGTGAAACTCAATTTTAAACTTTGCGTACTTCAGAAATTGTCATTTTGAAATTTGTTTAAAAAAAGTGATGATTGTGTTTAACCTTTAGACTATAAAATTTCTGGCAGGCTCCTTGATATTAGCAAACTGTGTCTTCCACATACCTTGTGCATAGTCAGCACTAAATATATGCTTACTTAAGACTGATTTAAAGGAATTAAATGGATTCCATTTATGTAAAATATCCTTCGATTCCTTTTAATCAGTCTTACACAGAAGAAGAAATGATCTGGTGTTTGAAGAAAGCAAAGGAGTGAATTTTCTGAATGTTAATGCATAAAATACAGGGAAAGTCACATTTGTTATAACCCTGCCATAAAGTGGAGCTGTAATCTCACCACGCATCTGCTCCATCTGCCATCGATTAGTTTAATGAAAACAGGCTAACGCTGCAGGAGTGATTAGCAGGAAAGATTAAATTCACTTCAGTTTTAATTACAAGTCTTTGCCCTTAAAGTTTTATTGGCTTGAAAGGACCCTTACTGTTCCCTGTTTCTCCTCCACAGTTGATGTGCATTTTATTTTTTCACTTTGAAATTATTAATGCATTTTATGTGGTACTTATTTCTAATTACAGACTTTACCCACGAATGTTCCTGATAGGCCTATATGCCAAAATAAGCATAACTAACACTATTCAGATCTTACTAATTCAAGTACAAATGAGCTTTGGTAGCAAAAGTGGCATGTTATATGTAGAGAACTCTGAGGTTTATATATTTGTCATTCAACTTATTCGTTTCGTTCATTGACTGATTCATTTATTCATTCAGCAAATATTAATTTAGTACCTATTATTGCCCAGGCACTGATACAGGTGCATAGGATACATAAGTGAACAAAAGAAACAAAATTCCCTAACCTCACAGAAACTATTATAGTGGCTGGAAACAAACGAACTGTTATGGGCTGAATTGTGTTTTCCAGCATTTGAAAGTTGAAGTTCTGATCTCCAGTACCTCTGGATGTAACTGTATTTCAAGAAAAGGCCTTTAAAGAGGTAATTAAGTTAAAATGAGGTCTTTAGGGTGAATCCTAATTCAGTATGACCGGTGCTCTTATTAAGAAGAGGAAATTTGGACACAGATATGCATGCTCTGAGGAAAGACCACGTGAAGACTAAGGAAGTGGACAGCCATCTACAAACCAACCCTGTCAAAACCTTAGCCTCCAGAACTATGAGACAATAAATTTCTGTTGTTTAAGACCCTTAGTCTGTGGTATTTTGTTATGGCAGCCCTAGCAAACTATACACCAATAAACAAACAAAAACTCATAAAGAAATAAATTATATCATATTTTAGAAAGCTGTTTGCATTGTAAAAAACAGCAATAAAAGAGAACTGTGAAGTAGAAAAACACTCATTTACTTCCATCTCTGAGAAGATCATTATAAAGTACAGATACTCACCAATTCTATAAAAATGAGACCACAGCCAGAAGGGTTCTTGATGAGGGGAAAAAAATGTTCTCATAAGACTCTACCAATTGTTTTTCTTCTACCATTCTTCCCTTGTTATTAGCCATATAGCAAAATGTCATTGTTCATGTTTTGCAGCATTAAAATTTTCTATTGTGTTTAATATGTCAAGGTTAAGCTAGCCAAGTAACCAGTATTGAACCAGGCTGTCTGATATTTAAGATTTTATTTGATAAAAATTTCAGAAGATACATAAATGTCTACTGTTAAATCTTATATTTTTCGTTGTGCCTCAAGTCTAAAACTCAGCACTTCTGACTCTGATATGGCAGAAATTATGGACAACATGGCTACTTTAAAAATTGTGAGAAGTTTTTTTCCCTTTAACTCTAAGAATATAAGCAGAAACTTTCTTGTGGGTACAGTCTTTTTGTCTCTGGAAAATATTACTCTGGTGTGCAGACTTGGTCAAGCAAATATAAGTCACAAGATATATTCACTGCTTTTGAGGTTGGTCCAGACACAAGCAAGTAATGCAAATGCATATAGTTCGGCCTTGTTAAGTATTCTATTTAATAACATAAAATTTCCTGGTCAATGAGTGATGGGCGGTGTAGAAGGTACGTCTCCGAAGAATGTATAATTCCATTACCTTCTGTGGGTTAGCCAAGTCAAGTCCCATGGCATTTTTACAACTCTGCATGGACTTTTCCAAAGATTGGACTTCCAAAGATTGGCAAAATGCTTCATGATGTTATCAAAGAATGAGGTAAGAAATGATTCAGTGAATCTGGCCTCTATTCACTCCCTCCTGCCCCCGCCATGCAGAGACCTACTCTGCCAGTTCCAGAAAAGAGCCATCTATAGACTGACCATCTTCAGAACTGTGTCTTCTCAGTTAGGCAAGGAAACGAAGGAACAAAATGTTCCCCCTTGAGAACAACCTCAGATTTGTTCACAAATCAAGAAATTCCATTATATTCCATTTTTATGTTTTCTTACTTGTATAGACCTAAATAAACCAGTTTAGAAACTTTATTTCACCTCAACTTCTAAGTCTTATAGACTTTATCAAAACTCAGGATTTGTGCCTGGCTCTACTTTTTCTCTCTCATTGTTGTGCCCACAGTTCTATCTATCAGAGTATAAAATTCAGAATCAAAGGAAAAAAAGGACACTAGTTGTCCCTAGGCAAACAAACAAAGCCTTGTCTTTATTATCGTGGCGAGAAAGATTTCCAAAATACATTGTAAGCATTTAGGTTTTGAATTTCTTCATTGGCAACTAAGTTAATTGGGGGAAAAAAAATAAAAGGGAGATAGTTTTAGGTGGAAATGCAGCAAAAAAAACAAAACAAAAAAAAAACATAGTCATATCAGAATCTCCAGCCAATAATCTTAGCATAGTGAAAAAATACATATTAAAGACTGTAGAGTGGTCAAAGTTATTCTCATAGTGGGGAAAAATTCTCTGTCTCCTGCTTTCTCTTTTACCATAGCTAATTACTAGTTTTCATGCTTTGAAAAGCAGATATTCTGTGCCCTTTCAACTCCTTTCCAAGGCATGTTGATATTGCACAGAAATTCTTTCCAGGAAAGCCATTTGTATACTTTTATTGATCCGCATAGTCTATGCATGACAGAGAGAGATGGAATGTAAAAACATTTACGTTTCGTGACTTAAAAATATTAAGGTTACATAAGGGGTAAAGGGCAATTCCTGCTTTAAACCCTAGACCTTCTGACTCCCCTACCAATATAATTAGTAAGGAGAGACAAGAAGCTAGAGCATATCTACCAAAGATGACCCAGGGGACAAGGTTAGAAGTGTCAGATGCTGTACCTACCCAAGCCAGCTGTGTCTTTATGGAGTAGAACTAGATGCATAGCCAAAAATTCCACACATTTCGACACTTGGTTGCTCTTCATTCCTGACTGTGTTCATGCCTCCACACACTGGCATCCTTTTGTCACCCAAGCTCAGCGCTATTCCTAACCCACACTTTTCCCACCCCACCTCCTACCATCTCCGCAGGATGGCCTCCATCCTGTATAACTACCAGCTGGAACTGGCTCCAGTAAATAACATCCCTCTCAGTCTAGTGCATGCCACAACCAAATGGCTGGCCACCCAGTTGTTCATAGCGGCTGAGACCCCACACCACCTCCAGCTGAGAGCAGCTCCAGCTGGGAAATCCCTTTGTCATGAGCCAGCCCCACCCCTTTATCCTCAGCTGGTCTCAGCCAGTTGCCTCAGCTAAACAATCAGACCCACTGTATCCTGACAGGAGCCAAAACCAAGAATACTAGTGAAGAGGGTAGGTTCTCTCTACTTTCGGTGTCCCTAGCCACTCCAGGGCTAGCTCTGGACCATTCTTACTCTCAGATAGCTGTCAAATAATTCCTATTTAGTCTTCAATTAGGTATTTGGGCAATAATCATTAACATCTTAACATACGCCTTCTTCCCTCCTTCCACAATCCTGCCATCCCAGGTTTATCTCTATTGAAGAGCAGAGAAAGAATTAAACTTCCTGTTGTTTTATACCACCAAGTTTGTGGTAATTTTTACAGCAGCCCTAGGAAAGTAACACAAGGACCTTGACAGAAACTCTTTTGTATTAGTCAGTTCAGGCTGCTACAACAAAATACCACAGACTGGTTGGGTTAAACAACAGATATGGCAAGTTTAGCATCAAGATGTCAGCAAATCCAGTTCCTGGGGATAGACTTCTCTCTCCTGGCCTGCACACAGCTGCCTTCTCACTGTGTCCTCCCATGGCAGAGAGAGAAGAAGCAAGCTCTCTGGTGTCTCTTCAAGCCCATGATGAGGGTCCTACCTTCATGCCCACAAATAAACATTATTCTCCCAAAGACCCCATCTCCAAGTATCTCCAAGTATCATCACACTGGGCATTACAGCATCAACATATGAACTGGGGTAAGGGGAAGGGTACACAAACATTCAGTACAGAACCCTCTTCCAGTGATGTTTCAGAAACACAGATCCCTCTCAGGGGATGACTTAGTTCTCCTTCCTCCACTGTCATGCACTCTCCCACCACTTGCCACTCACGAAGAGGGGGCTTTGTATTCTCCACTACGAGGTGGGAAAACACAGAGGCTTAGAATACAACCTCTAAACACAGTAAGAGGGAAAAAAAAATTAATGGAAGACATTATCTGACAAGAGGGAATACACAGACCTGAAATTTAGGAGATCCTGACTTTAGTTCAAATGTTTCTTCTGAACAACTAATAAATTTGAACCAGTCACTTAAGCTTCTTGACCTCAATTTCCGCAAGTGTACAATTACCTGCTCAAGCAGAGGATGCCAATTAAGTTATTCTATAGTCCTGTGTGCATTAATAAAGGTGATGCCAAGTGCTTTAAGATTATTTGAAGAGGTATTTTTTAAATTTTTTCAGCAGACAAGAGATGCACTGAGAGTAATGCATTTAAAAGATTAATCTAGAGTATCACTTAGAAAGTTGGAGGCTACTGCAGTAATCTAACAGTGAAATAAGGGCGTGACATGGAGACTGTCAATACAAACTGAAAGAAGAGAATGATGTATTAAAGCAAAAACGTTTGTAATGACAAATGAGAGTAAAGGATCAGCAGTCACAATGTCATTAATTTTGGTGCCTGTGAAGAGGGTACCACCACTGGCCGAATGCCTAAATACTCACATCATCAGTGTCCAAATGACCAACCACCAATCTTTTTTGGTTCTGTCAGTATCCTCCTAAGTCTTCACCATGTCAAAACAGAGGAGATACAACATGAATTAACTTCAAATAGAGAGTTAAATGCACTTGCCAGAATAAAAGACATCACTTTCCTTCAACTTAAAAATAGAACATTGAAGATGCACCTAGAATGATGTCCAACACAGAGCAGGTACTCAATACTTGCTAAGTGAACCAAATCCATCTGTAGTCAAGAAGCCCCATAGAACAATCTTTCAAAATAGCATGCTCTGCAGTATGTCACATCTAGGAAATCTGCAAAATCTCCCTTGGCAAACTTGCCTTATGGAAATGTCATGGTCTTTCGCTACCATCAATAGGATGAGAAAGAAGGAAAATAACATCTTCCTATTACCTGAGCTTCAAAACCTTCTGACACATGCTAAGAGAGTAGATGATTTATTCACAGCAAGGCTGCAGAGCTAAGGACTAAACTTCAAGCTTGAGAGAACGATAACAGCAGGGTCCATTAAAAATAAAAATACTGCCTTTCAGTAAGAGCTGTAGCAGACTGTTAACTACGTGGGACAAATTTTCCTCTCTTTACTGGTGGGAGAGGGAAATTCTCAGTAAGAGTAAATAATAGCTATGCCAAGTTATGTTTTTATATTCTTCCCTCTAAAATCCAATGGAAGAAAATACCCTTTCCATCACTTGAACCTTCAAGACCCAAGCTCCAGCTTTTGCCTTAAAATATCCATTTATCCTTTCTTTCTTTCCTGGCCTTGCTGTCTACTCAGACCATAGCACTGATTACTATTTACCTATACTTATTCTTCCCCACCAAAAAAACATTAGGGAAAAGTAGAAGCGTTATATTACGTTTTTTCCTGAGCCAAGTTATCTGCAAAAATTCTGGTATTTGCCAACTCATATTTAATATGATTATAAAATTTAGACAGGTACATAATATCATGTTTCTCCCCATTTACTTATCCTTACTACCATACATTTGCCCCATTACAAAGTAAATATGAGAATTAGCAGCATTACATACAATATACATAATAAATCTGGAAAATTCCCTTTAAATATTTCACCATATTAAAAATCCTACTAACTTCAAAAAGCCCTTTTGTTAAAACATTTGGATAAATGCTCCAAAGTCAGTATGTCTTCTAAGAACATCAGAAAGGGGTTCTTGTTAATACCTGTGCTGTCAAAGAAGAATTTTGCTTCCTGAAAGCTAGACTAAATCGTTATTTTTTTTTTCTTTTCACCTTGTTCAAATAAACAGAGTTGTTAAAGGTTGATGGATCTTTCATAGTGCTGGTGTTAAAAAAAAACTTAAATGGAAACACTGGAAAATCTCAGAATTATCAGGCTTCCCCGAATAGCAAGTTTGTTTTTAAGCGTTTTTGTTTCTATCTCCCTCAAATAGTTGGGATTTGAATGCTGCATTTCTTCCAGTTATAATCCATGAATGATTCACATTATTAAAAAACCTTACCTGTGGGAAAAAGAGCCAGCACAAGGAAACTATATTTGCGGAAAAGCAGACTCCTGATTAAATAAAAAGAGATTTTAAAAAGCAGATGTAGAAGACTGGGACTTTGAGATGGAATCAGTGGGACTATTATGATGAGTTTAAATGTGGGACACAGATGAAGAGGCAGGTAAATTGCAGTGATAATTTATCAAGAGTTCTGGCTGTAGGTCTTCAGCAGATGAAACTTATCCAGTTACTTGAGGGAACAGCTGACCCACCAGGCAACTTTTCTGAGTTGATCCACTTTTCTTGTCAATAATTCTAACTGTAGACAGCCCAAGTAGGCCATATGAGAATTTGAACACGGCAGTGATTTTAAAATAGTGTAGAACATGTCTGTGTATCTGGCTGGACTTATTTGCCCTGTGTCTATTCCTTCAGCCTGATCATTATTCAAATGGTTCTTTTGAAAGGTAAACCAGCCAACAATTCCAATACATTGTGAATTCCAATTAGGTTGTATGGCACTAAGAGTAAATTTGAGTCTTAGAGTTATAGATTATTTTTCATATTTTCCTCATTTTACGCTTATTTATTTTCTAAATAAAATGAAATTTACATTTTATAGTCCAATTAATTGTGCATCCTAGGCATGCTGTAATCATTCCTCAACTCCTAGGTGTGTACTTTTGGGGGAAATATATATTTCTGTACTTAATTTTAGTTTCTTTTAAAAATAAAATCATATCTGTTGAGCACAAGTTCAAAATAAAGGTAACTAGAGGAGAAATGATGACACATTTAGTACAACCCCCACATTTTTAGTTATATAATTTGAAATACATGAATGAATAAATGACCATTGGACCAAAACCATTCAACTAAATGGAACCTTATCCATAAAGAGAATCATGAACAAAGTATGGACTCATTTGTCTATAATGGAAAAAATATGAGAAGGCAATGCTTCAGTATAGCAAAAATTAGAAAGTCAATGTAACAAACAATGTGTTGATGTTTTTCACTTTTACTCAGCACAGAATTCTACACAATGAATATGTCTGAAAACTAATATTGCCATAAAGTGAGTACGTCTGAAATTCAATATTATTTTAAACTGGGTTTATTTATTTCAAAAAACATCAGTAATCAGAGTGCATTTCTGAGACATTTCATCTACTTTAATGAACCTTTCCACAAAGTAACCAGACTGGGCTAATTTTGAGCCATTTATCTAGAACCAATATGCCAACAGAGAACCATAAAATAAAATATGATTTGGCCATCCCTATCATTATAGAAATTGGAACAATTTACACAAGGGAAATTATAAGACTTAAATAGTAAATGTTTCCCAACTCAACATGTTATAATACCCCTAGGAAAGCATTTTTCCCTGGAACAATAACTCCTCATGATTTTTTTTTCATTTTCTTTCAAATAAATGCACTTACTTAAAACTACATAGTGTAATAAAAGATTTGTGCATGAATTAGACCATTAGAATTCAAGAAAATATCCTACTATTCTCCCACTGACCAGTTTTCAACAGTTTCAAACCCCACGTTAAGATTTTGCCTGAACCATTATTGATCTAAAGTATATCTAATGACATAATTTCTACATGGAAAATATAGAAATTTTACAGATTTAAAACTCTAAAGTCGTGTGTTTGATGCCACTATATTTTTTTCTATAAACTGAAAAACCTTCCAGGAAGTTTCTTTGTCAGTATAATCTCTGCTGCATGGTTCATTTATTAGCAGCATCTTAGTCTGAAGAGAACAAATAGTAGTTTAAGGAGCTCACGGGTTCCCTTGACCTTAGAATGCCCCAGGCAACTTAGACAATGTATGTAGTCAATAAATGCCCATACTTCTTCACATTAATATTTTGAAACATTCATCACAATGCATGTACCTAATCAAAAGCTGAAAATGTAATAAGTACAGATTTGAAACCAAAGTATTTAAGAAAATTAGTGCAAATAATGGCCTACCAGCTTGGTGAGGGTCTACTATCTCAAGTTCCTATTTCCCTGTCTGATTCATAATGAAATATACAGTAAATACATATTAGATAAATGCAGAAAACAGTTCATTGGGAAATATGCATATTTCCATAATGGTTATTCGATAAGGCTACAATGAGCCCTCAGTCCATCTCCTGATGAGCATACTTCTGGGTTCTACGATTCTTAACCATGTCTGCTTGATCTGACTCAGGCAACCACATCATACCTCTTCTTTTCTTTTTTTCTTAAATTAGTTTTCTTTCCAGTTCAACTCAGCAAATATTCTTGAAAGAAGTAGAGTTTTCTGAAAATCTACTATATGTACATTTGTTATGAAAATCTCTTGACTATCTTGATTTTTCAGCCTCAATACATCAACATAAAATATTTATTTAATGACGTAACTAAATCCCAAATTTTTTTTTTAAAAAAAGCTCTTTGTCATTCATTGATAGGCTCATGGTTACGTCTGTAATATCAAGCCAAGAATTGTTAAGCTGAAGGCCACCTTTCAGGTGTCAGACTGAATGCACTAAGCTGCTTAATTAAGTGCTTCATAAAGCTGCCAAATTGCAAAGGAATGGCAGAATAAAACAGGGTAACATTATAATTCTGTCACCGGTTTCCTGGTAGCAAAGTGTTAAGTACTGGAAAGAGTTACCAAGGATGTCTATGAAACCATTTTAAGAACTATATCTCAATAGAGAGATAGCCCTTTGTGAGATGTTCTAGGGGTAATCTAATCAGTTTAGCCTGAAATACCACTAGCTCTGATTCTAAGATCAGAATGGAAAGAATGTTTTACACAAGAATAATAATTTCATTATTTATTTAGCCCTAAGTAACTATACCAAATCTAAATATCAGTACAGACGTAACCAAGTTCTCTCCTTTGGGTCTGTTTGTCCCTCAGTGCTCCTGAATGGGAGGAGAGATAGAACAAGCAACAGAAGTGGCAGAAACATGTATAAGTGAGAAGGGCGCTTTGCTGGCTCCCACCTGGGACGGAGGCATGGATGGAGAGAGGAGCTCCATGTTTCCTAGAGTAGATGTGGATTCTGTCAGCTCCAAAAAGACCCCAGCCCCTTAAACGGGACCAGTGATAGTTGACGTTTTCAAGGTGCCTCAGAAAGATGATATGGAATTTACACGAAGATGCTTTCGAACTACAGGACTGTCTGGTCCTTCGTTCTCTCCTGAATCTGGAATTTCTTCCACATAACTTTAATACTAACCTTTTTAGACCTGTGGGTTATAACACACTCACAGAAATTCCTAACCAAAGCTATTTAAAATTGCACTTTAAGTCTTCCTTCCAGTGCAGACTGTAATTTAGAGATTCTTTACTTCATTAAGCAAACACTTTATAGTGCTTACTATGTACTAAGCACAGTTCTAAAGTGCCTCATAAACATTACCTCCTTTCATAACTCTAACAACCCAAGGAGTCAGGTATTATTATTATTATTATTATAATAATACAAATAAAGACCCTAAGACGGGGAAAGTGAATATGCAACTTGCCCAAGTCATGCTGCAAGGAGATGGCAAAGTTAAAACTCAGATACTTTGGACCATGTCTAGGCTCAAAACTGCTCTGTTACATATCTATCATGTGTACTCTTTTTTTTTTTTTAACAAATGTCACTTGTTAATGAATAAAGATGTATTTGAATCCATAATCTGTCGTTTATCAACAATTTGACAAATCATTTGCTTTCTCTACCTATAAAATGGGGATACAGTAGTCCAGTATCCTAGTGGATGCCAAAAACCATAGATAGTACCGAACTCTGTGTATATAGTATGTTTGTTCCTATACATACATACCTATGATAAAGTATAATTTATAAATTAGGCACAGTAAGAGATTAACAATAATAACTAATAATAAAATAGAACAATTATAACAGTATACTGTAATAAAAGTTATGTGAATGGCTCTGGAGCAATTATTAAGTAAAATAAGAGTGACTTGAACACAAGCACTGTGATACCACAACAGTCAATCTGATACCCGAGATGACTACTAAGTGACAAAAGCACAGGGAGTGTCTATAGCATGGACACACTGGGCAAAGGGATGATTCACATTGTGGCTGGGACAGAGAGGGACAGTATGAGATTTTGTCACGCCATTTAGAACGGCGTACAGTTTAAACCTTACGATTGTTTATTTTTTGAATTTTCCATTTAATATTTTTTGGACTGCAGTAATTAACACCACAGAAAATGAAACCGTGGATAAGAGGGACTACTACAACATGGCCTACTCAAATTAAATGTTGAAGGAAAGCTAAATTCAGCATAGTGTCTGGCACCTATGCACACCACAGTGGCTGTTGTTAGGTTCCTATCACAGCATGGCAAGTAGTGACAGCAGGATATCATCACACAAAGAAAATTAATAATAGCAATTATGTTTAGGACCTTCAATATATATACAATTTTTATTAAATTTATTGGAGAGACGTTGGTTAATAAAATCATAGTTTCAAGTGTATGATTCAATAATATGTCATCTGTATACTGCATTGTGTGTTCAACAAAGTCAAATTTCCTTCTATCACCATATATTTGACCCCCTTTACATTTATCTACCCCTCTCCTTCCCTTTTTTCCTCTAGTAATCACCAAACTGTTGTCTGTGTCTGAGTTTTTGTTTGTCTTGCTCATTTGTTGCTTTCAGTTTCATATCCCACATATAAATGAAATCATATGGTTCTCAACTTTTTGACTTACTTTGCTTAGCATGATTATTTCAAGATCCAGACACACTGTCACAAATAGCAGTATTTCGTCTTTTATTATAGCTGAGTAATATTCCATTGTATATATGTACCATATCTTCTTTATACAATCATTATCAAAGGATACTTTAGTTGTTTCCATGTCTTGGCCATCATGAATAATGCTGTAATGAACACAGGGGTACATATATCTTTATGGATAAATGTTTTCAAACTTGGGGTGTAGATACCCAGAAGAGGGTTGGTTGTTGGGTCATATGGTAATTCTATTCTTAATTTTTTGAGGAACCTCCATACTGTTTTCCATAGTAGCTATATCAATTTACACTCCCACCAGTAGTGTATGAGGATTCCTCTTTCCCTACAATCTCTCCAACATTTGTTATTACGTGTCTTGTTGATAATAGCCATTCTTACAGATGTGAGGTGGTATCTCATTGTGGTTTTGTTTTACACTCCCTAAGAGCTAGTGAAGTTGAGCATCTTTCCGTATGTCTGTTGGCTGCTTGTCTGTCTTCTTGGAGGAAGTGTCTGTTCAGATCCTCTGCCCATTTTTTAATTGGATTGTTTACTTTTTTGTTGTCCAGCTGCATAAGTTCTGTATATATTTTAGATATCATCCCCTTATCGAAGGCATTGTTTGCAAATATCTTCTCCCATTCAGTTGGTTGTCTCTTTGTTTTGTTGATGGATTCTTTTGCCGTGAAGAAGCTTTATAGTTTGATTTGTAATCTCAAATCAAATTATCACTTTTTGCAGACTACATTATTCTTTATATAGAAAACTCTAAACATTCCACCAAAAAACTATTAGAAACAATAAATGAATATAGTAAAGCTGCAGGATACAGAATCAATACACAAAAATCCATTGTGTTCCTATATATTATCATTGAAATTTCATAAAAAAATAAAAAACAATTCCTTTTGGAATTTCACCAAAAATAAAATACTTAGTTATAAAATTAACAGAGGATGTGAAGGACCTATACACTGAGAACTACAAGACATTAAAAGAAATTGAAAAAGACACAAAGAAATGGAAAGATACTCCATGTTCATGAATTGGAAGAATCAACATAGTTAAAATAGGCATATTATTCAAAGCAATATATAGATTTATTGCAATCCCCATCAAAATCCCAACAGTACTTTTTAAAGAAGTAGAACAAAATATTATCAGATTTGTATGGAATCACAAAGGACTCCGAAGAACCAAAGCAATCCCGAGATAAAAGAACAAGGCCATCACACTGCCTGACTTCGATTTATACTACAAAGCAATAATCAAAACAGCATGGTACTGACAGAGAAACAAACACACAGACCAAAAGAACAGAATTGAGAGTCCAGAAATAAACCCCTGTATATATGGACAAATAATTTTAGATAAATGAGCCAAACACATACAAGGGAGAAAAGAAAGCCTCTTCAATAAATGATGCTGGGAAAATTGGAAAGCCACATGCAAAAGAATGAAATTAAACTTCTATCTGTCACCATATATCAAAATTAACTCAAAATGGATCAAAGACCTAAATATAAGAACTGAAGCAATAAATTACATAGAAAAGAACATAGGTATTAAACTCATGGACCTTGGCTTTGGAGAGGATTTTGTGAATTTGACCTCGAAAGCAAGGGAAATAAAAGCGAAAATAAATAAATGGGTCTAATATATTTTTGACAATTCATCATCTAATTTTATCTCTGCAACAATGCTGCAAGAAAAATGTGATTCCTGTTCACATATTAAAAATATATAAGAAACCAAAATTGAGTAATAAATATGAGACTTCATATCTATAAAGTAGTATGAGAATTTGTGTGATTTTTTTGAAAGACTTAAAAAAAATAATAAAGCAGGGGACAGAGAAGTGACTGCTTCTGTGTGTGTGTGTGTGTGTGAGAGAGAGAGAGAGAGAGAGAGAGAGTTAGTTCTGAAACACACAAACAAATGAATAAACAAGCTGTAAAATTTAACTGTCCTCACTTGACCTGATTCTTTTCCATTTAATTCAGATGACTGTGTGCTTTATTTCCTAAAAGCCATGGGTATATATTTCAAGTACATCAACAAGCATAATATTGACATCGTTCTATTTTTATCTTCCCAAGAGTATTTGTGTTGTAACTGATGTATCATTTTCTTTTTATTTTGTTTCAAAATCCTCGAGGAAGATGTATTGTAGTGGAAGTACAATATACTAATACATATAGATTCAGACCTTTGATACCACTCATAGAGTAGAAGCTAAAATTTTTATTTTAAGAACCAGTTAACATATTAATCTTTATTGCAAGAGAGTGTTGTCTATTATAGTATCCATTAAACACCATAAGTACTTTAAAATATATATAATCAAATATGTCTCTTCAAACTAGCAAAATATATGAAAACAGAAGAATTACCAATTTGCCTTTTCTCAGACCAGTAATGCTTTGCTTAGGTTCGGCTACTAAAATTTTTATTTGCTTAATTATTTTTTCTAAGAAAAAAGAAAACTAATGAAACATTTCTCTTAATTGGCAAATTAAGGCAGAATTAAAGAAATTTTTGCATCTGCATTTTGAGTTATATATAGAATAACTGACATCAGCATACTATTAAATGAATGTTTTTCATTAAATGAAATAAACACACGTAAAGTGCCTAACAGGCTCTTTATCACTTAGAAAGCAAATCAACCAACACTGGCTTTCATTTTTAATATTATGCTTTAGGTTGATAATATATTTGTCTAACATCTTTATGATCTGCCAGTGTAGACAGTATCAAAGTGCTTAATTTAAAAAGGATCTTAACTAAGAGGTTTGTCATTGCATGTTATCTGCCATCTGAGTAAAGTTTAGCATGTATTAAACAGTAATTCTGTCAGCATTAAGGTAAAAAAGGAAATGTATCAGAAGCTAGACGAAGCCAGTGAGGGTAAACACCCAGGGCTCTTGATTTTAACAGCCTGTTTGTCACCAACCAAAGAGTGTGAAATGTACCGAACTGCCTTCCCAAGTGCATGTGTTGAAACTCTAACCCCTGGGGTAATGGCGTTAGGAGTTAATTAGAGCAGGAGTAGTGCCCTTATAAAAGAGACCATAAAAGAGACTGCAGACCGTTCTCTTGCCTTCTTTCCACCATGTGAGGATACAACTCAGAAGAGGGTCTAACCAGAACCTAACTATGCAAGCACCCTGATCTTGAACTTCTAGCCCCCAGAATTGTGAGAAATAAATTTCTGGGGTGTATAAGCCACCCATTCTATGATACTTCATTATAGCAGCCCAAACGAAGACAGAGTGCATCCATCCTAAAGACGTTGGTGTCTCTGGCCCTCAGAAGGCCTCTCTGTCCACCAGCACATATTTCCATGGGCCCTGTAAACAGCTTAGAGTGGAAAACAGGATAGGTCTTCCACCCCATGAGGCTATGGGGCCCAACGGGACCTGCGCGTTAGAGCCATGGCGAAGGCAGAAGTCCCTTCTCTTGGGGGCTAATGTGCCCATGCTAAGGATCTAGTTCTGCTTGTAGTCACCCTGCTTCAGGATCAAAACCACATGCACTTCCTATGTCTCAGAGCAGCTACCTTACTGCACTCTACTTAAAGCCAGTATGTGAGGAAAGAACTTAAAAACTGAAAGTAAATATTAAAACATTAAAGAAAGAAGGCATGAAATATAAAAATTATAATAACAAAGTTAAAACAAAGGGGAAAATGAAGGAATTAGAACCAAGCTCTTCTTGACATCTTTAAGACTGAGATTTTATCTATTAGGGTTCATTTCTACACTGGCCTTAGTAGCATGGAAAAATAATCTTTAAAACATTAAATAGTTAAGGTCAGTATTAAGTTTAATCATTTAATTCATATAACTTGACATGTCTAGAAAAAAAGTAGATAGAATCATAAACTGATTTATTATTATACTCATGGAAAAAAGACTATATCCAGATATTTTCTACAAAAGTGATCTATTTTATAATTACTAGATTTGCTTTTGCTTTTTTTGGCAAAGAAGTAGACAATGATGATAGAATTATGGGAAATAATCAATGAGAGGATGAGGTTGACTGCATGGCATAAATTTTCTCCCTTCACTACCTAGGCCTTTTTAACAACTCATGAAGAACCAACATATCACACTGTAACACACTGTAATAGAAAGACTAAATGTATTTGCTGGCAGCAGAAACATGAGTCTACTCAACAGTCCCTGAGTAATCCTTAGCATGATGGATCTGCATAAGCTATTACGGCTCTAACTGTTAAATGAGGCATGTCATTATACTGTATTTATAACAAAAAGAAAGACATCCTCATGGACCATTTGCCTAGAGTCTCAGGGGCTCTTTAAACACACCCCTAGGAAAGTTCCCCATATAGGCAGCAAGGCCAGTAAAACCAAAGCCTGGCATGTTATCAAATAGTTATCAAAATTCCCTGAAGTGGGTGGCCCTTGTTTTCATCTACTCTGGCTCCATTAACCGAAAATGCCCTCTGGTTTTCAATTCAGCTATAGTCTAAAAGTCATTTGGCTCTTTTTTTTTCACTCTGCCTTGCTGTCCCCTGCATTTGTTCTGTGGTCTCTGTACACTTTCACGCCTGCCCTCCAGTGTTACGTGGTGGTCCATACCCAGCACTTGCAAAGAGCCTCTCACTCCTTACCTGGCCTAATCCTGGGCTCTGATTCTGTCATACACCGAGTAATTGTTCTTATTAATTCATTTGTTTATTCTCTGTTTAAAAACAAAAGGAAAAAGTAGAGTATGTTAAACTAATCTTTAGGATCAGGTTGCAGTCTATTTTTCAGGAAGTTCAATGTTGACAGTTGAAACCTATCTCAGGGAGGGGAAAAAAAGAAGCTGTTCCAAAAGAAAGTTTGGATTTTGAACTTTCACCCTTGTTATTTTTTATAATTAATATGAGTATTTATCACAGTGCTGTCAGCAGACCCACATTTCCCTCTCTTGCCCATGAGACCACTTTAATAATTTATTATTGGTGTGGGGAAGCTAAAGAAGCCCTTTCTCCATGAAATGAGGAAAAATAGTTCATAGAAAGTCAAGTGAACCTTTTTCTTATTCCCCAAGAAAGCTTTTAAAGTTCACGAGAGAGGAAGAGCTAATGTGTTTCCCTCATTTGAATGATACTACTGCAAAAAAATATGGATTAAAAAGTGAATTCTTGGAATAAGAAACACAAATGGGAGCAGCAATAAGTACCTAATTAGACATCTGGCCCAGTTACATCACATGTAGTTACCAAAGTCCATATAAGATGCAGGAAACCAGGAATGACAAGCAGAAGAGCACTCCCCATCTCAAAATATCTTAAGAATATAACTCTGTTAGAATTTCATTTTGGTCACATATTTCCTGCAAGCCAAGGGACAAGCCTGTGCTATTCTTCTATGCATTTAGCAAATAGCTAGTAAATTTCACCTTTGTGGTTTGTTTAGGAAGATCTTGGAACAGAAGGATGTTAAAATAGGATTCAATCTCAATTATGACTGAGGCCCTACGTCAAAAATACCAATTACAATCATATTCCGAACTGAGTTTCTAGACTACAAAAATATAACTATATTTGAAAAGGAGATGGTCAAAACTCAATTTTAAAACTTTTATTTTAGCATCTACTTTATGTATATAAGAGGTTGAAACTAGATATTTGAGAATTTCTTTGGAAAAAATTATTGGAGTGCTGTGGCTATTTCTCTCTCTCCTACTCGGAGAACAAGGAGTATTTTCTCTCCTCAACCCAAGCATGATTTAAAAAGATTCAAAAGGTCCATTTGGAGAGGTTGATGTATGTCTCCCAGTACGACCAGCTGGAGACTGACCACCCATTTGTAAAGAAACTGCTGGAGAGGGATCCCTGGCAGAGGCAAGGTCTGTAAAGATCCTACAACCTGCCATTTTCCACCTGCCAAGACTAGAGAATGCTGACAGCATGACTTATTAAGTAAAACTTCCCTGCTCCCTTGCTTTGCATGAACCTGGTAGAGCCAGAAACATAGGTAGTAAGAAAAAGGAGAAGAGGTAGAAACTTTCCCTAGGGAAAGCAGAAAAATTAGTCTCATAGTATGGATTGGAAGAAAAGGCTGGAAACAAAACTGAAGTTGCTTTATAATTGACACTAATAGTCTCATTTGTTCAGTGATCTGCTTACAAAAATAATTTTTCATGTTCTTCTTTCAGAATGAAATGTGTTTTTCCTACAAGCCAAAGAAATGGTTTCATTTGTTAAGTTGATTTTTTTAAGTAATGTATAGTTAGTTAATAAAAATTGTCTAGTGAAATCATTTTTTAATCTTTAAATTCCTCTAAGAATTTACGGTAGATAACACATAAATTCAGGTTTTTCAGGTCTCAGAGGTTTCATCCAAAGAGTACATAAATTTCCTCCACATATTCCTCAAAAGTAGTCAGCTTACCTCTGATTAGACACCCCCAGGTCCATGACTTTGTGAGGCATTTCAGTCTTTGTTGGAGAGTATTTATTATTAAAACGTCCTTCCTCATATTTAAGATAAAAGCTAAACTTTCAGCCCATCCACTGATTTATCTGCTTGGCAAAAATATGCTCATCCTTTTGATTCTCACTTCGATCCCTTCCCCCCAACACTGAATGCTTTCTGTGGTCCCCAGGAGTTGACTCGATTCCCTCCTCTTGTGTCCCACTGTGCTCTTCTTTACTTACACCATTTATCACAGTGTGTTTCTCGTAGTGGTTTATCTCACTGCCTCCTTCTCCCGACTAAGCAGATGCATTTTGCTTGTTAAGCCACTGTACCAGGTCTTGCAGAGGATTCCAAGGTAATCCAAAGTGGTCTCTGCCCTTGGGTTCAGTAAGCCCACAAACAGGAATAAAGCATGGACATAGATAATCTTAACACAAGCTACAAGAAAATAAGTGTCTGAGGGAGGTGCAGATTCCTTAAGGAGAAATGTTATTTAGTTTTTTTTCTCTTGCTAGAGTATCCTTACTGTAGCCTCATTTTTTTCCTATCCTTTACATAATATTTTACACTCTCCACCTCAGTTTACCAATAATTGGAATCTGATCTTATCAGAAAGTTTTTTTTCTGGCTTGGTGAACAGTAAAACCTTAATATAGCTGATGGCATTTGAATTAAACACTCAAAGACATACAGCATGTGACCATAGGTGAAAAAGGGCTCCCCGCCCAGAAAATAAAATAATGAGGAAGAAAAGTAACCAAATCAGATGCCACATAACACATACAAGGAATAGCAGGTCATTTGGTTCAGCAGAAGCTCTGGATACATGGTTGAGATAACTGGGTGATGATGCTGAAGAGGACAGAATCCAAAGATCTCAAACCAAATGAAAGAGATTCAGGGCTCCACCTCTCACTTTAGATCTTGAAAGAAACTGATTTCTTCTCCCAACCCTTCAGCAATTAGGCCAAAAGCATGAAAATCACTCTTGGCTGGTCAAGTGTTCTCCAGCAAGACCCTGAATATATTTGGGATTGACCCTAAGATATAAAGACAGTTAGAAATAATTAAAGTTTTGGTGAAAGCTGAGCCAAGAGCCCAGTTGCACAAGAGTTGGGATTCTTATTTAGTAATTTTTAAAAATGTGATTCCCTCAAAAACACCAAAATTTCTTAGAATTGATTCTCAACTTCATATACAATTGATATTTCTAGAATCCAACATTCTTAAATTCAGCACTGAAAATCACCTAAACTATTTGAAACTGTAGTGAAAATGTTAATACACAGTCTATAAAGATACAACAAAATATTCTTACATACCACCATGATAGTTGAAGGCAAATCTCTCATTTTCTGTGCAGGAAAAAAAAGGATATAAAAGAAAATCTATATAGGAGAATTGATAGGAAAATATACATCATATGTTTTGTGTTGCATTCCAACAGGTATCTGGCCAGCATTACTCTTCTCCAATGCATATTTATGCTAAACCTTTATAAGGCATAGGTCAGAACTTTCCATAGGAAATAATAGCCAAAAGCCAACTAGCTGTGTCCAGGTTGATGAGGTAGGCCCAGCTTAACATGAAGCCTGTGAAGTTAGTGTCCCACTGTATCAACAAACTTAGCAAGATCCATGACTTCCTGCTTGTGAATTATTCCTAAACTCACCAAATGTTCCATTTTTCTCATGACTTCAAATACCAAGAGGATTCAGGTAAGGCAAAAGTTAATGCTTTTTGCAACTGCTGGAAATTTTTATCCTCTACATTGTGCCAATAATACTGCTTTATAATTAGATTTTACATTATACTTTTTTTAGGGATTTGGAGGGAGATAAATGACTTCCTTTGAGGCCAGATGCCTTGTATTCACATCAAAAGGCTTGCCCCAATGCACCCTCCTCCCCCAAATTGTGTCTTTCTCAGAGTCATGAAGCAGGGGACCGGTTCTAAGTATAATGTCAGATGGCTTACAATTTTGTTTTAATAACCAGCAGTGGGATGCTTGTTATTCACATTAAGCACATAACAGACACAGCAGGTGGTACAGTTTTTGTTCCTGATAGATCATAAGAGACTGAAATATAACGATGTTTTCTATAGTACATTTCTCTTCAAGCTCTCTTTCCAGAATCAAAGAAAATTTGTATTACTGTGATTTAAAATACTGCAGGGGTACCTCTTTGTTTTGCTTTTATATTAAGTCAGTGTTAGAAAAAAAAACAATTATGAATACATATTACTTTTTAAATGTTCTCCTTTGGCAAGGGTCTGGATAAATGCTCTGGTTACCTAGGAGATGAAGACAAGATGAAAATTGATTGACTTATCAAATTGATTGTGAGCTGAGCTTCAAGTGGCAGCTGTGTGTGCTGCACATGAAATGTAGCTGCTTGGAAGTGATTTTCTTTTTTTTTTTTTTTTTTTGTCACATCAGTAATGATGCCACATAGATTACCACGTAGAATAAAGTGGCTATATTTTCTTAGAAAATGCAATATTGAATTATTATCCTAATGATTACACTGGGGGAAAAAAAGATATTTTAAAGAAGTAATTCTGGCCTGGATGTTTGTTTGAATGTGTCACTAAAAATGATGGCATTGATGACGGCAGAATTCTATCTGTGGTAGGAGCCCTGTTGCTGGCTTTCTTTTAAGTAATAGTAACCCTGCCTTCAATTGGCTGAGATTGCACTGGTGGGAAGAAAACTTATGGGTCTTACTGGAAAAGCAGCTACAGCCTTCCATCCCCTCTGTTCCTCATGCAATTATTCTATTCAATCAGGCAGGACAAGCTATAGACCAAAAAAGAAGTTTTCTTTTCTGAGCTCTCCCAACTTCTCATCAATATCCTCTCTTTTCAAAAGACCATACCTCTTCCTCCCACTTTGTCATTTTGTGATGTCCTTTTTCCACCCATAGCCGTCTACCATGGTCCACCCTTTGAGGCACCTATTTTCAGCATCAGCCTGCTATTAAAACTTCTTTGTCCAGAGTCTCACAACAGTCAGGGTCATGCTCTTATACAGCAATCCAGATAAAAATAATTTGCTAATTAAAGGGTTACTAGGTTACAAGAGTCTAAGGAGTTATTCCTCCAAGAGGTGCTTTCATGGTGTTGGAGACAGAGCCTTAAACCAAAAGAATGGACCCACAATGGTGGAATACAGCTTCTCCTGGGAGACAAGGGTCATAGGAACCTTCCTCTTTACTCCTCAATTCACACCCTGTAGTCACCATAAAATTGCAACATATGAGCCAGAACAATTTATCTCAGGAACTAATTGAAAACTAGACCAAGAAAAGAAGGAAAAACAACTGGAATTTTCCTTCTCTCACTGTAGAAATGCCATTCTCCCATGACCGTGTGACTCCATGAGAACGTCTAGTTAATGCAGACGTTGCCAGATTTGATTCTAACTGGTGAAATTAAACAGATAAATAGCAAATTCCAGAATGATGTGAGTGGTGAAGCTGAGGAGCAGATAACTTAATGTTTGAAACAGCAACTGTCCAATTTAGTAATATCTTTGATATAACGAAGAAAGACTGCTAAAGGGGCAATAAAGAAAAATGCTGGGTTTAAGAAAAGAAAAATACACATCTTACTGATGGACATAAAAGAAGAACTGAAAAATGTAGTGACAGTAAACAGTTTCTGGCTAGGAAGTGTCTATATTATGAATATATCATTTTTCTGCCAAATTAACCTATAAATTTAATGCAATTCTAATTATAATCTGAATTAGAGGGGTTTTTTTGGGAACTAGATTATAAGACTTGATGTCATCTCAAAATTTGTGAAAACAAAGACTAATCAGGAGGAACTGTCTCTATAAGACATAAAAATGTATTATAAAGTTTTAATAAATCATGAAATATTTCTAACATACTAGATAACATTAATAGAATGGACAGATTCAATATATGTAAGGATCTAAGAATCTAGTAAGTGATAATGGAAGTATTTCAAATTAATGAAAGCAAATAAATTAGATTTCCTGAAAATAAACTGTTATATTCATACCTCCAAACTTATATCAGAATAAAATATAAATCAATTAAAGTATAAGTGGAAAAATAGTATAAACAAGAAGAAAATCTAAGGGTCTACTGATATAAATTTAGGGTGAGGAAAGTTTTTCTACATATAATACAGAAGGCAAAACCCATAAAGAAAAAGATTGGTGTGAAAAAACTTAATATTTTTATTAAAAATACTTCACACAACAAAAGCAAAAAGTAAACAAGTGAGATCACATAAAACTAAAATGTTTCTGCACAGCAAAGGAAACAATCAACAAAATGAAAAGGTATATATGCTCTAACTAGAAAAATGTCAATTTTTGACATATAGCCCAAATAAATAACCAGACAAATGTGTAAGATGTATGTGTAGGGACATTTATCAAGACATTTATAAACAATGTAAAAGAAAAATGATACAAATACCTTAAAAATATGGACTCCGTTAAAGGACCTCTAGGGAAAGCACACAATAGAATATTATGAAACAACTATAAATGTTAATTGTTAACACTTATTTTATGGGTATAGCCTTATAATGATATTTATGACAATTCGGGGTTAAAAATAAGGCAGGTTAAATGCCATTTTTTTATAGACATAGAAAAAAATAATTCTAAAATTCATGTGAAACCACAAAGGATTCTTAATAGCCAGATCAATCTTGAGAAAGAAGAATAAAGCTGGAGGCATCATACTCCCTGATTTCAAAATACACTACAAAGCAAGAGTAATTAAAACAATATGGCACTGGCACAAAGACAGACATATATTCAATGAAACAGAATCGAGGGCCTAGAAATAAACCTATTAATATAGGGTCAATTGATCTTCAAAGAGTGCCAAGAACACACAATGGGGGAAGGATAGTCTCCAACAAATAGTGTTGGAAAAACTGAATATCCACATGCAAAAGAATGAAACTGGACCATTATTTTAAACATATATAAAAATCAACTCAAAATGGATTAGACTTAAACTATAAAACTCCTAGAATAAAACGTAGGGGAAAAGCTTCATGACATGGGTCTTGACAGTGACTCCTTGGATATGACATCAAAAAGTACAGGCAACAAAAGCAAAAGTAGTGGGATCACATCAAACTAAAACGCTTCGCACAGCAAAGGAAACAATCAACAAAATGAAAAAACAAATCAGATTGCCAAAAATGAGGTTAGTTAAAAAGTAATATTTTTTAAAAGAAAGAAATACTGCCCACCACCATCATATTATTTGAAACAGTGCTCTGTTGAAAGCCGTTTTATAAATTTTTATTTTATTTTTTATCTTTCACAGTCAGTTCTATGCTAGTAAATAAAAGGATCATTATGTAATATTTTATTAATTCTCACTCTTTTAGCCTCCCCCAATATTCCCACACTCAGTGTAACAAATACATTGCAAATAGGTAAATTGCTTAGCCACTCAGATAAAGGTGTTTAGTATGAGGTAAAATCACATAGCGTCTAGCTATGAATTACTTCCATGAGTCTCTCTACTATCCATCATATGTGCTTTTCTCAAACTCACAGCACTTGAGTATATATAATTTGGTAAATGTTTGGTTTATTGTTCCTTCCTTTTCCCCAGAGCTCAGCTGACTCTGTTATTTCTGTTGGCTCCTCTAGGTGCCTTGGGACAACTGACATTTGCAAGACTTAACCTGCGCCCCACCAGTTACAAGAGATTAGGGGCCTCAGCTGTCACTTGTTTCCATGGAAACTCAAATCAGATTGCCAAAAATGAGGTTAGTTAAAAAATAATATTTTTTAAAAGAAAGAAATACTGCCCACCACCATCATATTATTTGAAACAGTGCTCTGTTGAAAGCCGTTTTCTTGTTTTTAAAGATTAAATACCGTTTCCATGGTAGCAGATTAATAAACTGCAAAGACAGAGCTGAGCTCCGAAAGTTCTTTCTGGCAGCACCTACACCTCAAGCCTATTGTGCTCATGAAGCCACCCGCAGTATGGGGCTCTAAACATGTTTTTTTAAACAATAATAAATAACTATGTTTCTATGCATGTTTCCCATAGGTGGAATACATTCATTAAATATAGGAACAGGAAGGGTTTTGTAATAACAATAATAACTACTATTTATTAACTGTCTCCAGTGAGACTGAAAACGCACGAGGTGCTTTACTTCAATTATCTCCGGTCCTCAGTGCAGATATTATTATCTCCACTTTAAGTGGAAACCGGGACTCACTGAAAGTCACACAGGTCTTGCCAAGGGACTCACTGAAAGTCACACAGGTCTTGTGCGATTCAAACGCAGATCTGGCCTACCTTGAGGCCGCAGCTCTTTTCTCATCCTATTCACACTGAAGAATGGAACAGAAAGAAAAGTTTGTCCCCGCCCTGACTTCCAGCACAGGCATGTGTGCATCTAGTCACGTACACACCGTGTATTTTGGGGATTCCATCCATACAGGGTGAATGACGTGAGAGGGAATCATACTCAGAAGTGTTTAGGACTGTTAGCTCTTTCTCTGACCAGGTAATAAAAAGAATGTCCAGGTACCCCTACAGCCCAAAAATGGAACCTAAGCTCACAAGGCCTTAATCTTTCAGTGGAATTTGAGGCAATATCCCTTTCCTCTTCACACCTCACCCTCCTACCACCAACCAACTATCATATAAACAACAAAGTCTTAGAGTACGGGCTTTACAAACGTAGATGCACTGATTTAAATGAATGAACTTCTTTCAATTTCTTAAACAAATGATGAAAATATTAGTCAATTTAAATGACTGCAGCAGGAATTGAAGAGATGCATTATTTTATCCAGCAATAATATTCTGTGGTCTACTTGAGAGTGGACATTTCTACTGCATAGTCGAAGGCATAGGTGACCACACATTCTTCAGAAAATTTGATAGGAACAGTAATGGTCATTTATATCTCACTCTAAATTAATTCCCTCACAGTTAAAAATAAAACCCCAAAAGCTCTGAGGATGTATGTAGTAGAAATTGGATCCATTTCTACATTAAAATAGCTATCTTCCACATTTTCTTCCTCGGGCAAAATGTAGATGGAAAACTGATATAACAGATTTTGCCTCCAGGCAAAATGAAATGGATGATTTTAATGTCAATATAGAAAAAAGGGAAAGGGCAAGTCCCAAAAGAGCAACTCAGTACTCGCTTTTAATTTATGTCAATATTATTCCATTGAAGTAGGAAAAGAAACCATGAAATAGAACATTTTTTAGAGGAATAAAGTTGAGGCATCCCTGACATCACAATGACACACTGTTCGACCTTGAACTACTTGGATACTTTGGAACAGAGCAAAGTTATTTCTAATTTAAACAGCTTAGAAAACATGGCACCAAAGACTTTAGTGTCATTTAATTTGAAGATACAATTACAATGTTTCCTAAAATCACGAGTACCTCTCCAAAGACCAAACACTCGAAAACCAATACAAAATATAATTTTTCAAGGAAGGAAGTAATTTTCCAAACAAAATAAAAGTTGCCGTTTGCAACTCATTACTGCCAACAGTCTGCTTCTTCAAATTTCAGATCCCTGGAAGTGATACTTAGAATTCCCAATCCCCTGTGCTTGGCCATAATGTTAATCACCGTGGCAATCCAAATAAAGCAACAATAAACCAAAAATCTGTAGTAATCAATGAAAATGTATTCCAAATGTACAAGCAAAAAAACATTTTTCAAAATTCGTTTAATCACATCTGCAAAGTAATAAATTAGAACCAAGAAATCAAAGTAAAATCAACCTTCATTTGACATAGAAGATGAGAAGACCCTAAACTATAGTTCTGTATATTTGTTTATCCACAAGTTCCAACTAATTGAGAAAACAATCATTAAACGGGGAATCCTATACCTAAATTTCATCTAACAAAAAATTAATAATTCCCTCAAATATTCTTCTAAATTGAGAAAAAGTTTTTCCCTCTTCTGCTCCTCATCTGTCTGTGGTAGGCATAATGGTCCCCGCAAAAGGTCCATGACTTAACATGATCTAATCCTTGGAATCTATGAATATGTTACGGTACATGGCAAAAGGTGCCTTTTAGCTATAATTAAGGTTATGGACTTTAAATAAGATTATCCTGGATTATCTGGGCAGACTCAGTCTAATCTTATGAACTCTACAAAGCAGAGAATGTTCTCCAGTTGGAAGAATATGAGGAATGCAAAAGAGATCAAAGCACGAGAAGGATTCAACACACTGTTGATGGCTCTGAGATACAGGCGCACATGTGCAAGGACCAGAGTGGGGCCTGTTGCAGTTAAGGGCAGCTCTCAACTGACAGCTATGTCATTCCTATAGCCATAAGGAATTGAATTCTGCCAACAATATGAATGAGTCTGGAAGTGGATTCTTCCCAGAGCTTCCCTATAAGAATCCAGAAGTTGGCACCTTTTTTATTATTGAGATATAATTGACATATAACACTGTGTAAGTTTAAGGTGTAAAACATAGTGATTTGATACATTTATACTGCAGTACTATTACCATTGTAGCTTTAGCTATTACCTCTATCACATCACATAATTATCATTTCTCAGAGGTTGGCATCTTGATTTTGGCCTTGAGAGACCCAGAGCAGAGAACCCAGCCAAACCCATTAGAACTTCAGATCTACAAAACTCTGAAATAATAAATGGAGTTGTTTAAGCTACTAAGTTTGAGGTAATTTGTTACATCAACAAAAGAAAACAAATACATCACCATCCCAAGAATCTGTTTTCCCTCCACCTCTTATCTTCCATTTACCCTCTTAAAAAATCAAAATCAGTAACACATGTCTTAGGATAAAATCTCAAAGCATTTTATTTCTGCATTGAACAATCAGAGTATGCAATAATGTCTATTCTTAAAAAGCATCTCTTGCTCTTCCTGGAAGATGCAAAATGGCAAAGTACAAAGAACTAAAGAGGGAAGAAGATGAACAAGATCTTTAATCTCTTCAAACTTTAGTTTCTTCATCTATACACTGGGGAGAATGCTAGCTCTTTGACAAGACTGAAGAATGAATAAATGGTTTAATGAATGTAAAAGCATATAGAAAATGCTTAATCCTAATCAATCCCCTCGTCCTTTGAAGCTTCCTGGAGGCAACAATGCCTAAATCGAGAAACACTGTTTCCACCACTCTATCAATAGATGGCTGGACAAAGCAATGAAGGTTTATGTGACAAAGCTGATAAGCATGATTTAAATCTTCCTGGAAAGCATTACCAAGAATCATCCCACGAAAGTCAAGCCTGATGTCACATAACCACTAACTATGCTTACCAATGACTCAGATGATCTTATTATTTCAAGTTTATACTGGTTTTCTTACAGCCTGAATGACAGAAATAGTTTGAAATGCTCTTAATAAATTAGGGGGGAAAAAAAGAATATATCCCCCCCTCAAAAAAAAGGTATGAAAAGAGGAATAATTAAGGACCAGGGCACAGTAGTACAAGGTGACCAAAAAAATATAATCTGTCCAATTCTAATGTAAAAAATTATAGTGTAGTGTGCACGCTAACAATTTTGTAGCCAAAGAGTTGTTAGGAAACAACACCAAGAGTTTTGAACTTGGTGAGTTGGTAGAACTTGGTAAATTATTAGATGAATTGTTTAATGGGAGAACTGATTTTCAGAGATTTGGCCAGCTTCTCACTGGCTCATAAAAGGTGCTCAATAAATATTTGTTGAATGAATGGTGAGTGCTGGTATTATGTTTAACCTAAAAATTAGTTCTGAAATTCCTGGAATAATACAATATTATGATTAAAATAAAAAGGACTGAGTATCTACCTGCCCATTTTCCAGACATCTAAAGTGTAGAAACTGAAAAACAGTAAGAAAATGTTTTTCTTTTAATCCATCAGTTTTACAGTTTTGCCAAGTTAACAAGAAGCTCATCTCTCACAGAAACTGCAGAGGATAAAATATAATGTAGTCTCTGTGAAAATATAACTCATTACATTAAATGTGAGAATCATTCATGACTCAAAATTATTTTAAAATCTGGACTTTCATAAAGAGTCTAAATATTTGTTAATTCTAATAAGGGTTCTAAAAAAGAGTGTAAATTTTGAGGGCCCTTTGTGTCCCTCAAAATTTCAGTGTAAGAATCACAGATGCTGGAGCAAGGGAGCAATGTAAATATGAACAGAGAAAGACATGACTAGCCCCGAAGGACAGAGCTTCCCAGCAAACAGCGCAGAGGCGCACCCCTGGCAGAACATTGCATAAGGAACATCAGATTCAAGGCCTTGAGGTCAGGAAAAATTGAGTGGGTTTGAGGAACTGAAAAATGGCCAGTGTGCCAATAATCTGGCATATGAAGGAAGAAAATACCATAATAATATTCAAATTTAGGCAGGAGTCAGCCACTGAAAGGCTTTGTAGGACATTTTTAAGCAGCTGGATTTTTTCCTAAGAACAGTGGGAAACCTAGATTTGAGGTATATATATTTTTTCCAAATTTTTCTTTTAGTTTATATTTCTATTTTAATGGTCTTACTGTTTCTTTTTTAAAGAAAGAAACAGTAATTTTTAATAGTAATAACATACATATAACCTATTAACATATATTACATATTAACTAACATGAAGAAAATGTTACTGGTCTTTCTAAATGCAACTTCAAATACCTGTCTTGAACAATTAATAGAATATTTTACCTGCCTTGGAAGTAGTCTAAGTAATCTTCTTTATAAAAACATTTGATATTTGGCAATCCTTACTCTCCTGATGTAATTCTTCTTCTATCTAGATTTATTCACTATTAATGAGCCTTTCATTAGTGATTAAAGATGTTATGTTTTGCAAGGAATTATCTCTTCGGATATATCTTTTACCGAATTAATCTTCAAATGCTTACCATACAATATTAAATAATCCAAATTTCAAGATTTTAAAACTGATTTTTACAGACAATTATATCAAAAAAAAACCTTTGAAAATATTTTTATTACCTTTTCTAGTGGATGACCCAAGTTAGAAGATACTGATATTCTTATTTCAGAAAAGTGTATTTATACTAAAAATTCTATAGGCCAGAAAAGCATTCAATCTACTTGATTCCCTACTAATCCAGTAATTTATTATAAATGTTATTTCATATCATTTGTAATTATTGTTTTTGTTTTGCAAAACTTTACTTTTCAAAAATTTTTCGAGGATTCAAAATGGTATGAGACTGGTAGGAAAGTAATAGGCCACCAGAATGAGAAATTAAGAATGAGGAGCATGTGTCCCTGGAGGAATCTCACTGTGGGGGCATAGGAGCAGATAGGTCATTATAATTTCTTACTGCATTCATTTAATCCGGATTTTAGCTGAATCTACTCTAGATATATTTTCCTAATCCATCCTTTACCTTGATCTTTCCATAGTTAGAGATTGACAAGAAGGAAAGAGGAAGAAGGAGGAGAAGAGGGTAGGAAATAAAGAAAAGTGTTGCTAATTCTAAGTATTGCTTTTGCCAGGATATATTTTCTGATAGATAATAACCTAACAAGGCAACTTACTAAGATAGTCTGTGTATTTCTAGGGACAGAATCCTTAGAAGATGCTTATCAAGATCTTAAGCTTCTGGATAAGCATGAGTAATGTAATTGAGCAGGCGTGTCTTGGTTTGGGTTGATCAACATTTTAGGAAAAGCTTTGTTCTCTGTAAGTAAAGCATTATTCTCTACATCATTTCTGAAATGGATGGTGATGTCCCACACACTTACTTTATTATAGTAAATGTGGAGGTTTGGCAGAATTCCTCTCATCTCCTGTTGACTTTGGAACGATCTTGGAAATAAGACAGAGAAGACAGATAGAAATAGAAATATTAGATTTATTATTTTAACCTAATTGGAAAAATGTCAATTTAGTTCTACGGTCAAAAGGCATACTATCGCCACTGTTCCCACACCACCACCACCCCTATGCACATATATACACCTTATACTCGAGGAAGTCTACCAAAGAAAATCATGAATCTACACAATGGACGCACTTATCACTCACACTGGTGCAGGGTAACGTGAGAAGGAAAAGAGAGTTGGGGTCCAACTATCTCCAAGGCCCAACAGAGAAAACAAACACAGATGTCACTTATCAATTAGGAAACTCACTTCATTTCACAGATCAGAATGAACAATGGGTCGGCGAGAGTCCAGGAGGAAGTCCCTTGACAGGGAAACATGAGGCAAATGGGAAGGAGGTTTGCTCCATCTGAGGCCCAACAGTAGAGCCCAAGAATTCTCCAGATATTAAAACTTAATAAATCATAAGGTAGCATCCACCTTTAGAACATCAAAATTCATAATCTAGATTTAATATCATATTAATGCCTCAAAGAACTCTCCTACATATTGTATGCCATTATTTAAACTATCGCACTATATGCCCAGGATTTAGAAAGAAGAGGGGAACAGCCACTCTGTATTTATTCTAAACCACTCAGAAAATAATAATATAATTAGTTAACTTTAATTTTCTTGTCATAATATTTTTATATACTATCGCTAACAGAAAAAAGACAGTATTTCCTTAAAAAGAAAAATGTAAATGTAACATAAGCCAATATTTGTTTCCTAATACAATCTTAATTTGCCTTTTACTTCTGAGCTGTTCGTGAATTTGTTTCATATAACATTTTCATATAGTGGTTATTTCAAACGGCATTGATAAAGCAATCTTAGCATATCCCTTTTCTGCTTTGCCTTACATTACCCTGTTAATTTTTGTTCTTTCATATATTCACTCTATTCTCTCCTTATGATAAAAAATGTGAATTCATAAAATTCAAAACATCAAATGAGTGTTTACATTTAATTTCTATATTGCTATAAAGTGTTCATAATAATTTGTGCAATGGAGTGACCTATTTTTCTTTTTGATAATTTAACTTAAGAAATTGCAAATGAATGTTTAAGATAAAACAAATATGAGGAGAATATTACCCAAGACTTTGACATTGGAAGCAAGTTATTTATGCTTTCAACTTATGAACTGTAAGATTTCAGGGGAGAAATTGCTTCATTTAATCATGTTGAGCAAAAGAATAAATTGACACTTCAAAAGGAGTAACTTAAATAGATACCCTAGGTGTCCACACTCCTAAAATATGTCATTTTCTGGACAGTTACAAAAACATTATTGATGGCTCCTGGCAAGCCACTCACTCTGGAGCATAAAGAAACTCTTATTCCTAAAGGTCTTTTGATTTCTAAAGTTGAAAGGCATTCAGTAACATTCCCTGAGTTCTGAAATGACAGAAGTACCAGATGCACGGGAATCAACAGTGAAAATAAAATAAAAATTTCCTATTCCAAATAAGAGAAATGACCTCCATGGTGAGAAATTCCAAAAGAACTCTGTACTGATCCCTTTGGTTACAATTTGATAAATGCTTATCAGGTATCCACCATGTGTTTGTCACTTGCTAGATACTCGGGAGAGGGGAAGGGAAACTCAAAGACTGACAAAGCACGAGTCTTCCTTCATTGAGTTCATCCCAATTTTGTTGGGGGTAAATATGATAAATAACAATATCATATAAATGATACCAATAATGTACTCAGTTTTGTATCTTTGATTTTTAAGCAAAGCTTGGAAGACTACTTATAAGAAATCTAGGCTATGAAGAGGAAGGACTGGTTCCCAAATGTAGCATCCTTTAGAATGAGCTTTAGGGGTTAGTTAGGATTAGATATAAGCTGACTGACAACAGAGATTTCAACAGGTAAGACTCATGATTCAAATATAATTATTGAGGCAAAGAGCCAACACTAATGATTTAAGAAGCAGAAAGGTATCCTAGAAAATGTATAGGGAAATTGAGACAACAACAAGGAATTCAGGAGCAGTTATTCTAAATGGTGCAAGGAGACTGGCAGGCAGACAGTCTGGGAAATCCACAGCTCCCAACATCCTAAGCCATGTGTATGTGGGGTTCAGAAGCACATAATCTTCCTTCGAAGACAGGCAATGAAGACAGGTCCCAGATCTTGACCACTTGCCTTCTCTGTGCCTTTGAAGGCACATTCCTAGAAATAGCACTTAGAGCTGGGACTGGATCTGTCAATGCTGAGTTCTCAACAGTGCCTACTTGCAGAAGAGTTCTGGAGCGAAGGGGTTCTAAGTCTAAAAGGTGAAAAAATTAAGGAGAATTCATTTTTAAGAGGGAAATTGTAGGTAAAATAATTTTCTGCTTCTCACAGTTTGGAGCCAAGATCAACCGTAAACAAAAGCACATCGTTTCAGCCACCTTTTATGCAAAAAGGGAAGAAATTATATGGAATAACTTTGGGTTTTATACAAAGCCACTCTAGTACAGAGAGGAGATGGTGGATCATGAAAAAAGACATACTATTAACATCAAAAGAAGCATGAATGACCAGGAACATGGATAAATGCCCTGTCATTAAATAGCAGAGGAGGCTGACAGGGCAAAACTATGAACAAGTTCCCAATAGCTGGCAGGTGTTTGGAGGAAGCTCTATAACTTCCCCCAACCCAACACACACAATTGCCAATGCTTGAGAGTAAACACACATTCCCAAGAGACCTGAGCAAAAGACAGAATGACCTCAAAATGGTCTGAGACCAACTCCAATGTGGGGTTCCAAGCAGTTCTCTGATACCAGCTAGGTGTCCCACAATTCAATGCAATTCTGACACTACCTGGAGATGGCATTAGATTCCAAAGGTTAAGGGCTCAATGCCACAAGATTGCACCCCCATACACTTCAGATGCCAGTCACGAGTCTAAGTTATCACCTGTGCTTCTGAGCAACTACAGATCAGAGGTTTGTATGAAGAGCTACATAGTGCCAGGTATATGGAAAGGGATGTAGAGCTCCAGGCCACTGTCCCCAAAACTCCATGTGTTCACCAACCTGGCAGCTCTCCGAAGAACGCTGTTCTTTTGGGCTTTTTGGAGGCTTCATTACATAGTCGTGATTGATTAAATCATTGGTCATTGGTGATTAGTTCAACCTCCAGCAGCACTCCGCTCCTTGGAAATCAGGGAGTGGGACTGAAAGTTCCTACCTTTGAATCTCAGTTGGTTCCCCTGGCAACCAGCCCCCACCCTTAGTTGACATAGGGGCTTTCCAAAAGTCATCTCATTAACATAACAAAAGACATCTTTATCACTCTCCTCACTTAGGAAATTCCAAGTGACAGAAATGGGGACAAGGACTAAATATATACTCTTTATTATAAATAACAACATCACAGCCTCGCAATGGAGGAATTCAGCAATGAATGCTACCTGACATCACACTGGAGCATATGGAGATTTTTAGGAAAATTCCTGCAATGACGAACATTGTTTTAATGCAGACCACTGGTCTACTCATGAGTTCTGAAGTATTGAACTACGTAGTTAAGTGACATCTCACATGTGTCAAGCAACAAGACAGGCACTGGTCCTGCTATGATTCTGCCCTTCAAAGAAAGGGTAATTGTTGGGCCCATAGTAAGTACATAAAATATTCCTTGAATATCAATTGATTAATTGATTGATTGACCCTATACCACTAGAAATACATCAGAGACTGCTTGGAGCAAGACTTCAGTTCCAGAAAGAATGAACAGAATGAACATTAGCTTGGCACTTCTTTTTCCTTCTCCCTTCTCCAAACTCCAACCATAGGTCTCCTGGTGAAAGGAGAGGAACCTTGCAAGTAGCAGTGATATTGTTAATGGGAAGGAAGCATTTGGAAAAACATAGTGGAACCTACTGGGCTCATTCAGTTCAGCAATCTTAGAGTCTGAGGTTAGTCCTAGAGTCTAGTCTCTACTTGCATAAGAAAACTCAGGCTCCAAGGAAGAAACTGTAATGAGAAATCTGGTGAGGGGGGGAGGGGGCGGGGAGAGGGGGAATAAAGATACTTGAACCAGAATTAAAATTCCTCACAAAGGAGAGGATATTCTAAGGTGTGACAGGAAGACAAAGGACTTCTTTTTTTTTTTTTATTACAGAAGAGTAAAAGGAGATGATTCCCCTTTGGATAGGCTTGTCGTCACGGAAGACTCACTCGCATCGTTAACAAGTGCACCACACTAACAGTGTCCTTGTTCAAGTCTTTGGCATAAATACCTCGATAGCTGGAGAAATAAAACTTCCATGATCAAAATAAACTATAGTTAATTGCCAGCTACATAAAGAAGCTCAGAGGCAAATAAATTCATATCACTATTAGACACAAAGTAGCTTCTTTGGGACTTTTTGTATCATCAGAAATGGAACTGGAGCAAATGAAAATCAGCAGCAATAGAGTTCCAGGCAAGAAGCATTCCTGGGAGTTGCTAAAAGGGGGCCACGTACAAAAAATTACCCTACTTGAGGCCCTTTTCTCCTCTGAACAAAGTGGATTACCTTGGCTCTACAAAAGATGACAGGAAAGACTGTGAGACAATTCTGGAATAGTGGATACATACAGAAAACAAGAAACAAGCATAGTATCCGATTCAGAGGCGTATACCCAGTCCTGTACTTCTTGATTATAATCCACGCTTTTAGTGCTTTTCCTGTGGTCAAGGTGGCCAGAGAAACAAGTGAGGCCTCAACCATTTTCCATATAAATAAGTTAATCAAAAGGCTTTCTTGAACTCTAAGGAATACTGGGAGGCAAACAATTTTTCCCTTTTCCTTCCCAATACCCTGGTGCTTGCATACTCCTTCAAATTCCTCTTTTTCTCAGTATACCTCATGTGGCCCAAACCTGAACTATATTTCAACCATCACTGCCATCATGGCCCCCTAAATTTAATTCAAGACTAGAGTCATGAGCCCAAATGTGCCCGAGACCATGAGTGCCATTTCTCCATCAAACACACAGAATGTTAAAATGTTTAAGAAATTATATTTTAATAATGGTGTATACAAGAACTAGAAATTCCCATATTGTGTCAGAACCACAATCTAGCCCAGTTTTCTGTTGCCAAAACGAGTCTCCTAAATGTTTTTTTAAAATCTGAGCTTCCTTTGATAGCCATTTATAGCTCTGTCAATCAGTAGAATAATTGGGTAATTTTTAATTTAAAATTGGTCATGTAACTCAATTTTTTCTTTTTGTGATAAGGTGATCCTCGGTCTTTTATGCATTCATCTTTTTTCCCTTAATTTTTATCACGTTCTTCTTTAATGTTATGCTATTCTCACCACTACATCTCAATGTCAGGCTTTGTGAGATACGACAGCAAATAAGCCACGGGCCCTGTACTCAAGGAACTCAAAATCCAGCAGAAGAAAATGACTTGCAACAAGTCACTAAAAATTGGAATGACTGCACTTTAGGGGTATGAACAACGTGTGACAGAAGCCCGAAAGAAATGGCAATGTGTGTGATGGAGGAGCTGTGACAAAGGCAGTATGTGAAGATTGAATAATCCATGAATAAAAATTAAAATAATGATGATGATGATGATGATGAAAGGAGGAGAAGGAGGAGAAGAAAGGAGGGAGGGGAGGGGAGGAAGGAGGGATGAGGAAGAAAAAAGGGAAGCAAATGAAAAGCATGTATAGCGAGACAGAAGGATGCGGCTGGACAGACTACGTAATGTGTGAAGAGATGGGACACAGGTGAGACCAGAGGATTCCAGCGTATGGTGAATGTTGAATTTGAAACGAGTAAGCTTGAATTTTTTCAGCACCATTGGAAGACTTGGGAGGTTTATGAAGTGGAGAGTGTAGGATTCTCCACTCCATGTTTTAGAATGAAAATTCTTCTGAGTAGAGACTGATTGTGTATGCTGTGAAGAGTGAGGGGGGCTAAGTACAGTTATTGCTAAATCGGGACAATGACAATGTAAATGGGAAATTAATGGTTTTAGAGATGTCATGTAGATGAACTTTCCAGATGAAATTAAAGTGTAAATTTAATCATTCTATGAATAGTCTTTTTTGAAGTCTGAGTCTAAATGAAGCAGAAATTTTCAAACTGTTGTTTACTGATTGCTTCCAGATGTCCCTGGCTTCTATTTTATTTGTCTACATGTAACAAAGGAACGTACTAAACAGGATGAAGGGGAAACAGCAGTTGCTGACCTAACACATCTGTGGCACCATGACATATATTTAAAAACGGCAGCTGGCAGCTACTTGGTTAACTTGTTCAAAACAGATCAAGCAAATGAAAAATAGATCACACAAACTAAAACTTACCTAAGATACCCAGACTGACAGTCAACATTGAGTATGTAAGACAGACCGCAAAGTAAGGAGAGATTTTAGCAATGTGTATAGACATTCATTAATAGTTAAACCAGGAATTCTGTTTTGAAAATACCCTTCAACCTGTTAGAAACAAAGAATTAAAAACAAATCTTTTTAAAACAAATACTGAAACAGACTGGAACCAATTCTTACATAAAAGACCACACTATCCACAAAAGTATACCACTTACTCTGAAAAAAAGGAAAATCATTCTCCTTTATAGCTACCAAGTCACTTCCATTGAACTCTTTGCTAAACTAAATTGTTGGCTTCTTTATTTTTTAAACAGAAATAAATGAATTCTCTTCAGCTTGGGCATTTTCCTGTACACATTTTAAGTAAGTCTATGTGTGTGCTTGTATCTGTGTATGTGTATATATTCATTCTCTCTGCACTTCTAATTTCCTTTTATTCTGTTTAGGTAAGTGCTATGGCTTTTTGAAGGTCATTCACATGTAAAATATGAAACACGTGTATCTATCACTCTCTAAGTGAGATGGATTTGATACATATAAAGCAATTTTTTGTTATTTCAGCTTCAAACGTAGCTTTTCTCTCTTGAAGGAATTTCAAAACATGAATGCTGTGTTAATTTGTATAATCTCTGATTTAACAAGTCTCTTGATTTAATACCTTCAAAGTCAAAGACAAATAACAAGGAGTGATTATGCACTGTGAATACATTTTCCCATAACTGTGTATGTTGGTGAATTTTTTTGGCAAGTTGTTTCTATTGATGGGAGAATAAAAGCCATTAAAAATTAAATATAAAGTGATTTCATTTTAACCAAATGCTTTTTATTTTTCTCATGCTTTTCTCCAAGCATTAATATAAAAGATCATCAACAGGTGAAATGACAGGGACAGAGCAGCATAGTGACATGCCTTCAGCTGCATAATATGGAGAAACTAAAAAGATGCAGACACCAAACGCAGGGAAGAAAAAGGGGGGAAATGTCTGTCTTCTGGCCAGAGAGATGATGATTAGGATAGTGCTATCTTCTGGAATTTTCCCAGTCTGACATTTTTCTGTGTAAATATCAGTAAACTCTATTTGACAAATAGGTTAGCAAATTAGAAAGGATTTTTACTACCTCAATTTTGGGATATAATCTCTGAAGTAAATAGCCATGGATGCCTAGAATGGCATCCCTGAAACATCCAACTTGAATAAAAGCATGGATGAAGGTAATACTTTTGTGAACACTTTAGGAGAGAAGGATTAGCTGAGTACCTTTCCATGAAGGGAGTGTTACTTCTTAACAACAAATCACACTAGATTTATTAAGTATTCACTGTATTTGTGATAATGTAATTTATTTTTTCAAAGCTTTTTGTATTTCAAGGGGGGAAAAATATTACTTTAAGAGCTGGGCTTCCCTCCAGTTTTTCTGAAAGTTTCCTTTTAATGGTCACATGTGGCAATAAAATAGCTCCCAGGCCCAGGTATTGATATTATACATAATTACTCACAGATGGTGAGTGAGCCACCCCACCCCAGACAACAAAGGCACATCTCCAGGGTCGCTTTGCTCGTCTGCATCAGATCACTACAAGAGAACTGTAGAGAATCCATGTATCAGGATCACAGCCCACATCCACCTTCAGCTCATGAGAAAACTGCTTTCAGATCAAAAATGTGAGTAAATTAAAACCTGACCTCTCATCTAGCACATTGAAATAGAATTGATTAAATCCTCAATTCTTCACTTTGGAGAAGTTCAATTTATTGGAGAAAAAAATAAGCTGTTTGGGTATTTATATGTTCCAAAGTACAAAAAAAAAAAAAAAAAAACATATTTAGGATACCTATACTACACCTTTAAAAGAGAATAAATAGTCTTGATTCCACATTTTTGAGAAAAGTATAGAGAAAAATGCCAGTTATTTCTGCTTTCCCATGCCTTTGAAAATAGGTCCCTGGACACCTAGCCAGTGACCTTAGAGGTAATCCAGCCACACATATGGAAGACCCTGAATTTACTGGTGTGGTCTGATCTGCCCCGATCAGGAAAACTCCTAGAAACTTCTGTTCATGGAATTGAATTTGTCTTGCTTCCAATTCTTTCCAGCATCTCCAGCTCTTTTGATGTGGTCACATGAAAGACGGAAGAAGCAACAATGAAAACCTTAGGGGGAGCAAACACTAGCCCCTTTCTTCTCCAAATAAGTCCATTCGCTGTTGTCCATTCTTTGTATGAGCTCTCAGACACTAAGCATTTATCATCCAAAGCTTGTTTACATTTGAGAAGCACTATGTTACCATCCATTGGTCTTCCTTTAACAAAAACCGTGTTAGCAATATAATCTCATCTCTAAAATATATTTTAAAGCTTTTGTTAAGAGATGTGTTTGTAGCCTGCTCATTGGAAATGGTTCTTAAGGATTAAAAAAAAATCACAGTTTAGAAATTGTGATAAGTCAATAAGTCAGGCTTCTCTCTGCTCAGAAGCAAGCATAAGGATCAACTGGGGATAGGTAAATTAAGTGATATACTTCCCCTAGTCGCTATTTCATTTACTGATCTTGTTTGAATACTTTCCCACAGTATTTTCCCCGGACACCTCTGAAAGGATTTTAAATAAGGATGCTTCTCTGTGAGCCATCTGGCAGCTTCCTGGAAAGCAATGGCACAAAATGCCCCTACTCACAGAAACTGATGAGATTCCCAGAGGAACCTTTCAAAGCTGGTCATTTACAACAAGATGCTCACTGCGGGCCAAACTTGCTTTTAGGTAGCTCTAGCTGAACCAATACGAATACAGGCAATTGACATTTCAAAGATAATGAGCTCAATTCTTAGACATAAAGAAATGGTAAAAGAATGGGCTATAATAACACTGAAGTCTTACACAAAGGGAAAAAGAAAAAAAGAATTTCCCCCAAAGAAGGTGAACATTCAGATACAGTGTACTGTTCACTCAACAAGCATTTATCTAGCAGACATTAGGAACATTGGGGATGACAGGGGCACAAAACCCCAGAAGCTCATGGTCTTGTAAAGCACAGAGCCATACAAGAAAACATATTGCAGTTTAGCTCGAAGGTTATTAAATAATACAGGCACTAAAACATAAAAGAAAGATGTCTGAACTAATCCCAGTGAGAAGTAAACACAACAGAAAAAAGAGTAGAAACTTAAGAGATATAAACAATTACATATTCTTGAAGACTCATTGGATGTTGGAGATGTGGAAAGGAAAGCATTCAGGTTTGGGAGACTGAGCAGAAAATGCAGGAGGAAGACAGAAGAGGAATCTAGAGGAGAGAGATAGATTGGGGAATCATCAGTGTATCAGTATAGGTTAAGGTCATTATAGGGCTAACAGTCTACTGTGCTATAAGAAAGACCAACAACAGATTCTGAACAACGTCAAGTTTTAGGAGATAACAGAATAAATCTGGTGAAGGAAACTGAGAAGTAACAGTTGGTGAAAAAGAAAACCAAAATACAGTAGCTTCTAGGATGCCAAAAAAAATTTTTTTTTCATAACAGGGAGCAGCCAATTGTATCAAAATGTCTCAGAAAAGTTAAGATGGGGACTGTAAAATATTCCTGGGATTTGAAATTTTTTAAAATGTTATTATAGTTTGCCAGAGCAGTCAAAAAAGCCTTGAGAGCAGTGTTGCATGCTGGGCATATTGGTGTTTGAGGAGCTATTTAATCCATCATCCAACATAACCGAAGAGCTTAACAAATCACATTGGCTGAGAAACTGGAATATATATTCAGTCAGGCCAGCTATAAGAGACAGACTTTTTGTCAACTTGCCCAAAATATTCTGGATCCCACAGTTTTAGATAGCAGTAGTGCTGCTGTGCCTGTGGCCAGACATTAACCCTTGTTTGCTGCTACCATGGAAAAGTATAGGGCATCTCCAAGGGGGAAGGGCTGGGGCCTTGGATTGGAAAGACGTAGTGGCTTTTTACCAACAGAGTAGAAATATTTTACCAATCTGTAATTTTACCAGCTTGGAAGGCCATGTCAATATGTAGAGAGTGATTATCAGCCCTCAGATAATAACCAAAGTTGACCATGCAGATAATTTCAACTTGAGGTCATTAGCTTTTTAATCATAGAGTGGTAAGTGGTAACATATTTTTTCAATTTACTGTGCATCCTTTATTCAGTATGTACATACTGAATATATTTTGCATTGTTTCAGAATCCAATATTGTTTAGACAATGGGAGATCTAAAACAAGTGGAAGGCCATACCACATGACCCTAAATTCCATTCGAGAAACAAATTGTATACATCTAAAACAACTGGGAGTAATTACTAACATCTAAGAAATAGTGTGGCAATAAAGAAAATAAAAGTAAATTTTATATAAATCCTAGTGGAGCCCAGCTCAAGGGAGTTATCAGGATGGTATAATGTTATTTAAGAAAAGCTTCAGAGTGGAGACTTCTGCTAAAAAAAAAAAAAAAAAATAGAATACTAATGGAAATACTTTCTTAGTAAATATAACAGAAACTCTTTACTAGTCTTTTGTGCTCACATTTTGTCACTAAGTAAAGAGGAGTCATTGGTAGAGTAAAACGAGCTCTTGACTCAATAGACCAGAATCCCACGCCTTTGAAATACTTTGTGGTGGGCCCCTGAAAAAGCAATCTGCTACTTTTTTTTTTGTTCCAACTGACCTTATAGGTAAAAGGACTCTTTGGATTACCTGCTTTTTAAATTCTCCTCCAGTTCTAGGAGTTCAATCTTCCACTTCTAAGACTCTAAGGCCTCTCTGGTTGAAGAACAAGGCCAGTATTAGCACAGAGCAGTTTGTGTGTCTAAGTCACCAAAGAAGAAATTAAGATGAAGAATTATTTTCAGGGCTCTGACAATGGCATCTTGAAGAGTCGATATGCACATTCAACTCTGCTACATCATCCAACACAGGATGGCCTTCTCTGTCAGCTCCTCACCCCATAATCATCTGCTTCCCTATCATTTCCTTACTGCTCACCAATCAAGACATCGCTGCTGATACCACTAAAGTTTTTGATAATACTTTACAGTATAATCACTAATATTTTTTAAAGAGCAGTAATTCCATTTTAATTTCCTGAATTCTAAATGTGATTATACTGGAATATATTTGTTATAACATTGAATCACCTTTTTAAAATTAAAACTACCATTTAAAAATAACATCAACATTGTCCTAAGTATGGAAATGTAGGAAAATCATTTTCTTTCTCTTTCTTGATAAGACCTACTTTCTCGAAATTAGAAATATAAATGCCAATAGACTCAATTGGTTAGTTTTTGGAAGTAAAAGGGGAAAATGAGGAAATTTCCTACGAGTGAGTTAAACTTGTATTCTTTACAATAATAGATTTTTCTTACTTGTATTAAGTAGTATGGTAGTCTATGATTCTGCACTCTTTTCTTTTTTATTTACCTCATCTTTATTGATAAATGAGAATTTTCTCAAGTTAATACTCATGATCAAAGCCATGATTTTAATCAAAAGTCAGAGTATAGAATTTCCTAAAATTTTTTTCTGAATTCCAAATGGCTCACTGATTTAGAAATGGGATCTCAAACTACGTCTTCACATTAACAAACATTTGTATAGACACTGAGAGATGCTAAGGCAATGATAAAACCAAAAACAGTGAACCAAGTAAACTTGATTGGGAAATCCCAAAGATACATATATATTCTGCCTGAGCCAAGGATTTACCATTGTTTTATTCCATAACATGGCCTTCATTACTTCTAAGGGTACAATCAGAAAGATGCAGGAGGTGTGGGATACCTCATAGGCAGGACCAAAAGCTGACAGTAGATATATTTTTTGAAACAGTTACCATCTTAGTGGTTAATTTCAGTTGACTTTGTTACCTTCCCTCATCTTTTTTTTAATCTTCCTATTTTTTTATTTCCTTTTAGTGAGGGTGATTAGATCCTTAACAGAGAAACAGTGAATGTTTTTGTCTTCATGAGCAAGAAAGAAAGGGCAAATTGAAGAGATTTAGGAAAAGGAAAAAAATCCATGGTGCAGAATAGTGTCAGCCAAAAAAAGACAAAGAAATCAGGCTAAATACCCCCATCTTGCAACAAAACAGAAGTAACATAGTGAACCACTCTGGGCAAAAGCTGAGCATTGAAAGACCCATGAGCAGTTTCTCCTATATTCAAAGAATGGACTGAACTTTCCAGTTTAGAATCAAAGGCTCAGTGCTAAATAAACCTGTCTTTTTCTCTCTCCTTGTATTTATTTCCCTCAAGTTTACACAAAAATAGCATCTTAGACTCTTATTTTATCACTACCTTTCACTGAGAAGATCTTAATTTTGGTTTTTCAATCTTCCCTACTTGTATCCCCTTGGCTCTCAATACTACATGCTTATTCCTACCAGGAATCTGATGGAAACAGATGAGCAACTGAATTTCTTTTGATACTTTTGCAAGCTGGCTCTGCACACAGACACTGAACAAATGCCTCTGAAGTTCATATTATTGGAAGAGAAAAATATAAAAAGTAGTAGGATATTAGGATATAGTAACAGCAGTTCAACTTGCCAAGTGTCAGGAAGCAACCTTCCCTTTCTTCTTGGCAATGGTCTGACCTTAATAGAAGACTATAGCTAGTGTTTGTCTTTTCAGTTTAAAATAAATGTGAAGAAATTTGAGAGAAGCTAGAGGAGAGCAAAAGAGTAAAATATAATGAGAAAAACATGGAAAACTGTTATTTGGAGAAAAGATTAAAGACACCAAGATTGTTTAATCTGGAAAAGAAAAGCCTATAGGGAAATTTAATGAGAAGTGTCATACTGAATAAAAAAAGAAAATCAACACAATGCAAAATATGTGTGTGTGTGTGTGTGTATATATACATATATATATATATATGCCTTACTGTTAAATTGTACACCTAAAACTTACTGGATTTTGTTAACCAATGTCACCACAAAAAAAAAAAAAAAAAAAAAAAAAACTTTTAATAAAAATAAATAAATAAAATAAAATAATCAACCAAATTATTTTTCATCCTGACCAAGGAAACAATGAGAAGAAATGTACTAAAATTAGAATGAGGATGAGAGAGACTGGTTAGGCATAAGGAAAAAACTCTTGGCCTTGACATTGAAACTCTGGAACATACTGCCAAAAAGAAAGTTGTGAAACTCCTTGGAAACATCAACAACAATCTGTACTAACTGATGAAGGCATTTCTCTGCTGCAAGAAAAAATTTAAATGAGAAAACTTCTTGAAGTCCCAGTTCTGGAACAGAATTTAGCTACCTAAAAAGTAAGGTCGGATAAAAATTTCCATGCCTAAAACATTTTGTTCATAAACAATATTTAACTCTCTGACACCTCCGAGTTTTATATTAGATTTTAAAAGCCGGAAGTCTTTGCTAAATTTTTAAAAATTATCTTTATATTGTATCTTTGTCTCTGTTTCTTGCAACAGGTTTTATTTTTAGTAACTAGGACCTTTTAAGGCCTTGTGGTTATTAAAAAGAAGATAAGGACATTCTGGTTTATAGAATATGAGACATCCAAATTGACTGTATGACCAAGACTTATATTAAAAAGGTAAAAAATAAAACCATCTCCCATTTCTACATTTCACGGTCCCTTCCAAGATGAATTTCCTTCACCACGTTAATAACAGCCTACCCTATGTGAACAACAAAACATGGAGAAAGGAGAGGGAGATAAAGATAAGAACAAAGCAAAAATAAAATCAGAAAGTGTGAAAAAAGAAGAGTGAGAAGTTTGAACTTTATCTTGATGGGGGAGAGGAGCAGACATTGAAAATTTTTAGGTAGAAAAGTTATATAATCCAATGTTTACTTTATTGAAATCATTCAGAATGTGTGGAGAATCGAATAGAGCGAGATGAGACTGGATGTGAGATATGAGTATGGCTTAAATATGGTACTGGCAGTTGAGATGGAGCAGATCCAGGGGTTCCAGAGGTATTTAAGAGGCAGAGTGACTGACTGGATGAAAGACAGGCTTGGTGAATGAGAGAAGAATCAAGGACAACTCTCAGGTATCTGACATAAGGAAAAACTGAGAGAATCAAAGTGCTTCCTTTCCTGACTCAGTCACTGAGGCCTACAAGCTCCAACGGAACATAAGAGAAGACTCTCCGGAAGTTATACAAATTCCTCAAAATCCTTCTCTTCCTAAATCAAAAGTATTCAGTTAAGCAACTAGTTGTCTTGCCTTTAACATAGTTCTGAAGCTCTTTTCTGAGGTATCTTTGCTTAATCTTCAAAGTAGACCCATAAATTATTTGACAAATGAAGTACTGGAGACACCTACGCTAGAATTTGTAAGCTAGTCTGCAAGCCCAGAGTCCAAATGCCAGGACTTGTTTCAATAGCACTTCAGATTTTTGTAAAACCCTATTTCCAAAACTCAAGTGATTTTTCCTCCCTTAAAGTATATAATTTCCAAGGACAAATCAAACTCTAACTACTCTGAATCTTATATGCAGTAGCAAATCTACTCACTATAGGTTTTCAAGTTTATTTGGCTACTCTAAGATAAGCTGCTCTGGTGGTTTTTGCATTAGCAGTCTCCTGGGGGCTGTCTAAAGGGTCGTCATGCAGAGTTTTAATTGAATCTGCCTAACACTCTCCTGGAGATTATAGGTAAGTGTTTCCAAGAAGGAAGAAAAGTAATAAAACAGAAGAGCTTAAAATCAGGCTGTAAGAGAAAGGAGCAGAACAATCATATGGCATTTATACCTACAATGATAATGGCACAAACCCTATAAAAGAAATACTTATTTCGAGATTTGTTCTCCAGGAAACTTTCTCAGAGGCTGACAACAGGAAATGAAGAGTATTCATTTAATCACTCACCGAATGCTATATCTAAAATCATGAAATGAGTCTCCAGGAATATTATTTGATTCCATGACTTCGGGTAGGTAAGGTTGTTTAAGGGAAAGAAAGGAAATCATAATTATTTTTAAACTGGCTGAACTTTGAGTCAATTGGTCAAGATGTAGGCTAAAAATTCTTAGAAGAAAATTGCTCTTTGTTTACAACATCTTAATGACATGTTTATTTATGAAAGATAATGCCGATCGGGCATAGAGAAGATGGGAAGAGTTTAAATGAAGACAAGATTAAAATTTTCAGCATAATGAATTAACAATAAGTGTTCTATTTTCCCTCACCAGGCAATGTGAACTTGGATTTTCTTACACCTTTGAATGTTTTTTCTATTCCATTTACTCTCTTTCCTTTGTTAGGGTACACACACACACACACACACACACACACACACACACTTCTATTCTTTTGTCAGTATTCCTTAGTAGACTATATCCTATAATCATTTCTATGTCTGTGTTCTATCTCATCTCTGAGAGAATGTTCACCATGAAAATTTCAGTCATGTATATTTTCATTTTCATATGTCTTTCATCTCTTATGAATGGAGAGATATTATTTATGTATAATAAAATGCACCAATCTTTATCTACAGTTTGCTGAATGTTATCAATTATATTCAGTCATGTAACTATCATCCCATTGAAGATATAGAACAATTAATTCTATCCGCTCTCGTACTTCCTTTGTGCCTCATGTTAAGATGCCATGGGATGATTCCCTTATGAGGCCTAGAATCCCTTTTGTCTAGCTGACAGGGTCTACTGTGCCTTAAATATCTCTGATGTTTTAACAAAATGTCTAACAGTTCCATCTTTGATCTTTTACCCTCAGGTCATTTCTTACTTTGAGAAGCTTTTCCAATCTAGAGAGAATGGTGACTAATTTTATTTTCCAATCAAGCAAGTTCTGGGCCTTATTTCTTCTAAATTCTGCTTGTAAACTGGACAATCCTTACTTCTTTTTCTGTTTCTCGTCTCATATTTTATTGTGTACAGCTAAGAGAAGCCACTTGATAAATTCAAATTTTTGCCTGGTAATCTCCTTAGCCTGAACCATAAATTTATTAGGCATGTTCCCTAATTTTTCAGCTTGTCTCAGGAAAGAATTTTGCCAATATTTTACCTAATACATAAGACAAGTCAATATTTTTAAACCTCCAACAAAAAATTCATTATTTTCATATCTTTACCACTATTTCAGCACCTGATTTGCTGACCAGTACTAAAAGCAAGGCCACATTTAAGGTTTTCTTACAGTAGTTCTCCACTTCTAGTACCAATTTTTATATCAGTTATCCAGTGCTAGATTTTAAACAATTCTATTATTTAGATTTTATTATCTAGATTTTAATCTTTTCTTTATTTAAACTTTCCCTATCTTCTCTATGCCCGGTTGACATTATCTTTCATAAATAAACTTGTCATTAAGGTGTTCTAACAACCAATAATGTGGGCTGAGCTCAGCTCAAAGCGTCTTCTGCTGGTCTTCCCTGGGACTATTCATGGGGTTGGACTGACTGGCGCTTGGTATCTAAGATGACCTTACTCATATGATTCACATGTTTGGCAGGTGGTGCTAGCCATCTTCTGTATCTCTATCTTCAACTCACCTCTTCCTCAAGGAGGCCAGTCCAGGCAGGTTCCTGATCTAGGATCAGAAGTCTCACAACATTGCTTTCGCCACACTCCATGAGTTAAGGGAAACAAAACACGAGGCCAACTCAGAATCAAAAGGTAGAAAATAACTCCACCTTTTGATGAGAGGAAAAGCAATGTCATATTGTAAAAAGGACATTCACAGAAAAAAATTATTGCAGCCAAACTTTACAAATAATCTACTACTTCCCACGAATGTTCATAAGCTATGTGTTCATTATCATTCAGTTCAAAGTATTTTTCAATGTCAGTTTGGATCTCCTTTTTGACTCTAGGTTTAGAATAAATGTTGCTCAATTTACAAATATTTAGGGATTTTCTGGTTATCTCATTTTATAGGTTTCCAATTAAATTTATCTGTGGTCAAAGTAATATGTGGTATAATTCCAATTCTTTGAAATTTATAGAGATCTGTTTTATTATCTTCCACATGGTGTATTATGGTGAACATTCCAGGTGCACATTAAATAATGTATATCTACACTTATTGGGTTTAATGTTCTAGAAACATCAACTAGGTCAAATTAGTCGATAGTGACTTTGAAAGCTTCTATAACTGACATTTTGCTTATTAGTTCTATCAGTTATTTGGAGATGGAATGTAAAGTCAGGATTCCCCAAAAGAACCAGTAGGATAGAAACAGAGACAGAGACGGAGATGGAGATAGAGACAGAGACAGAGAGAGGTAGAGACAGATAGAGATGAAGAAGTTTATTACGAAGAACTGGCTCACACAATCATGGAGGATGAGAACTCCCATGATCTGCATCTACAATCTGGAGATCCAGGAAACCCTCTCGTGTAGTTCCAGTCTGATTCTGAAGGCCTGAGAACCAAGAGCACTGATGGTCTAAGTCCCAGTGCAAGGTTAGAAAGCCAAGGTCCCAGCTCAAGCAGTTAGGCAAAGAGATCAAATTCTCCCTTCCTCTGCTTTTTTTCCATTTAGGCACTCAGTGTTTTGGATGATGTCCGCTAACACTGATGAGGGCAACCTGCTTCACCACTCAAATGCTAATCTCTTCCAGAAACATCTTCACAGACACACCCACATGTAATGTTTAATTAGATATCTGAGCACTTTAGAATTTGATGAGGGTTTTGTAATTATATATATATATACTTTTTCATCAAATCTGTTTTTTGTTTGGTCTCAGGATGAGTCTCTGCATTGTTCTGCATTTAAAAAGTCACTGTACTTCTAGGTCGATATCTAGAAATACTCCGCTTTCACTTTGTTTCTCCCCCACATTTTCCCTTGACTAGGAGCTAGAGCTCAGATATAAGAAACAATTTGCCATCATGTTTCCCCCTTTCCTTTGGATCTTTATTCCATTCTCTGGTCTCCTATCTATCTCTCTGGATCACATCACTTGAGTCAAATAAAAGTGGAATAGCCCTTTCAAGACTGTAACATTTACTTTTATTTTTTTCCTTCTAACGATCAGAGAAGACAGGTCAGCGCTGAGCATAATATCTTTCGTTTCAGTCCACAATCCATATTATTTGGCAGGTTTATGACAAAGTTTGAGGTATAGGAATTTAGCCATTTCCTTTTTCACTGAAAACAATTTCCCTTCTCACATACTGGTTTTGTTTCTTTGGTGGCAGTTTCTGAGTGAATGAAATGGAGATAAAACATCTTCTATCCACAATCTTTAACTAAAAGTTCTTTCTTAAAAGAGACAAATAATATTTAACTTGCAAGTGAAAAGCCAAGTATGTGACACAATTAGGTTTCACTTCCAGAATATATGTGCTTTTACACTTCTCACCCAGACAATTTAATCTGGAAAACTTCTTGAGGCCAATGTATTATCTAGGATTGCTCTGCAGCTTTCTAGAAATCGGGTCACAAAGTCAGCTAAATTACAGCTGAGAACTGGGAATCCATTTCCTTCCAGAAATTATTCACAAGAAGAAACAAACACTAGGTTGTTTTAAGCAGCTTCATGTCACTACTGCAACCACCATTAACACTGCACTCGGTGTTCATAAAACCAGTGAAATTGGTTCTCAGTAAGAAGAGGTAAGCTGAAAGTAATCGAATTGTTACATAATCAGACATTCTAAGTCTATATCCAAACTTAGCATCTCATAGAGCTATATGTACCCTGTGAAGCATTTTTAATCATACAATAAGTTTACTCTCTGAGTGATTTCTCCACATTCATACCCTGTAATGCATTCACAAACTAAAAAATGCTTTTCATAGCACTTTCCAAATACATACAAAAGGCACCTTCCATGCGAGGGTGAAAGCACCAGGGTGAAAGCAATATGAAACCAATTCCATAATTCCAATTTAGTGTTAATTATAGTCCTATATTATGCTCCCAATTTAGCAGGTAAAGAACTCTAAAAGTTTCCAATCTGCTATGAAGAAGCTGTAACTAAATATTTTTTAGGTATGAAGGGCCATTCTCATTGGACAAAAAACAGTAGTTTCGAAAACAACAGTCTAAGATTCCTTTTCATATTCAGCCTTAGCCAATATATACCAACTAATTAACTTAAGTTCACCTCATACAAAATAACATTGATAATAAAGAAATCATTAAATCTCTGTTTCTAAGAAGTTTGTGTATGTGCCCACCACTTTCACCCCACTACTCACTGCCAGATGGGTATCAGCAAAGAAAATAAAACATGTTTCTTATCAGAAATGCAGTGGGGACAGGGAGGGGAGGCCACCAACAGTCTACCTAATGGTTATACAAACATTGGTCTTGAAACTTTCGCTCTTTCTAACCTTGGAAAGGTTGAGCATCCTTGTAACTCCGAAGCGAACTGTAGAAACAACATAGCCCTTACTCAGAAGCAAACTGTAGAAACAACATAGCCCTTAAGAACACTTACTCTGCACTAACCAGTCACAGCCATTTAAGACTAATATCCACAGCAAGATAAATATACATGCATATTAAAAAGAAAATTCCATGGTTCTCATATCAGGAATTTGTGGTCCCAACTGGACAATTCAATTATTGGCTTAAGGAAGGGTCCTTTAAAATAGTCACTTTGAAAAGACCCTAAAAATTGATTTTTTTATGACAGGAACATTTTTTTTTTCAACATTGTCATATATATTATGCATTGTATGTTCACCTTCCATAGTTAGATTTCTGTCACCACATATTTGATCTCTTTTACCCCGTCTACCTCCCTTCTCCATGCCACACTGTGGTAACCCACTCGTCTCTTGCCCATGTCTATGAGTTTCTGTTTGTCGTGTTTGTTTGTTGCTTTTAGGTTTATATTCCACATATAAGTGATATCATGTGATTTTCAACTTTTTCTGTCTTTATTTTACTTAGCATGATTATCTTGAGGTCCATCCACGTTGTCACGAATGGCAGTATTTCATCTCTTCTTATGGCTGAGTAATATTCCATTGTATATATGGAATGTATAGACAATAATCTATTGCAGGACACTTTGGTTGCTTCCAGGTCCTGGCCACTGTGAATAATGCTGCTATGAACATCAGTGTGCAAATATCTTTCCCTATATGGGTTTTCAAGTCTTTGCGGTAAATACCCAATAGAGGGATTGCTGGATTATATGGTAAATCAATTCTTAGTTTTTTGAGGAACCTCCATACTGTTTTCCATAGTGGCTATACCAATTTGCAGTTCCATCAGCAGTGTAAGAGGATTCCTTTTTCTCTGCATCCTCTCCAACACTTGTTATTACTTGTCTTGTTGATAATAGCTATTCTAACAGGTGTGAGATGGTATTTCATTGTGGTTTTGACTTTCATTTCTCTAATAGCTAGCAATGTTGAGCATCCTTTCATATGTTTGTTGGTCATTTGTATGTCTTCTTGGGAGAAGTGTCTGTTCAGATCTTCTGCCCACTTTTTAATTGGATTCTTTGTTTTTTTGTTGTTATTGAATTATATGAGTTTTTTGTATATTTTGGATATTAGGCCCTTATCAGAGACGTTGCTTGCAAATATATTTTCCCATTCAGATGGTTGTCTTTTTATCTTGTTGATGATTTCTTTTGCTATGCAGAGCTTTTTAGTTTGATGTAGTCCCATTCATTTATTTTTGCTTTTACTTCCCTTTCTTTTGAGGTCAAATTCATAAAATCCTCTCTAAATCCAAGGTCCATGAGTTTAGTAGCTATGTTTTCATCTATGCAATTTATTGTTTCAGGTCTTATATTCAGGTCCTTAATCCATTTTGAGTTAATTTTGGTGTGTGGTGGTAGACAACAGTCTAGTTTCATTCTTTTGTAGGTGGCTTTCCAGTTTTCCCAGCACCATTTATTGAAGAGGCTTTCCTTTCTCCACTGTATGTTCTTGGCTCCTTTGTCGAAAATTATTTGCCCACATAAACATGGGTCTACTTCTGGACTTTCAATTCTGGTCCATGTGTTTGATTTTTGCCAATACCATGCCGTTCTGATTATTGTCTCTTTGTAGTATAATTTGAAGTCAGAGTGATGCCTCCAGTCTCGTCCTTTTTCCTCAGGATGGCTTTAGCAATTCGGGGTCTTTTGTGCTTCCATACAAATCTGATGATTTTTTCTATTTCTTTAAAGAGTGCTGATGGGATTTTGATGGGGATTGCATTAAATCTGTATAATGCTTTAGGTAATATGGTCATTTTAACTATGTTGATTCTTCCAATCTAAGAACACAAAATATCTTTCCATTTCTCTGTATCTTCTTCAATTTCTTTTAATGGAGTCATGTAGTTTTCATTATATAGGTCCCTCACATGTTTCATTAGGTTTATTCCTAGGTATTTTATTCTTTTTGTTGCATGAAAATTGATTTTAATTAATTATTTCTCAATTTCTACACCTTATATCAAATAGTATCAGGTCCTTCCATATATATATGGCTATAGCTTAAAAGAGAAAAAGATAATTTTTATTTTTTTTTATGGTGACATTGGTTAACGAAATCCAGTAAGTTTCAGCTGTACGTTTTAACAGTAAGGCATATATATGTTTATACTGTGAAAAAAATATAATTTTTAAAAAGTTCATTTTCATCTCATTCTGCAACTTGCTCATTATAAACAGGGAGAAATTCAAATTTGTCCTTCATATATATGGTCACCGCCCAATTTTTCAGATATTCATAAGTAGCATCTCTACTAGAGGAGGATCTTGCTTCTGGCTGATATTAGTATACACATCACTGTTGTGTATGTGCTCAGTCAGGCTAACGACATTTCACAGTATTCTTCAGGATCCAAGACTTTCGGATGCCCATACAGTCACTTTTTCCTTTACAATTCTCTACTAGGAGGGGTTCTTGTTTGACTCGATTTGAATTCTGCCAAGAGCTCTAAGCAGTGGTCAACCCAAGCTGCGGTTGTTCCCTTTCTTCTATGCCGTCTGATCAGCTGTCCTTCATCCTCCACCTCTATGGCAGCAGCTCTCATACCCCAGAGAATCACATGGTATACCAGGTCAGGCTCACCGTGAAAGACATCATCAAAAGGTTGCTCTCAATGGAGAAAGGAAAAGCTGTTCTTTATTGTCCACCCAATCTATCACAGTATACTTCCTGACGACTTATAAGAACTTTAATACCATAATTTGGGGCCCAACATTTGGATATTTTGCAGTCTAGGCTCTGAAGCTGCTTACAAGGCACCTATTTGTTCTTTGTGCTCAGAAACTGCCCACAGGGCAAATAGGCTCCCTGTACTGAGGGTGCTGTCTTCTAAATTATACTACCTATATGGCTGATAAGCAACACCCTCTGTACCAAAACTGCTTGACCAAAAAACAATCTGTCCTGCAAGACCTAAACTGAGACTAAGATGTTCATAAATACTTGATCATATGTTACTGTCACTCATTGTTCTTGCTGACTACTGAGCCAGCTGAACACTGAAGTTCGGTTTGTCCCCACCAATCAGAAAATGATGTAAGCTTATGACAATGTTTCCTTAGCAATCTATCTCTTTGTCAGTCACCCCATTGTAACTTGCATCTCTGAAAACCCTGCCCCATTTCACCCCATCTCAGAGCTATGGTCTTGGTTCATGCCAAAGACTACATTCTCTGATTTGCAAATTACATCAAAATAAAACTTTTTTTCTTTTAATTTCTCAAAAGGATCTTCTGGACTTTTGTTTATATTCCCATCAGCATTTCTGTGCCTAGTTTTCAACAAGCTCTATCCTGATACCATTTGTGTCCATTTCTAGCCTGGGGAGAAAAAAAATGGGTACACATCTTAATGTTAGACCACCTCTTATTCAAACGAGGAGTATTTGCCATTGTTTATATATTTGCCAAATGCAGAAGAAAGCACTGCCCCTTTTTAGTTGAAATAAAGGAGTCCCAAACACTTACTATACCAGAAACATAATGCACAACAAGAGAAACAAGTCTCAACTTGTGGTGGCCTCAGACTGCCTACCATTTCTTACAAGTTGTAGCCTAGTCATCTATAAGTCTGACTTCCAAATCTCAGAATGCAACAAAGAAAATGGAGTTCAGAGCCTAATGGATAGTGAGGTAACGTGGCGCTCTACTGTCAGTGATCCCCAGAAAACAACAGTGTCTAATGTATAGTTTGGGCTCTAAAAAAACTGTGATCCTAACACCAAACTACCCTTGAATACTTCCTCATTTGTCATCCTAAGCATCTCCTGTATTAGTCTTCCAATTAGAAGCTTGGCCAAAGAATGGAGTACTCTATTACTGAAATAATGTTAGGTAACAAAAGTATGGGTCAGTGTAACCTTTTTGCAAATTTAGTTGAAATGGCAAAGACTCAGTATACGCAAGGAAGTAGATTACTGAAAAAGAAGAAACCTTGCTCTCTCTTTCTCCGAACATATACATATATGTGTATATATGTATATACTTGTATATATTTGTCTTAGTCCATTCGGGCTGTTATAACTGAATGACAAAGACCAGATGGCTTATAAACAACAGAAATCTATTTCTCACAGCTCCGGAGACTGGGAAGTCCAACATCTAGGTGGCAGCTGATTCAGTGTGCCTGGTGAGAGTCCACTTCCTATTTCATAGACAGCCTTCCTCTCACTGTGTCCCTACTTGGCAGAAAGGGTGAGGGGGCTCTCTGAGGTCTCTCTTTATAGGACTAATCCTATTCCTTAGGGCTCCACTCTCAAGACCTAATCAGCTCCCAAAGGCCCCACCTCCAAATGCCATCACACTGGGGATTAGGTTTCAATATGTAAGTTGTGAGTGGACACAAACATTCAGTCTATAGCAATATTTATATGTGTACATATATTTTAATTACACAGGTACATCATGACTGCATGTTAAAGTGTTAAAACATGTCAGATAAGATCAAAACTCTTCTTTGAGTAACATTCTCCCCTAGTCCCTCTCTCCTCCCATCATGCCCCAGGGATAACCCCTATTCTTGCAGCTTCCACTCTCGCCGTCTTATAACCCTGCCACCTCAATGCTATGAAAAAGCCTAGTCAAACCTACCAGAGGGTGAGAGATCATGTGGAGGCAAACTGAGGAATCTCAGCCAATATCCAGCACTAACTGCCACACATCTAAGTGAAGAAAATCTGGACATCCTCCCTAGCCACAATGGAGCCTTCAGATAATTGCAGCTTGGATGATTCCTGGTGACATGACCCTCCCAGACTGCCAACTTATGGATAATAAGAAACAATAAACCACTGCTTTAAGCCGTCAGGTTTCAGACTGGTTTCTATACATAGCAATAGATAACCAAAACATATCCTTTGTCCATTTTTCTATTAGGCTAGTAAGTTTTCCTTTTTCCTAAAATGTTGCTTTAATTTTTTATTCTAAAATCTACTCCTTTTTCTAATTTAGATATAACTGACATATAACATTATATTAGTTTCAGGTGTACAACATAATGATTCAATATATGTATGTATTGCAAACGATCAACACGATAAGTTTAGTTAATATTCATCACCTACGTAGTTACAAAATTTTTTTCTTGTGCTGCAAACTTTTAACATCTACTGTCTTAGACTCTTTCAGATATAAAATATAGTGACCACACTGTATATTACATCCCCATTACTTATTAAAATCTACTCTTTTTTAATGATAGCTTTCACAAATATTTTCTTCTAATCTATCAGTTGTTTTATCAGTCAGCATGCATCAAGAAAAACAGAACCAGTAGGACATATATACTAACAGGGTTTTTGTAAGGAATTGGCTTATGCAATTGTAAGGGCTGACCCCTTCCTCCATGGGAACAGAAGCTGCAGTTCATGAGGCGAAATTATTTCTCTTTCAAGGAAACCTCAATTCTGCTTTGAAGGACTTTCAACAAACATACTGAATCAGGCAAAACCACATTATCCAGGGTAATCTCCTTTACTTAGTGTCAACTAATTACAGTCTTCTTCTAAAATTATTGGTTCTAGAGATAAATGTAACCTGAAAAAGGAAAACAGACCTTTGCCTTGTCAAAACAGGAGAGCAACCATCTTTAACACTCAAGGGTTTCAGTACACCAGCAGACATTTTGAGACCGCCTGTGAAAGTGGCAGCATTTCTGTACAAATATGGCAAAACCCCGTGGGAAAAATATGACTAATGGGATGAGAAAGTGTCAATGATAAGTATAATACCATCAGTAGGTACCAAAGCAAGATGGGAAGAAATGGTTTATATCATATAATGATTAACCAAATTTAATGAAAAGCAATCCAGTAAAATGTATGTATGGATTGGGGAGGCAGGGGGAGGGATTTTTTCAGAGAGCTAGATTCCTCAATAGCAAGTAAGAGCAAAAAATAAAAGTCATACAATTTTGGGAGCTTAAGAAGCTTAAAAATATACTTTTTTTTTTTTGGTGGTATAGGTTCGTTCTATTTATACTTCCCAGCTAGGGTTCTGACCTGTAAAAGCACATCCGGGACATGTGCTTTGTTTCATTTATCTTTGTATCCTTGACCTTTAGCACAGCACCTGGCACATCTTAGGCACTTAATAATCATTGTTAATTATCTGACATATGAATTAAATGGGGTAACAAACTGATAAAAATCTCCAGAAAAACTTTCCACCAATACAGGTTATTTGAAAGGCCTATTAAAATGAAAAAGTGAGAAGGTAGAAAAGTTTTCTAAAAACTAAAATCATAGTTTATAAAGAGCCAGGTATAAAAAAGAAATCTAGGCTTCAGTGATTATGGAGATGAATTTCAAACAAATGTGAAGATTATCAGAACCACCGAAATATAAAATGTATCCATGGGGAGACACTGTATTTTTATGAAAAAACAATGAGAAGGGATAAGAGAGAACTATAAGTACGGCCTTGGGCAAATAATTTAATCTATTTTAAAAAATCACAAACCTGACTCACCCTCGCTTTGAGCTTTTTCTGCCTGTTCCCAGGACACTGAACACTTTTGAGAGAAGACAGAGAGCTATTCGGACTTAGTTCAGCATACATTCTTGCAATCTAACTTCAGAAGGGCCCTCTGTATTCAGCAATTCTGTAACCGTAACCAGGTTTGCTCCTCTTCATGGCTAGTTCAGAACTTCCCTTTTTTCACGCTCACCTGCCCCTCCACCTCTGTTTATGTTCTCAGTTGTACCCGGTCCTAATTTCTGTGGACCTCATATCCCATACTTATCAACTATCTCCCCAGCATCTTTTCCATGCTGCTGGATTCCTACACCTTTTATGATTTCAAATATGCAAATATATAGCCTAACTTTAAAACAAAACGTAATAAAACAAAAATCATCTATGGACTCTGTCCACCTTCTAAGTACTGTAAACTTTCTCTGAACTACCAAATTTTTCCAAGTGATTTCTGCCTGATAACTTTTTCTTTACCCTACTGTATAATATCTTTAACTCTTTGAAAAGAATTTAAGGGTTTTCTCTTCTATCTTTCAAATCTACCTTCCAGATTTACTTCATTTTTTTATAAATGATTTATTCTCCCAAACCAAAAACCATTAAAGTCATTTTGCCAGTTTCTTCTAAATCTTTGTACCTCACAACCCATCAGTCACCAAGTCCTGTCAGTTCTTCCTTGACATTGACTTTTAGATTTGTCTCTCATTCTTCATTGTCTAAATCCCTAACCATTCATGCTTGGGATACTGAAATTGCCTACTAGCTAGTTTTATAGGCTAGGAAATGATTCCAATAAATGATTCCAAAATCTCAGTGACTAATAGTATCAGAAATAGTTTTATTTCAAGTTTAAGATATGAGTTGTCAGGGAACTATGTTTCATTCTTCTTAACTCTGGAATTCAGGTTAATAGAGTAACCCTTGTCTAAAAAGTTACCAGTCTTACAGCAAAGAGAAAAGAGCGCAAGGCAAACCACAACTCAGCTCCTAAAGCTTCTGCCTGGAAGTGTCACTCGTTACTTTTTATTACTTCCAAATATCGTATTCCCTTTCTGTCTTCATGCTCATCTCCACCTCCTACCCCATCCCAACCAGCACTCCACCTTCAAAACCTTCAACATTCTTCAACATTCTCAGAAGATATTTCCTTGTATCCATCTAAACATTCCAGATCCCTAATTATTCCTTCCCTTATTACTGTCTGTGCTATAATCCTGAGAGATTTAATATATCAGTATACAATGTGAGTATAGATATGGCTAGTTTGCACATTAACTGCATCTATATATCTCCAAATATATTGTAGATATTTTACAATCAAGGACAATTCTTAACAGTTGCCATTTAAATCAGAGATTTTTGCTGATTTCTAAGCAATCCCTGATATCTCTGACATATATAAATTTGTAATATCTCTAAGGCTTACCATGAGACAGCCATGTCCCTAACTAGAATGAGCTTGGTGGGCGGTATAGAGGAAACGGAGTAATAAAAGTAGACGTGATTAAGATAAACTATCTCAGTTCACATCCATTATTTTGCCACTCACTGGCTGGATGACCATTAGCAAGTTACTAGAACATTTTTTTATTTAATGATTATGTTAATATTTTATATCATATCGTTTTAATGAATAAATGAGCAAATACATAAAAAGTGATTATAAATTGACTAGAACGTATTAAGCCTTCAATAAAGATTAGGTGGTGGTGTTGCCGCTACTGTTAGTGAGGAGTCTAAACTCTCAATAGAGTTTTGTTATTTCACATTCTCATGATCATCAAAAAATAAAGTATATGAGGAAACATATTCTCTATCAGTACTTGCAAATCTGATGTCAGGAAATACTTCTCAAATATTCCAAGTATTTATTATAGTTCTTTTCCTTAGCACTGAGGGCTGCCCAAGATCCATTCAAGGTGTTTAATAAATATTTGTTGATTGGCATAATCTCTCATCTCTCAGCTTCTAAATCTTAAAAAATAGGAAGAATAGCTGCATACTTAAATTAAAAAGTTATTTTAAATATACAATTTGAATTTGTTTTAGAAAACAAGATGAAACAAAACATATACACAAAAATCCCTTTTGATAGGATATTTGGGGTTATAGGAAAAAGGAAAAAGAAAAGATAAATTTTGCTAGTCAACATTTTAGAATGTAGAGGTAATATGAGGATATTTTATGAAGATGTTATAACAGTAATAAGTGGCCAAATAATATGACATTCTTGTTTTGAAGTTAGAAAAGCAAAAAGTGACATACTTTGAGACACTATAAGGAAAAAAATCAAGTTCTTGCCATAGCTTGAACATAAAGGGAGAAAAGAAGAAAGGATCATGGTTAAGAATTAAGCTCAAGTTTAAAACATTTATGAAAACAATACTGAAAATCTAGAAGATTTAGAGAACAAGGATATTAAGTGGCAAGAGGGTACATGAGGAAGAGAAAAATGAATGAACTGCAATATTAAAATAGCTCCCCATTGCCATTTACCAAATTCTGTAAGGTGCTAAAATATCTTTAACTCCAGAAAGGTATTTTTCCTGTTCTCAGCATTTTGTAGTATATTTGTATTCAAGTATTCTATTTTACTTACTTGTACTTTTCTATGATAAAATTAACTTCCAGTGAAATTGAGTTTAGAATCGATAAATTGGTGATATTATTCCTGTTGTGAAAGTATACAGTAGCAACCTGACAAAGACATTAGTTTGATGAGTATAAATGTCCTCTGTCTGTTTCTGCAATACATGTTCATTTCAAAACAAAAACACAAAAGTATTGCTTCTGTAGTAGATTTCCATTTGGAAATAATAAAATGTTCTTAACTGAATGTGTTAGCTTTCTAATAAAGGCTATACTTCCTTCCACCAAACACTTAGTTTACCGGCACTTGATGTTAGAAATAACTTCGTAGTGAAAAATAAAATTGTACCATCGCTGGATCTCATCTTTTATTTTAAGTGGATTTCTAATGACTATGAAACATGCATGGCATTCAGGTTGGAATCTATCACTAATACTATCTTAGAGTGGAAATCGACACATAGATTTATTATGTCTAAGCCTACTTTCTTAAAATACAACATAACACACAACATAGGTTTGAAAGCAAACCCAGCATAGTAACTGTAAATTCACAGTTCATAAGTAAACTGTCCTTTACCCATCCCGAACACTCGTCTTCTACAGGCTCTTGGTGGTTTCTACAGCAATGGAAGTAGAGAGAGCTTAGTTTTCTGGAAATATGCCTATCCTTTCATTATTCTCCTACTCAAGAGTGTTACGTAGTTCATCTTTTTCTATAGCTTCAACTCCAAAACTTTTTATATTATGGGCCCAAGATTACTTTTCCAACTTTTAGCCCTCACTATTACCCAATTTGTATTTCTGCTCTAGTCTGTTTTCTGGATGTACCATGTCCATCGCTTCTACATCTCTATGCAAGCTGTTTGTCCCAGGACACCCTCCTTGTCTCTCTGTATCCAAGCCTCGCCTGCACTTTAGGAGTCAGCACAAGGCCCCCTTTCTGTGTGCAGCCTTCCTCAGAGTCTCGAACTCAAACTGGCCTCCCCTTCTTCAGAAGCTTTTTAATCCTGGAGCATGCCACTCATTCATTTACATTAGTGATCTATACCTTTTATGGTTACCGATGTTTTCACATGTGGTAGTCTTGAGACTCCAGGGAGATTCTAAATTCATTGAAGACAGGGGTATAGTTTATAATACTGGTAGGACTAGCACAGAATTTCCAAAGAATTGATAAACATGAATGTTAATTCTTATACCACATTTAAAGAGCTGAAAGATTAGAACAACCCCTTAAATTTGAGCTCATTCATGATGGCCATCATGCCAAAGAATCTGTTTTGATTCATAGTCAATTTATTCAATATAATGTGACAAGAACCATCAAATACTTCTGCCCAACTTTCCCTGCACTCTTTCCAATAATAAGCTAAATTTCCCATCAAAGTTAGCCTCACAAAAAGGAAGCGAATTTTTATTCTATACTTTGGACAGGTAGAAAAGCAGCTACAGCTTTCATTTATCCTTTTAGGTCTTTATTCATTCATTTAACAACTATTTATTGAAAGCCTACTATATACAAAGGACAAACCTACTAAGGACCAGAAAGCTATCATTCTCTGATCCATTCCTTTCACAAATCAAATGCAAATAAATGCAAATACACCAGAGAGAAGAAACACTCTGAACCATTATTAGGTAACATCTTTACCAAGAACACCTGACCTTCTGAGTTTAAGAATATCACCTGGAGAGCAAGGGACAGAGAAAGCACTGAAGGAAGATGTGGTAAGTGCTAAAGAAAACCTCACCTATAATCTAGTCTAGGAAATGATAAAAAAAAAAAAAAAAACCCTTCTATAGAGGTAGGCAAGGGTATATTCAACTCTCTTCCATTTCCCTATTTTCCTAGGGCCAATCTTCAAGTTTTCTTCCAGTTTTTGAAATATATATATTTCAAATACATAAACATATTTTTTGAAGGGCTTTCTACCTGAAATAGATTACAAATGGAAAGGAAATTCCCAAAATGGCCCCAATAAAGTCAACCACGAGTGTTATCTGGTTACAAATCAAGTAATTTGAGGAGGGGGAGCTCTTAACTTTGTTATCCATAGTAGCTTACTTAAACATTTGTCCTTGTTAAACAATGCATTTTGAGACCCCAAGCAAGTTTGGCTCTTGTGTCTAACCTAAAAGGAAAAAGAATTTTTCATTTCACAAAGGAAAGGCTAAACTTTCATAAAATGCCAATACAAATTTCAGCACGTTGTTTCATTAATTGGACTAAGACAAATAATCATCAGGTCAGGGACTGTCTGAGAACCTGCTTTTCAAGATTTTCTTCCTGCTCTTTGAGAACTGAGCTATGCGGTTTTGCTGCCCTCTTGAGGAGAGTCAAGATTCCTTACATCTGCTAATTGGACATTTTCTGATATTCATTATGTTTATTGAAACGGATTAAATTACTGACTATATTAATCAAGTCACAAATTAAAGTAGTAACTATTGCAATAGAAATAGTCTTCTAAATATCTCAAAGAATTTATAATCTCTACATTATTAAACTTCCAAACTAACCAATACAAGTTTTGAGGTCTACTAGTTATGGACAACTAACATGAGTCCACTTAGAGTCCCAGATTCCTTGTATAAAATGCACTGAATAAAATAATCCAAAAAGAGGAATCTTTCAAATTCATTATAAATTTTCTTTTATTTGCAGGTGAATTTAAAATTTGTGGATATTTTTTCTAGAAATATTGTCATTTCTACAATTTAAATCTTTCTCCCAACTCACAAAAGAAGCAAATCACATAATAAGTAGTTCCCAGTTTATTTATTCAACAAGATTCATTCAGAACCTTCTATGAGCTCTTCCTGAATTATGCTACAGGTTGGATGAGAAACTGATGAATTATTTAATTCTCTTCTGCCTGCCCTACAACATGCCCTCTGATACTTCAAGTGTGTGACAAAACGTACACACAGCATGAAAGTCAGCTATCAGGAAACTGACCTAGGTCATCCTCACTCCTTCTCCACCTGAGCAATCAAACCATGACTATGTATAAAAACTCTCTCTGCCTATACAGCTCAAAAGCTCTAAAATTTTAAACTGGAAGAATTGGGAGTCAACTTCCAAATTTTCTGCCACTATCACCACCCTCATACATGTGTTGAGTTATGGCACCGAGCAACCACTAGAGGTCGCATCAGGTGCGCTTTACTGAGGCTGCCCCTCAGCAGAACCGATGGCCTGTCCTCAGGGCTTTCCTTTCCCCCTTCTTCTACCCCACGCAGGTTCCTAGTGCCCCTCCCTTCAGTTTGGTTGCCCAAATCTCCCACTACTGCACTCTCTACCTGAGACTTCCCAGTGTCTTCAGCGGCTCTGGACTATCCTTTTTTATAATTTCTACTCCTAGAATGTCTTAATCCTGAGTCTTATAGATGGGAACCTGCTTGATAAGGTGGTATCAAATTGTATTAATTAATTCAGACTATGGGCTTAATGAGTGATAACTGGCTGATATCTTTGTCTTCTTACATAGCATTATTTTTTTTTTTTAACAAACCAAATAAAGATCTTCATGGCAATATAGTAGAATAATTAAGAGTGCATCTAGTTGAATTTTCAAGATGGATATGATGGTGCACTGAAAAGAAAAACGGATTTTAATTTGCTCTCGGGACTCACTAATTTCCACCCTGGACCTAGATTAAAGTAAATATGGTCTTGCTCAGCTAAAATGTCCTCAGCCTCTTCCAGTGCAGTTCCCCTGATCACAAAGCTGCAACTGTCATTTCAAGTTACAACTTCTCCCCTCTCCCAGCTCCATCAGCCTCGGAAGCCAGCATTACTAGGTAAGCAGAATAAGGTTGACTTTCTCTCTTTTCCCAGCTCACCCCTTCTCTTTCTAGGCCAGGCCTAAGTACGAGAAACTGGCAGGATAAGGCAACTTTCTTATGTGATGGTACAATTGTGATACTGTACCACTGCCCTCTGGCCTCCAAGGCTGATTCTTCTCTAAAGGGTATTTGGGTCAGGCCCTCAGAGACTCTCTCATTGGGATACATCAACTCCCCCTCCTCCAACAGACCATTTATTATTCCTCTACCCCCAGCCCACGGGCTTCTGACTGTCCATTCCTCTCATGTTTACTTTCACCACTGACAGCAATACTTCATAGTAGAATGAAGAACAGTGTAATAAATTCCCATGAGATGACCTTTACCCAACGAGAGACAGCAGACATGAATGAGCTGGCAGATAAATTTCCCTTCCAGACCTCCTTCTTGCCGCGTCCTCTTTCTACCCTACTGCGTGACAAGGTCCGGAGATGGGGACAGAGGCTTCAAGGAATGCATCGTCAAGAACGAGGACGTGGCATGTGTTTAGGGATAATTGGTTTCTTAGAAATGATTCTATTAATAGGGGGAATTTGGGTAGCACAAATTCTAGTAAGTGTAAACGCTATACAAATGGATTTCCTCAAAATTGGCTCTGAGGAAAACATAGTAAATTCCCCGCGTATGGAATCAGCTCTAGTCACCCTGACGTGTCCAGAATGCGTAAACCCTTTATTTGAACAATTATTAAGGGAAATTCCTTTTGACGCGCCTCTTAAAGATATTATGAATAAATTAGAACAAGCTGAATTACTAGAACCAGTTTATACTCCTGTTCCCATGCAGTTAGTAGAAAAATTAGTAAAGGATAAGAAATTTACTCATAAGCCTGTGCCTACTATAGAAAGGCCTCCTTTTGTGGCCTAGTGGATAAATAGAAAACTCTGGTATCCACCTAGGGGGGCTAATAGTATGAAAAGATTACCTGATCTTCCTTTGCCTTATTCAAAAGCTTATAATAAAGATAGTATACATGTAGTGAATAAAGATAGAATTCATGTGCCTTATAGTAGTTTAAGTTTCATAGAAAGGCTGGCTAGGTCAGGATCTCCTTGGTGCTTAAAAACAAAGGAACAGAAACTTAGCTTATGAAAGCAGCTTTGTAAAACTGTTTTTTATAAATATTTTCCTCATTACTGCACCAAGGAAACTTTTGAACAGCTATGAGAAAGGTTCAGCTTGAACTTTAGATATAGCATAAATCAAATAGCATTTAAAAGATTTCTTCAGGCAGAAAGAAGAACAATGTCTGCCCACAAGCCAATACTTGCTGTTATGAATATATCTATCTATCACCTTTACTTAAATCAAACTGTATCTTACGTAATAGATATAATAATTAAAAGTTTAGATTGTTCCATCAGGTAGTTCTGTTCTAATGATTGAGAGAAAAATGTACTAGTTAATCATGAACATTAATAATAATATACTCTATAAGATTTTCTGCTCCGCCTAACCACAGAAATTTAACTCCCTGCTACCTTAACAACAAAGTATAATCAAATGCCAAATAAAAAGTATAAAAGTTGTACTCAAATCACAATAAAACGGATCAGTGTCACACCGTCTCTGAGCTGTGTAGTCGACTGTCTCCCGCGCCGACGCCTTGCCCACCTTCGGGGCCCCCTGGATCCTGTCGTGGCTGGACCGCGGCACCTTCTGATGGACTAGTCTGTGGCCATGGAGCAGTGGCCCACTTGGCATATCGCCTTGAATTTGCCTCTTATTTGTCTTCATTCTCACTACACTGGGGTATGCCTCTTAATTAAGTAGTATCACCTCGAATTTGCCTAAGACTTTTGTTTTAATTGGACTTGGCTAGAAAACTAGAAAGTATATTTCATAAATTTCCCTTTATTGTAGAGTGAATCCAAACAATTTATCCAGGAAAAAAAAATAGAATTTGGAGTTTGCACTGAGATAATCTGGTAAAAGACTAAAAGTCTATTACTATTCACAGCATGATTAATTTAGACAGCTGCATACCCACTGTACCAACCTAGATCAGATCAAAATCATCTCTTGCCGAGATTTGACTCATCAATTCCTAACCTGCTTCAAACCATTCTTACTGCTACGAGAACTACTGCATCCAGGTACCTAACTGCGTTTGGGACCTCTGTTAAAGAGGTCACTTTCTCACCTTAAACTCCTTAGTAATGAGTTCAATATGAGTCCCTGTATGTCTCAAACTTCACAAGGCCCAAGTGCTGCTAAACATCCACCACCTCTTCCAAAGAAGGGGAGGAACAGCATGCCAACAGCACTTTCCAAAGAATTCCTGACTCTCAGTTTAATTAATTAATTAATTAATTAATTAATTAATAGAGTGAATGAATGAGTGAGTGAATGAATGAATGAATTAATAAAAAGCTGAACACTGCATATGCTTCTCTCTCACACATGGCACAGTTCAGTGAGAGACAGAGTTGAAATGAAGGCCCCATTCCATCTAGGCTTTCAGGGACCCACCTTCCTTCCATCCAGTGGCTCCTTCATCCCCCAAGGCTTACAATCCTATTTTAGATTCTCCGCTTTCCACCTGCTAAGAAGCAAAGAAAGAAAATATAGAGGATAGTGCACAAGCGGTTCAGAGGCCCTGCCTATAAGCAGCACACATCACTTCTGCCAAACAGCCCTTGTGATGGTTAATTGTGTGTGTCAACCTGGAGGGTGTTTTGGCTGAGATTGATGTTTAAACCCATGAACTCTGAGAAAAGCAGATTCCTTTCCAAAATGCAAGTGGGCCTCAATCAGTTGAAGGCATGAATAGAATAAAAAGAGCAGCCTCCCTGAGTGAGAGAGAATTCTCCAGCGGACTGCCTTTGGACTTCATCTATACCACTGGGTCTACAGCCTGCAAGCCCTCATTGCAGATTTTGGACACAACGGCCTCTGTAATCTTGTCAGCCGACTCCTCATAATAAATCATATATATCCTGATGGTTCTGCTTCTCTAGAGAACCTTGACTAATACATCCTCTTGCCAAAACTCAGGCATATGAGCCCTAACTGCAAGGGAGCTTGGAAATGTGGCTAATATGCCCTGGAAAAAGAGATGAGAAATGAACAGTGAGCACCAGCCATTTCTGAAGCAGATACCTGATCATTTAACTTCTCTGTGTTAAATCCGTCAGAGACTTCCCATTGCCCTTGGAACAATGTCCAAACCCATGATCAAGTCATAGGTTCTCCAAATTTTTACATTTATCTACATCTGCAACTGAGTTTCTAATCACCTCCCACTAGCAGTATACACTGTTTAATTTCTTCTGATGTGTCTCACAATCTACTGACTCCAGGTCTTCCTATACACTGTTAATAAAAGCTACCACTTGTTGAGCACTTATTGTCTGCCAAGCACTATCTATCCCAAAACACTCGAGTGTATTTTTCATTTAATTCTTACAACAACCCTGTGAGATAGTTATTATGACTATTTTACAGATAGAAAAATTGTAGCACAGAGAATTTCGGTAATTCATCCAAGGTCAGACAACAAATAAACAGTAAAAAAAGAATTTAAATTCTTCATCTAACTTGAAAATCCCCTTCACCTCTTTACCATACTCCACCATCAGCCCCTTAATCTACCTAACAACTTATCATCTTTAGGATATCAATTTAAACCTCATTTCTTTCAGGAGCCATTTATGACCCCACAGACTTCACCAGGTCTACCCGCTAAAGCTTTTGTGGTACGTTTCATCTCCCCTGTCATAGCACATTTATTGTAACTACTTGTCTAACTGTAAATCATCTCACTTAGAATTTAAGTTCAGGGATGGAATAAGTACACACACACACACACACACACACGCACACACATGAGACAACAAAATATTTTATTTATAATTGTAAAAAAAAAAAGATGAATATGTACTAAATATCTCTCATTTACCTCTCCGAATCTACTCTTTATCTTTACTCAGTTCAGGCTGTTATAGTGAAGCACCATAGACTGGTGGCTTATAAACAATAGAAATTTATTTCTCAGTTTTGAAGACTGGAAGTCCGAGATCATGGTGGCAGCCTGGTCAGGTTCTAGTGAAAGCACTCTTCTAGGATGCAGACTGGTGACTTCTCATTATGCTCGCATGGTAGAAACAGGCAAGAGAGTCTACGGCTATGCCATCCTGAACAAGCCCAATCCCGTCTGATCTCAGAAGCTAAGCAGGATCGGGCTTGGTTAGTACTTGGATGGGAGACTAAATAAATAAGTAAGTAAGTAAGTAAGTAAGTAAGTAAATAAATAAATAAATAAATAATAAGGGATTGTAAGCTGACAAGGTTCTTGCAATCTGTGAGGTCAACCAAGGGTTGCTTCATCTAAAAAGAAAAAAAGAAAGAAAAGAAAAAAAAAAAAACAGGCAAGAGAACTTTCTGGGGTTCCTTCTATAAAAGCACTTACCCCTTTAAAACCTACTCTCATGACCTACCTACCTCCCAAAGGCCCCACCCCCTAACACCATCACGTTGTGGGGTGGGATTTCAACATGTTCGTTGGGTGGGCATAAATATTCACTCCATTACACCCTTTTCTACTGTGTGCCTAAGAAGGCTGACATTTGCAGGCCATATCAATGACCTCCCTTGCTCTCTGGCTCCTGTTGGATTTATCCAATGGGAGGGCACCGACAGGGAACCAGATGACAAGAGCAAGGTCTGGTTATCTCCTCCTTGGGTTTTCTCTGTCCTTTTACAGATGGCCACAGCTCTTGTAGGGTAGTCCTCTCCTGTAAGTGTCTGGTAGCCATTCCTTCAACACTCTCACTATTCTCTGCTGTCACCAATATTTCACTGTCCCTTGTTGAGTTTTCTTAAGCCTTTCTCACACCTCTGAAAACAGTCTCTTTATTAAACTCTCTTCCATCATTCTGTTTGAGTAGTTGTTATTCTTTCTTGCCAAGACTCTAATACACATAGTAGAAAACTTAATAAGAAATGTGTAAAATTTGTATGAAGAAACTCTAAAACACTATTAATGGACACAAAAATAGGTATGAAAAATGGAAAAGCATATCTTATTCTTGAATAGGAAGAATCAACACAAGAAAGGTGCAAATCTCCATTAATTAATCCATAATTTTATGTTGATTCTAGTAAAAATACTAGCAATACTTTTAACTAAAGAAGCTAATCTTAAGGTTTATATTAAAATATGACAAGCAAAAATAAACAGAAAAATTCTGATAACAAGGAAGAACTAGCCATACTGATTATAAAATATATTAGAAAGCTATAATATTAAGAATAGCACAGTACCTGCTCAAGAATTGATAAAAAATTCATTGGGATAAAATAGAAAGTCCAAACATAGACCTAAGTATATAATTTAGTATGTCATAAAAGGGTTATTTCAAATCAGTTAGAAAAGATGAATTATTCAACAAATGATTTGGAGACAATCCAGATATTAACTGGAAAAAAAGTAAGCTTTCTTTTCTTTTTTTATTTTTATTTTGTTTTTTTGTAGATATATTGAGGCATAATTGATAGACAAAAAACAATACATATTTAATATAATTTCATGAGTTAGGATATATGTATACACCTGTAGTATCATCATAATCAAGGTAATAAACATATCCATCACCTACAAAAGTTTCTTTGTGTCTGTTTTTTCATTTTTTGTTGTTTATGTTTTCATTTGAGGGTGAGGAAGGGGTTGCAGGACACTTAATACGAGATCTGCCCTCTTAATAAATATTTTAAGTACACAATACTATATTGTTAATTACAGGTGCTATGTTACACAGCAGATCTCTAGAACTTATTCATCTTGTAAAACTGTAATTTTATACCCAGTAAACAACAACTACTCCCTTCCCCTCCCTCTGTCTTCTGGCAACTACCATTCTATTTTTCTGCCTCTATAAGTGTGACTATTTTAGATACCTCATAGAAATGGAATCATACAATATTTGTCTGTCTATGATTGGCTTATTTCACTTATGTGTTCCAGATCCATCCATGCTGTTGCAAATGACTGGATTTTGTTCTTTTTTAAGGCTGAATGTTACTTCAATGTACGTATATACCACATTTTCTTTATCAATTCGTTTGTAATGAACATTTGGGCTGTTTCCATGCATTAGTTGTTGTGAATAGCTACAATGAACATGGGAGTGCTAATATCCCTTTGAGATTCTGATTTCAATTCTTTTGGATGCATACCCAAAAGTGGGATTGCTGAATCACATGATAGTTCTATTTTTAATTTTTAAGGAAACTCTGTACTGTTTTCCTTTTCTCAATCTCAGTTAATTTGAACTCCCTTGTCTCTTTTTCCTGAGGCTGTGTTTAAATTCTGTGGTTATTTGTAGTACCTAGGCAACAAAAGTTCTGTGTGTCATCTGAGCCTAGGGGCATACACTAGCATATCCACTGCCTCCTTCTGGTCATTGGTGCAGGCAGAGCATATGGGGACAGGCTTTATCCCTGGTGCATGGCCCCTTCAGGTCCAACACAATCTCTGCTGCTTCTGGGAGACGTCTGAGGGTTAAGACATATTCTACATCTGTACCATGCTGGGGTACAAGACAGTTGTGTGACTGTCTAAGGTGCCACAACTCTAGTCATGACAAGCAGTCATTTTCTCCAAAAACAGCACTTCAAAAAAATGGTTGTACTAAGTGTTCTTAGTCATCCTATATACGTATACCATTAAAGATTACAGTATTACTAGGTTCCAGGTTTCTAGAGATCAAAGATGGGCAACAGCATGTATATAAGTCAGGATCCAACCGAGAAACAGAAACAGATGGGACCTTACAATCTCCCCAGTGCTCTTACTCACAGATTCCACAAATTCATTTGAAATATTGCTATTTGCCTGGAGAAACTCTACCCTCCTCCTATACCCAGCTCTGCGTTTTTATTGTCTGGGGTCTTAGCATTTTGGAAAAGAAAAGTCAGGGAAAGAATGGAAACCAATTTTATTTCACCAAACCTATACCTTCCACATCCTATCCAGCAATAAGCACAGAATAACAAGGCTGTTTGAACAGAGGAAAGTGAAAAGGAGTGAAGGCAAAAATGGGGGTGGGAGGGAGGGTTTGGATTTCAAAGATCTACACAGTGCCATATTTATCATATAAAAAGATCCTTTAAACAGACATTGTATGCCACAAAGAAAACAACTAGAGAATCAACTGATCTGCTTGACAATAATAATAATACATAAGCACACCTAAGAATGAAAGAGAGAAAACAAAACAAGTAAATTCTTTGGGCTTTCCTGGGAAATTCATCTGGATGACTTTTACTATAAACTTCTATTTCCAATTGTACATACTGAAGTACTTTATTAAATCTACAGCAATAACCATTCTCGATTAACACCCTCCCTTTTATTTTCCTCTTAAAAAGAAGCTCTCCTCCCCATCTATGTTCTTCACTTCGAAGTGCTACCACTGGGATCTTAATTCAATCAATGACCCTCCCAGCATCTCCACTGGCTCCTTCTTCTGTTATACCAACATGCTAGGGCCTCTTGACTTGTATGTACCTTCAGCCCATCCCATGTATATATTCCAGATTCATCTTCCTGCCTTATAAAAACCTGCAGTCTTGCTCCAGCCCTAAGGCCATCTTAAACCTCAGTTTCTTCATTTGTAAGTGGACATTTTAATAGTCTATCTCTTAGGGGATTATCATATTAAAACAGATAATACATGTGATGCAATTTCCTTTTTGACTATAAAATATAACATGTACCTCTCGCTCTTGAATTCAAGCTCTCCAAATTACGGCACTTTGAGAGAATGGCCATGCTAAGTGGTCTTAGTGGTTCTATCCATGTATGTCACTCGTGATTCAAGTATTACTAGGTTCCAAGGCTTGTAAAGGTCAAAGGCAGGCAGTATAGTATGGAAGTCCAGATCTAACCAAGAATCAGAAACCACTCTGAACATTTAGGTCAGAAAGAATTTTGTGCAGGAAGTTGACAATACAAGTGAGGCAAGGGCTGAGAAGCCAAATAAGGTTGGTGAGGCAACCCGACTGACACCAACAGGCTTGAGGAACAAGACAGGAGACGATGTTACGGAAGCTCCAGGCCTGGGTCACCCCGGAGAACCTAGAACCAAGGTGAGCTTCATCACAGACAGCAGGAGCCACAGAGGAGATGCAACCATACCCAGAAATGCCACTTGGGGCAGAGATCGAGGGAAAATGCCCCAGTTCCCAGTGTACTTCTCATTCCCGCAGACCCCACTTTGCTTTCCTTCTGCAGCCTCATTCTTGCCCTGTGGTCCTGACACCTAGCCTTCTTCCCCGTTCTGAACTTGGCTCGGGTGGCCTTCACATCCCTGCATCTCCAGATCCTAGCCCATCCTCACTACATAAGCAGCCCAGCTCCCAAGACCTTGCTTGAGTGGGATTTCTGTCACTTGCAAATGAAAGAGTCCTGATCTAATTCACAAATATCAACTTGGTCTGTCATTTGCTCTGTAAATCTTCCACTTTGCGCCTAAGAATAATCTTTTTTTTAATGCATTTTCTGACTTTCCACTCATTTTCATCACCAGCCGTTATCTGTTGACATTTTGGAGTTGTTTTTCATAAAGAAACATAGTTTTAATACTTTATCAGCCATTGTGTTCATAAGAACAAGTAGGAATAATAAAACCCCCGTAAACTAGAAAAGCTACACAATCTTCCAGGCTTAAGAAAAAAGAAAAACACATTTTTAAGCTAGGGGAAGGTACATCAGTGGAAAGCCTGGTGAGGCATCAGGACACCTGATTTGGCAGTTCAACACAATAAGTATATACACAGGCTTTGGAGCCAAGGTGACATCTGACAGCCCTGTGACCATCTTAAGCCTCAATTTCTTCATTTGTAAATGGACATTTTAATAGTCCATCTCTTATGGAGTTATCATATTAAAACAGATAATGCATGTAATGCAATTTCCAAAGTTCCTGGCACATAGTTAAACTGATAAAACACTAGCTATTTTTTCAATTGCTATTAGAAGTGGCAGAGGGTGAGAACAGATGGAAGACAGAACCTGGCATTACCTAAGACATTAGAAAATAAGTGAAGCGTGAATTTATGGAATTGTTGGTCAAAACATATGCCTGTCATTTTTAGCAAATTAATAAAGGATTCTCCCTGTAGCCACTTCAGTGCCTGAGGCAAAAGGAAAACTTGGTAAACCTAATCTTGTACTCACTTCAAATTCAGATATTTTGTTCATCATGCACTTTTACATTGAGTTTCCAAATATTGCATGAAATATTTTTCTTGATTACTGAGTTTTGTGGCACCCCATTAAATTTTTTACACCCAAAGTGGGGGCTTCACCATGCATTGCCCTAATTCCAAGCCTTCTGGGATCAAGTTTAGGATTCAGAAACTTATACAGTTGTGCCAAGATATTAATCAGGATAGAGAGAGTGGGTTGTCAACGCCAGCATTCTTTGAGATACATATTGCTTACCTGGTTGCATGTTGCAACCTGATCCACCTAGATTGCTGGCAGGTCATCAACTGACCTCTGCTCTGAGACCATTTAAACTTGGTCCACACTCAATCACTTCCATGCCCTCTCCAAGATGTTCAGAAAGCACTGATCTGTAATCCCACGTCTCTCTGGGGCTGCGGGTCAATTATTAGGATTCTCACAGATACTTTACCACTTCTGGCCTGCTCTGGGATGCATGGAAATTGTTCTACTCCTTCCCACGGCATGAAGAGGCGGGAACCGTGAGAAGCTGACTAAGGCCCATCCCCTGCCTGCACCACACCACAAACTTTACACTTGATGTGAAATTTCAGAAGATGTCTGGTCCTTCGCAGTCCATCTAGTTTCCCAGGCCCCTTCTGGGAATGGAGGCACAGGTCTAGTGGGCGCTGATAAATATTTAACAACCAGCTCTTCTGGGTGGATTGGAAGAGCATTTGCTGATTTCCAGAGGGTAACACTCTCACTCACCACAGCTGATTTCCAATTACCAAAGTGATACCAACACACTCACAAAACTCCTAAACATCTAACAATTGGCTCTTGAAAGCTGGGACAAGGCAGGTCCGGCACACTGCGGCACAGATTCCCTCGATTTCAGAGCCCCCAAGCCTATCCAAGGTCTCTGTCACCCTAGGATGGCAGTCAAGGAAGGCCAAAAAGCAGTGTCGGCCTCTAGTTTTCAGTGACAGCCTCACATCCAGACTCTTGTTCACCTTCTCACTTTCTTCCTTCTGGGCTGAGAGAGTCAGGAACAGAAAAGCAATGCTTTATCTAATTTTTCAAATCCACTGTTCAGGACAAACTCCTGGATACAGAGATAGATTAGCCAAGCATTTAACTCTTTTCATCATCTGACTTATCTGTGTTGTTCCCTTCCCGAAGGCAATGAATGCATAACTTTTCAAATGGAAGAACCAGTTCAGGAGATCTGAAAGGAAAAAAGCATCAGTTCATATCTCGATATATATTATTCCGCCACCTAATCAAAACAATCTCCAAAAGATAAGTGAAATTATGATCTCTTATTTAACAATTTATAATTTATCTGCTCAAAACAGATTTATTGCAGCTATGACATGCTCATCAAATTTCAGGGTCTGTGCTAGGTACTAGATATATAAAGATGAGTAAGGCCACCTAATCTTGAGTTCACAAATCTCACAGATATATTCTCTAATTAGAGTATTAGTTAAATATATATATATACTTATATGTAATTATTATAAACCATAAGTGTGTAAACATACCACGTATATAGTATATATATATATACACACACTACACATATATACATATATAGTGTATAGAGTATATAACCTTAGGTGTTAACACTTAAAAAAAAAGTGATTTATCATAAAAAAATCACCTTTAGAGGAGCAGGGGGCAGTTTTGTGTAAGGAAGAGGCTTCTAGCCATGCTCTGTTTCTTGATACAGGTGGTAATTACATTGGGGTTCACTTAACTGGTCATTATACATCTATAGTTTCATGTCCTTTTAATTTTCTTATTTATTATTTATATTTTATTATTTTTAAAAAATATCGCCTGCCTAAGTGATTTTGCCATGTGACTATGTCAAGAATTTTTTCTTTTTATATCATATATTTTTCAGTCCTAAGAACAATCTTATTCTAGGTTTCTGGCAAGTTGAGAGTTTTTAATATTTTCAAGGGCAGCTGTTGAGAAACAATATTTCGCATTTCTTCTTAACAACGATATACATGCAGCCTTGGTTTTCTTTTCTAAATAGCAATAGATATAGATATATTTTATCCTTCTTACCAAGTGGATATTAAATTACACTGAGATCAGCGTTCACTGTGGCCCAATCTTTCCCATTGGTCTAGGATTGGGGCTGGGGGTCTCCATGCATACCTATGAATAAAGGAAGCTTGGACCAGCAAGAATAGGCAATGACCCCAAGAATCAGGGCATAAGGCAAGGACATTCCCATAAACGAAAAGGGATGTAACAAAAGGGAATCTGCAAAAACTCTTAGTCCTTAGATCAGAGACCAGTGCCTAGATGTTCAAAAGGCTCATGTCAGACTCCTGACTCAGCTCCTTACTAATCATACGACCTGAAGCAACTCACTCCACCTCTGAGCCTGCTTCCTTGTCTGTGAAAAGGAAGAATAATAATAGTAACTTCTTTGGGGGGTTTTATAGGACTATAATAATGTATGTTGAGTGCTTGGTAAATGTAAGGGTACATTATCACAGTAATATGTTCATTTTAAGAGAATTTCACACTAAAACAATTGAGGTGTTTTCTAGATTTATTTTGTTCGTGTTTTATTTGCAAACTCCCCAGAAGTTAGCAATGTATTTATTATTCAGGGAGATGCTTTAGGTTGGCGTTTTATTTGGAAACTCCCCAGAAGTTAGCAATGTATTTATTACTCAGGGAGATGATTTAGGTTGTCTAACAGCTGGTGCTAAAAGAAACAATTATAATCAATTTACAGATCCCATCTAGCACAGACATTATGCAATATCCATTTGTCATTAAAAATAACTGAATATAAAAATATTATTTTCAAGTTGCTTTGAGTGCGAATTCTAACATACATTTCTAAAAACCCACAGAAATACTTAAAGTCACATTTGTGGAAGACATAAGGGAAGTTTTATATTCCACTGTTCTGCCTTTGCTTTCAAGTCTCAGGTATTCGGCGAGGCTGTTTGGGTGACCTCTCATGAAAAGCTCCACACTTTATAGGACAGCAGAGAGGTCTCAGATTAATCAACTAAGTGCCAGGAACTTGGTTTCAGAAACATTTCAGTCCTTGAGACAGACTAACTTCACTGTAACCCTCAATAGTTAGTGTGCCCATACTCCATGGATTTTGCTACCTAATTTTCCAAAAAATGGTTGAAAGAAAATTTTAAAACTCCAGGCAACTTGTCCCTGACTTATACAGTCTCACCTAGGAACACAACTGGGGCAGGTACTAACGCAATCATTCTATCTCCCTCCCTACGGCCACCTTTTTTGCCCTCCACCCACCGCACTGACACTACTCCCATCCAGCGCCCAAGTATTTGTTCCAGGGATTTCTTCAAATCCCAAATCCTTACATAATATTTGAAATTTCATGTGATTCCAATGCAGGAAAGGGGCAGGAATCCCCCCGTCATTACCTCCACGGTCTGATGACCTCCTCCTTTTCCCCTTTATAACTTTAGTAATAAAAAAAAATAACCCCACACCCAATCTTAAAAATCCCCTTCATTAATCAATCAATTAATCAATGAACAACTACTACTTCATTATGTCACTACTGTCCTCTTGTGGCTTCTATCAGCATCTATGAAATGGTGGCAGGCTAATTTATTAGCTTGCAAATAGTATAGAATCTCTGATCCTTCCCCGTTTTTGACAGACTGAGTGTCAAGTGTTGGGCCAGGTGCTGGGATGATGAGGTGGACAAGGAAGACAAGACCCTGCCCTGCGACACTCAAAATACCTTTTGGAATTATAAACAAATATCGTCAACATTAAAGAAGAAACGTTAAACAATTATATTGGCATAAGGATTAAGAAGGAATCAAACAGTGTTGCGATGGAATAATGAGAAGTCTGCTTCACACAGGTCGTTGGGAAAGTTCTTTCTGGTGGGTGGTTGAGCAGAAAGAACTTCCCCCAACGACCTGTGTGAAGCAGACTTCTCTCTAGACCTTCTCAGGGCAGGATCTTGTCTGCCTTGTCTACCTCATCATCCTAGCACCTAGCCCAACACTTGACACTCAGTCTGTCAAAAACGGGGAAGGATCAGAGATTCTATACTATTTGCAAGCTAATAAATTAGCCTGCCACAGTTTCATAGATGCTGATAGAAGCCACAAGACTGTGGACCAGAGATGTATAGTTTATTAATCACAACAATAGCAGTAGTCACAGTATTGGCATTTTTGCACCAGGTCCCTGAGCCCCAAGTCCTACAGGGTAACACCAAAAGGACCAGATGACACCTGCACACATGGTGGGTTGTAATAAAAAAGAGGTTCCTTAAGTATAGAGAATCCAAAATGTTACAATGGGCAGTAAGTATTCCTGCTCTTCACTCCAGAGGGAGACACGATCTCTATCTTCCAAGGTCATTCACTATATGAACACCGTGAAAGGACATTCTGGGACAAAGGCAGTCAGTGCCTCTCTTGCAAGATGTGCAGAAACACAACAGAGCCTGGAAAACTGCCGACGAGTAGAGAATCGAAAAATATTTGTTGATTGAATGAATAATGAATCAGAGGTAGAATTAAAAATATAAAATAAAGGAAAAAGTAAAGTACAATAAAATAATAAAATAAAATAGGAAACCTCTTTTTTTCTCAAAGACACCTCTTTACCTAATGGTATGCCGGCAAAATGTTTAACAACTAACTCTTGGAGGGAAAGGAAGGCCTTGATTTGTAGCATTTTTCAATTTCCTTGGCAAAAACGTTCCCGCCATGACCAACTACCAGCTGCTGATATCACTGAATGTAGAGCGGGTGAGAGTAACACACCATTATATAGTATTTCACTGCACAAATAGCAAACACCTCAATGGGTGATTTTACTACTATTAATATGGTAAAAATGCAGTAAAATAACTAGGAAGCGATGAGTTTGAGTGTATTCTCCTAGTTTTAAAAACAATTGTAAGTTTATATGGTTTAATTTTTAATAATGTCTTTGTTTAACGACTGACTCACAAATTCTTGAAAACTTAACAATAGACTCTTATGACTGGATACAAGCCAGCTCTGACAGACCACGGCTCTTACCATTGTCCTTTACTATCCCCTCCTTGTCTTTGGCGCCATTCTTGTTCCTCCAGCCTCATTCCTAGATCTTCTATTTCTCTCAAACTTGGCTCCTCATCCTGCGTCTCAAGGCTGAGCTCGGCCTCCCTTCTTTTCACCACTCCCACCCACCTGGTCCCATTCCTGAAAGCCTTCAGGTCTGTACTTCACCACCCCCACCCCTCTCCCACCCCCACACACACAACACACACACATACACGTCCCGCCCACAGAGGCACCCTGGAGAAGAATCCGGGAAATTCCACTTAGCCTTCCTCAGTAATTGAGGCCACAGCAGGGGAGAGGGGCATGCATTCCCAACGCATTTTCTCATGGAAACATCGGCACAACTTTTTGTTAGGCTCTATTACTTTGGGTGCCATATTTTAAGTACATCATGTATTATAATAGGGATTTATAAACAAATCTGAGGTGCTGATCTCTCTTCTTGAATAAAAAATGCATTGGGTTTTCCAAATGTGGAAAGAAACTTTGAGAACATACTCAAATAGAAGACTACTTGATATGTATTTATATACATTTTATTTATTTAACTATGTCCACCAGAGGGCAGCAAAAAAAAAACTGTATGTAAAAATATTTACTCAATACTGAAATTAAGAGCAAACCTGTATTACTACTTGCTGATAAACAGGAAACTGTTAGAGTCCTGGAGAGCAATGTGACTTCAAGTTTATGTGACCAAAAAAAAAAAAAACCCGACAACAACAACAACAACAAAAACACTGAGGAGATTTTCTTAAAACTAAAGGAAAAAAAGCATGAATGCATGAATGTTCCTATTTCTTTTTTGAGAGTTTCAATATTATGGAGAAATATCATTTCATTTTTTTTAACTTCAAAGCCTCAATATTAACTTTCATGGTAGTTTAATTGATCCTTTTAACATATATTATTTGAACATTTTTTATGTTCAAAACATTGTGCTAGCAATTACTACTTCTGAAGCATAACTTGAGAAATACAGAAATGACAGCCTATCTTTATCAGGGTTCTCCAGAGAAACAGGCCAACGGGAGATATATATGTATAAAGAGATCTATTTTAAAAAATTGGCTCGTGTAATTACAGAGGATGGCAAGTCGGGAACCTGTAGGGCAGGTCGGCGAGCTGGAAATTCAGGCAGGAGTTAACGCTGTGGTCTTCAGACACAATTTCTTCTCTAGGAGACCTTAGCTTCTGCTCTAATGGCCTTCACCTGACTATACGAGCCCTGCCCACATGATTGAGGTTAACGTCCTTTACGTAAAGTCAGCCAATGGTAGATGTTCACCATATCTACATGAAGAGGCTTCACAGCAACACCTAGATTAGATTTTAATGAAGTCCTGGGTACTACAGACTAGCCAAGTTGACGAATAAAATTAACCATTACATGGTTCCAAAAATGTTTCCCCTCTCCAGGCGCCCTGTCCCAGAAATGTCACCCTTGGGAAACCATGCTTTGAGTCATGGATTACTCCTCCCAGATACCATCTTTTAAAACACATACATCCCTGGTAGGTTAATAGACCTAGTGAGACACTAATATTTGCCTGCCAGCTTATCACATACACTGCTCCAGACAGAAGAGAGTCTGTGGAGTCCTGAAGCAGAGTAGCAGGAGGTTCTGAATGCTAAAAGGGAAGCTGTGACTTATCATCCACAACCAGCAATTTCCTAATTTTACATGCAATTTCCCCTCTCCGATGGTGTTTGTATTTTTGGTGTGTTGTGAGAAACTATATTGTTGTTTTTAGAAACTAAATCTAACTTGTAACTCGGCAACTAAGCAATGACAGCATGATGCCTCTCTAACTCCTGTTCTGTGTGCTCTGCAAAGTTTCAGTTTAAAATGCTTTTCTTGTTGTTCTTCAATCAAGAGTCCTCAAAAGAATGCATGACCTAACTCTGATAATGAGGAAACAAGAGACAATCCCCAAATGAGAAATGTTCTACTAAAAATGGGGGAGTGTGTTCTTTAAAAATGTCAATATCGTAGAAGACAAAAAATAAAGGCAAAGAGGAATATAGACAGTGGATTGGATAGAGATGAGGGTTTGGGCTTTTTCTTTCGTTGGTTTGGTTTTTGTTTCATTTTGTCTTGGGTTTCTGTTTTGTTTAGTTTTGAGTTTGATAAATGCTGTGATTGTGTATGGAAGAGTGTCCTTACTGTTCGGGGTAGACTGAGTTCAGAAAAATATATAAAGAATACGTATATATGAGAAGAAAGAGCAAGAGATGGAGCAAGTGGAACAAAATGCACATGAACGAGGGTGAGGAACATACAGGTGTTCTTTGTGCTGTTCTCACAACTTTTCTTGTCTTGAAATTGTTTCCAAATAAAATTTTTTTTTAAAGTTTACTAGAATTAGCTATGCTCCATTGTAAGAAGTTCCTTCATATGCTTTAAATTAATAGTGATACTGCTTTGGGAAATCAACTCATCAGGATTCTAGCTCACATCATATCACATCACAGTCCAATTGAGTGGCAATGAGAAAAAAAGGCTCTGTCCTATGCCCACAACTTTGGGACCAGGGTCCTTGCCACCAAAGAGGCCTCATCTTCCTTTGGATCCCTAGAGTCCTCTCCAACCAGCCAGGGAATAAAAGAGATTTGCAAATGGGAGGTTCTCTACGTGCCAGTCTGGAAATGGTTCCATCATTCCCACTCACGGGCCATTGCTCAGAATCCTCATATGGCTACATCTACCTGCAAGAGAGCCTAGAAAATGTCATCTACCCGAGGGCTCAGGAAGAAGATAATACAGAGGGTGGGGAGCACTAGCATCTGCCACGATTAGTATTTTATTTTACAGAGATTCGGGAATACTTAACTAAAAAACAGAGAGAAGAAATAACTTCTCCTGAGTCAAGCAAACACAGAAAATTATACATGTAAACCATGAGATCAAATACTGTGTTTCTCTCTCAAACTCTTTCTCTTCATGGAGGACAAATAGTCAAGATGGTGGAGTTGAAACTGGAAGGAACTTAGTATCAGAAACTGGTTTTTAAGCAAGCAGCCACAGAAGTCATTCTATATGTGGGCACCACAGTATTAACAAAAACACAGAGCCACTGATACCTGCAAAACTTAGGTTCAAGCTCAGGGATGATGCACGCACCTGGGATAAGTTTGTTAGGGCTGTGGACTTGCTCCTCCCGTCTGCCTATCTAGTCCTCTCTTTCCCATCCTTCTCTTTGTAGGTACATCTCAAATTATGTCTCTTTCATGAAACCTCTTTGCTCCAGATCACATTAATTTCTTTCTGTTTGTCTCTTATTGCCTCTATAGCTAAAATGAAATGTTTTAGACTGTGAAAACTCTTTTGTGTGTAATTACTGAAGGTTCAGGAATATGGATGGTCTCTATTTTGTACACTTTACACTTAGCCCTGTGTTGGGCCCATAAAAAGAGATGACTAAATATCTCTTACTTGATTTGATTCAATTTTTGGAGTTGGGCAAGAGGGCTGTCTCCTTAGAACACCTGGATCTTAGTTGTGCATGTAAATCATTTGTAGTCTCCTTTAGCGCACTCTCACAAACAACACAAGTGACACTTAGTAAGAGACTGCACTGAGCACCGTCACTTGAATAAAATGCTAAAAGAGACATTCTTTTTAATCAAGTCACATTTTTTTCCCTCAAACCCTCTTATAAAGACTTTGGTGATTGATAAATAAATAAATAAATAAATAAATAAATAAATAAATAAAATTTAAAAAAGATGGATACTATCTAGTACCCCAGATTAAAACAAGGATGGCAAAAGCAACATTCTGGAAAAAGGACTGATTTCTGGATTTTGCTCCTCTAGGTCCCAGATGCAGACAGCTGTTTTCAGGTAGTGTCTTCCCCGTTTAGTCACCTATGACAGCATGTAAAGCATATGCTCACTCAAGAACTTCGTGACAATAAAAGGATTAATTTAGACTGAATGGATCTGCATTGTAAAATAAAAAATGACATATTTTACTATATAGTCCACTAATAATAAATATAAATATAATCATAATTACAAACTCAATACAAATAATAAACAACATACAGAAAAATTCTCATATTAATTCCCAATATTTTCTTCAATATGTCTCTGGTGAAAATCCTTAGATGATTCTTAAGAGAATCATTACTGCTGGGATTTGATATAGGTCCAATTTCTCTTGTCTTCTGCTTTTCCATTTTCTGTTGAAAGCCACATATTGTTTGTGGTTTTATAGGCGTGCATCAGAGGTCACTTCTTTCTAGCAGAATCATTATTTTTACTATCTGCTCATGGGCTTGTTCAATGTTCCATTTAATATCCACTCTTAATAGTTATGCTGTTAACACAGTTGTCTTCACTGCTCTCCACTATATCTACAAAATGCCATCTGCCACTTGTTGCCATTCTATGCCCTCTGTGTCCACTGTGAGTCTACTCTACATGAGGTGCTATTTTCCTCACATTTGAAGACAAAAAAGCTACTTATACGAGCAGAGTTGAAAAGAGAGTAACAGGGAGGCCATGCTTACCACTCCTAAAACAGCATCAACTTTCGACCTAGAAGGTGAGTGAGCTCAGGAGTATTTATTAACGCTCAATGTCAAATGGACAACAGTAGAGCATGTATTATATTCTTCAATATTTCTATAGGCAATCTAGCAAAGTATTAAGGAAACAAAATTACTTCCTGAAATGCATTGAAATATTAAATCAGTGGCAAATACAGATTGCCAGACATTTCAGAGAAGTATTTTCTTCCATGACTGTCAATTGATGTTTCTGCTTTCTGAAATTTCTTAGCTGAAATGTCTCACCTCTCTTCTCAGGAGGAAAGAAACATTTCATATTTTCATAAATTATGTTTCTAACATTCACATAATAAAAACTATTATAAGTGGTCTCAATAACCAAAAGAGTTTGCAACAGTCTTTCATGTGAGGACACCCACACCATCACACTCTGAAGTGAACAGAGTCACGGTAACTCATGACAAATGCAATTCTCTGCTCACTTAACTCTGGTTTATGATTCGACACATTTCCTACCTTTAATCCATTCAGTCAATTCCCACACAAGCCTATTGAGGTCAAGCCCACAGAGTTCAATTTAACAGGGATCAGTTATAGCTTCACTCCTCTGATTTGTAACAAACCACTAAAACTTTCCTCTTGATCAGTCCTCCTACAAATTCACCTCAAGGGCCATAACTGAAATCAGACAAGATATTCATCACAACTATTTGAAAAACAACTCCAAATGCATGCCCTGACATGGGTCAAAAAAACCCAGTTGCTCCAGGAAAGATGACATGCCTTAACTGGTTTACAAATCTTGCAGGCAGCAACGATAAACATAGAGCCTTTCTTATGCCACTTACAATATCATAAATTTTCAGAAGATATACACAGCCTTTTGGCTAAGGTTAACAAGTTTAACCTACCATTTAAATAACATATTTCATGATGAAAATCATGTTGTATAATATACCGTAATTACCATTTGTCATTCACATATAGAAATTCAGCACATTTTATATCACCTAATCAAGATCAATACTGCATTTGTCACTGCGTTTATTTCTACCTATGTCAAAACTGACAAGTACAATAGTACGCTTATAGCACTCAAACAAATAGCAAATAGCACTCAAGGATTTAGCAAATGGTTAGTTGGGATTCTGTTTTAGAATAACTGACTTTTAAGGTTCATGGATCATTTTGATCAATGATCACACTACTTCTAAAACTCTATTTTAAGTTTCTAATATAACCATAGTGTGTAACATTGTGTGTAACATGAAATGAGTATCAGAGACATGACTCGTTATATTGGTCAGGGTTCTTCAAAGAAGCAGAACAAATGGAATATGGGTATTTAAGGAATCTATTTAAGGAACTGGCTCACCTGACTATGGAGGCTAAGAAGTCCCAAGATGCAGTCCTCAGGTTGGAGACACAGGAAAAGCCAATATTTCAGTTCGTGTCTAAAGACAAAAAAAGATCAATGTCCCAGCTCAAAGCCGTCAGACAGGAGTTCCCTCTTACTTGGCCTATTTGTTCTATAGTCTTCAATTGACTGGATGAGGTCCACTCACATTAGGGAAAGCAATCTGCTTTCCTTAGTCTACTGATTCAAATTAATCTGATCCAGAAACACCCTCACAGACACAACCAGAATGTTTAGCCAAATGCCTGAGTGCACTATGGTCCAGTCAAAGTGACACAGAATTAACCATCACACCCGTATATACACAAAAAGCTTATCATTTAAGGAAGAAATGAGACAAACACAGTAGTGTTTAACAATAACAAAATGACATAACTAAGTGCTATATTGAATGGTAATGCCTATAATTCCTATAGAATTTCAGTAAAAGAACAAACAGAATTTCTGATTAATTGTGTAATAAATGTTTTCATTTGTCTACAGGTGATTAAGTCCAAAGAATTAAAGGGTAAATAAGAATTGACTGTTCATCAACAAAAAGGAGCAAAAAATAAAATGCCTTAAGTGACTTAAAAATGAAAAAAAAAAATAAAACCTCAAGCACAGGTATAAGGGAGAAAAATAACACATTGCCTCAACATTTTTCCTGTCTGAATCTTTACCATTTTCTACCTCCATGTGAAAGACTGCTTTAGCTATGAGAAAATTGCTTTCGATGCCACATATTCCAAAAACACCTGCTGGTCTTAAGCGTCGCAGCAAATTATTCAGCCTGCTTGGAAGTCTTAGGTTATAAATTTTATATTCATAGCTTCTCAAAAAATTTTAGAGGTTTTCAGCAGAAGGGATAAAGCAAGTGATTCCAAGTTAGACAATCTCTCAGAGTAACAGGTATTATTCACTACCTTAGTGTGCTACCCACTACCCATCAGATTCTATTCTCTCACAGGCAGTATTTTAATGAAAGAGGTAAAAAGTATGTCACATTGAGTTATTTTTCCAAGGATTAGGCAATGACATATAAGCAATTTCTTGGCTAATCTTCATAGCAGTTTTTACTAGGAACTGATACTAGAAACTATTATGTAAAAGTCTGACAATATCTCTCTAATCTTTCTTGAAGATAACAATCCCAAACAGCCTTGGAGTCATCAAAGACTTTGCAGCTGAAAATGCATCACGTTTGTTCAGCTTAAACGTCAGTATTTCTAGATCAACTCACCAATCTTAAGTAACCACAGTTTTCCAACAAAGCTCAATAGCCTGGCAGAGGCTGACTGAATGCCGGCATTACGCTGACAGGAATGGCAAAATCTATTCCATTTTTCTTGATTCTCCCAGCTGTCTTACGACAATGATTTTTCACTGGTTACTCCCTTTTCTGGCATCAGACTGATTGAAATTATGTCTCTCAAATTTTTCCTGTAAAAACAGAACAGCCTTGCTCAGCCGTGGAGGATTAGACATGAGCAGATGGACGTGAGTGTCCCTATCTCCCATGAACAACATTCGGCATGGAGCAGATCGCGGAGTTCCCACGGTTCAAGCTAGAGAGCTGGGAAGCCTTGGTGCTGAGAGTTTGAAGGGTTTGGTACTGGGAGAGTGAGGCCATAGAACAAAGAATTTTAGAAAACCCACACAAATGGAAGAGACTACTTCTTCAATAGGAGGGTCCCACCAGGAAACCCAAGTAGACGAGATGGGATTACCTATACCTCACTGGACACCAGCCAAAGAAAACAAGGCACTAAACAGGCTAATCACTCTTCAGAAGAAACCAACAAAAATAAAGATGGTAGCCGACACCAGAAGGCTGCCTCCACACTGCGTTGAACAATTCAAACTTTTCTCAGAGCAAACATGCCACCTTGGAGAAAAGGAGGCAAAGAGACCAGATGAGAGGCAGGGGAAGAGTCCTGATAAAGAGTCTGTACTCTGAACTGATGGACTATTATATTCTACCATCCCCTAACGACTAATCAAAAAGACCGCATCAATCACAAAGAAACTTTTGTTAAGCCAGAAGAGACTGAGCTACCTTTAACAGGCAAGTTAAGTGTTTTCTAGCATGTTCATGCTCTCACTAGCAACAGAACTGAGGTATCCAGAGCTAGATAAGATGTATTATAGCAAATAAAAGCACCATGTTTGTGAGATATGTACTGCAGTGTAAATTTAAACCCCCAAATTCAGAAATGAGTAAGATGTACTTCATACATTCCTTGAACTCACACTTTATACAGTGAAAAACTCCATAAGAACATGTGTTAAATGGAAAAATAAAATAGGTCTAAGCACAAAGGTAGCCCAAATAATAAACTCATAAAATACACGTGGAAAGTAAGAGGAGGATAAAAAACTTTCTGGAGAAGAGAACTACGTGGGGCTTAGAGGATAGATAGGAGTTCATCACGCATTGGTGAGAGTTCCACGCAGGTACAGAACAGTAGGTCAAAGGTGCTGAGGAATGGAAGAGTTATGAGTGCCCAGATTTGTCTCACTGGAGCATAACAGAGAAACCTAATCTTCAGATAGAATTCCATTCTCTGGTGACAAATACTGTAGCTTAGAGCAGGGGTCCCCAACCCCCGGGCCACAGACCAGCACGTCAGTGACCTATTAAGAACCAGGCCACACAGCAGGATGTGAGCAGTGGGCAAGCAAGCGAAGTTTCATCGGTATTTGGAGCCGCTCCCTGGTGCTAGCATCATTGTTTCAGCTCTGCCTCGGATCATCAGGCATTAGATTCTCATAATTAGATTCTCACTGGTCCCTGGTGCCAAAAAGGTTGGGGACCACTAGCTTAGAGGACTGAAACTATTGTTTCAAGATGTTAAAATTCAATTTTTAAAGAGAAAATATTAAGAGTGTAGTCAGTGGAATGGGGAGAAAAACTGTAGTATTGTTCAATCACCAAAAATTAAAAGATAAATTTGTGAGATTATTGTTCCTGTCCTCAATTCAGAAAACAGACTCCATATGGTTACAAATATTTATTTCTAGGATGTAAAAAATAAGATCTGTTTTCATTCTATCCAGTCTCAAGATCTTTAGTAATTTCCAGTTTTAAAGAATAACAAGTCTCCACACAGGAGGTGTCTTATGTCACTAATTAACCATTTTCTTTTGAAGACTCTTAACAACTATTAACAATGTTTATCCTAGTGATTTTTGTGTCCTATTGACAGTAGTTGGGTATTTTTAAGCTACTATTTTATATATTCTTTATAATTCTTGCTCAAAGGTTATTATGCACTATTTTCTTTAAGTGGTAGTTTAAAAACCAGCTGTTTCAAATGACCTCAACAGTATTTTTAATGGTTACTTTTTTCAGGTGAAATTCAAAGATTAAGCTGAAGAACAGAATAATGATTTCATATGAAAAGAAGCACTTTTAGACCATAGCCAAGACTATGCGGGCTGTTTTAGAAATACACGACATGACCTAGCATCAGTCCCCAACCTTTTTTGGCACCAGGGACTGGTGCTCCTATGAGAATCTAATGCCTGATGATCTGAGGTGGAGCTGAGGTGGTGATGCTAGCACTGGGGAGCAGCTGTAAATACAAATAAAGTTTCGCTTGCTTGCCCACCGCACACCTCCTGCTGTGCTGCCTGGCTCCTAATGGGCCATAGACGGGTACCGGTTGAGGACGCCTGACCTAAGGGATTTAGGAAGGCCCACCTTCCCAAATATATTTCCTCTATTTGCCAGGGCACCAAGGATGCTCTACTAAAGATAAATGGCTCTGAATTTCAAAAATTTGTTGACCATCATTAACCTTGTATTATAGCACCAGTAGTACCCTGTAAGGACTAACACTAAGACATTATCAAAAAATAGCTTTTAGCAGCATTTCCCAGCAAGTGTTTGGTGCTTCCGAAAGGGATTCTATGCCCAAATAAGGTTAAGAAATACTGAGCATTATTTTTCTTAGAGAGTCACAATATATGTTAGTGTTTTAAAAGCTCTGAAAAGACCAATGTTTAGGGAAAAAAAAGTCTTAAATTTTTTAAAACTCAGCAATTCCAAAACTCAGCTGACATTAGGATTTTTCTGGCTGCTGAGAATTAATAACAGTAGCTGGGGGAAAAAAGCAAGACATCGAAAATTAAACAAAAAAGAGATGATTGGATTAGGGCCAGGAAGGGGAGCTCAGGTGACTGAGAGTGCTGACAATGAACATGGACTGTTCCCAAGGGAAAATTCAACATATCAACTCTTTCCCTTGGACAGGTCCTAGGGATGATCCCGTCCTTAAGATGGATAAAATTCATTTGGTCTGGACAGCTTCCATTTTATTGGAGGCGGGTCTGCACAGAATCGCCTTCGTTAAGATGTTTTTGAAGATTATATCAGTATCATCAACAGACCACACAGGAGATGGTCACAGGAAACTCGCTTCTGCACTTGCTATGTGGAGGAAATCAAGAACATTGTCTTGTTCAATGCCCATTATATAAAGCACCACACTGAAATGCTCTTTCAGAACTGAGTGCTAAAAACAGACATTTTTGCCTTCCATAAGGAAATGAGATATCTCCTCTTTTCTGAAAAGAAGTATTATGTCTTTCTACTTGTTTTGAGTATCAGGAAGCCCAAAGCTAAATGTCAAAGCAAATATAACAACCATATAGGCCTTTATGCCCTGGATGTTTGGAATCTTCTTCCTATTCTTACTGATGCCTCCTCAGTCATGACTCTATTTCTCATTCCCCGTTACTTTATTGTCTTTGCTTGTGATAAACCACCATAAACCCATCTGGGAATAGGAAAGAGGACAGGTGAAGAGATGGAAAGATAAAGACAAACAGAAATGATTGACTCCCGCGAGATCTATATGGAACACACCACCAGTACCTTACATGGGGCCTGGAATATCAATAATATCTAATAATTTCTTATATATTTTTAAGTGATAAAGCGTTCCCCAATTATATTTGCCCCATCAAGATCTCCAGAGACATGTGTTTCTTACTGAAAGTTGTGTCAAGGATATCAAGCACAGGTTAAGGCTGCCAGCTCCCACCAGTGCTTAGATTGAAGGGATTCTGCTGGGGCAGGGGTCGGCGGGGTAGGCTGAGGCATAACCTCAGAGTGGCAGTGAGAGGGCACTGGAAATAGGCCAGAGGACCTGACCGGTAACTAACTCCAAGGGAGACCCTTCCTACGGCTCTGCAGAGGGCTGAGAGGGAGTCCACCTTTTCGGCTGAAATCAGGTTGATCTGCTAATAAAAGAATGAGGCATGACTTACAGGAGGAGATACACACACACACACACACACACACACACACATCTTTCTTGTGTTTGAGTGAGGGGGCATGAATTTGGAGGGCAAGAAACCCCATATTATCTACTGAGAATACATTCTGTAATGAGAAGAAATTGTAGGACAAGCATTTGTATTCCAAAGGGCTTAAAAACATGTCAATATATAGTTGATTGTTCACATCATAGAAATCACATTCAGATATGGCTCCTGAATATCACATTGCTGACTTTATTATCTATTAATAAGCTGAACCACAAGTATTTTAATGTTATAACTTGAAGGTTAAAAGCTCCCTCTCTCACTCCTGAGAGATGAGCGGGCAAAGAGTAAAAATACCAGAATCTATAGAGCTGTGACAGGAACTTTGATTCTGATTATGGTTTTCTCAGGGCACAATTATGGTCTGGTCTGAGGGCTCCTTATATGTGATACTTTGTAAGTTAGCTATTCTGGAGAAATTACTGGATGGGGTAGCATTAATGCTTTCCAATAGAAACTACATCGATTTATTCATTACAACAAACACAGAGGGCTCTCCATGTCCTGCCACTGCAATGGGGGATGGCCCTTATAAAGTCCAAAAAAACAAGATCCCTGCCCTGATGGGGTTAGTTAAGGGTCCCAAAGTTCTGACTTTTTTCTTATCAGTTGACATTTAGCATCTTTCAAAATCTCCAACCTTCTGCAGCAGGGAGAGAGTATCAGCAGGAAAGGGTGTGGTACTCCTAATGAGTGCACTTGCTTTGGGCTCTTTATTGATTTTCTCCTGAATTCTCTCTGAAACCTGAACTGAATAACCCTGGCAGCCCACCGTGCCTTCCTGATATATGAGTTGTATACTACCGCCGATAATTCTGTTATTTGAGATTCGCCAGAGCCTGGAAGTAAGAACAGGAAGTCAGGTGCCCACACTTCTAAACAGGGTTTTTGTTTTTTGTTTTTTAAAGGAACTTCTGGTAATCCTGGGCCTTATGTCTCCTAACCTCACATTTCTATTAATTTCATCTCAATTTCTCTCCTCTCGTTTCACCCAAATTTCTTTCAGATAGATCTACCCTCACCACTTTCGTTCATCTCCCACCCATTCTTCTACTCACTGCCCTCCTCACTCCATCCAAACCGCCTCCCTAATAGGCACACTGCCTGCATCAGGAAATCTGAAGAACAATCTTGAATCCTTTTACTTGAGTTCTCAACAACATTCAACACATATAGCCACAGTCTATTCTTAAATATTCATACTCCTTGACCTCTGTTAGACTAGACCCTCCTAGGTTTTTTTTCCTATTCTCTAGCCACTTCTAGAATGTTCTTCTCATTATATTCTTGATACCTCTTCTATCTCTATCTAACAATTATACATTGAATTCCATCAGAAAAGTATTCTAGACACTCTGTGAACGTCACTCTTCATTCTCACACAGGGACAGGAGTTGGATGTGAATGGCGCCTCTTTGCCAATAATTCTAACTTGTATTCCCAGCTGAGAGCTTCCTTTTAAAGCAGATCTATAAGTTCACACCCTATGCAACATCTTCATCTGTGCATTTCAATAAACCTCGGTACTTCATATATTCAAAACTGAACTCGAGACTTGCTTTGCCTGCAGTGTGCTACCTCAGTAAATTTCTCAAGACAAAAACCCAGGAGCTTTCTCTGACACCTTTGTCTCCACCACTGCCCATATCCAATCACCCGCTAAAGGCTGCCGATCCTTCTTTCTACATACATCTTGAACCACATCCACTTCTCCTTACTCAAAGGCCGCCACCATAGGCCAAGTCTCCAAATGAATCCCCACCTGAACTAGTACAGCAGTCTTCTAAACCAGTGGTCTCCAATCTTTCTGGCACCAGGAACCAGTACTCCTATGAGAATCCAATGCCTAATGATCTGAGGTGGAGCTGAAGAGGTGATGCTAGCACTGGTGAGTGGCTGCAAACACAGATGAAGCTTAGCTCACTTGCCCATTACTCACCTCCTGCTGTGCAGCCTGGTATCTAACAGGCCACAGACCAGCGTTGGTCTGCGGCCCAGGGGTTGGGGACCCCTGTTCGAAATGATCTTCCCGAATTACTTCCAGCCTTCCACGAGTCCACTCTCCACACATCAGCCAGAGTATGATTTTGTAAATGTGTAAGAAGTATGAATTTAATACAATCAGAGAATTCTATTGTGCAGAAATGTAACATTCTTTAGCTCTCTAAAAATCAACTTAGTTCTAAAGCCCCATATATACTTAGAAGTAGAAAACTGAATCTTGACAAATCAAAGTACGGTCCATCATTTGGGTTAAATGCACCAATAACCAATCAACCAACTCAAGAGTCTCCTCCGAATTCTCTAAACTGTTTCTTCAAACTAACAATGATGTGATGCAGTGATGATTACATATTCTCCCAGCCTCAGGAGGGTGGGGTATGAAATAACTCTTCTACAATTATCCTTTATTCTTGGTGACTTGCTGAAATTTGCCTCATCCTGACTGACCCCAACCAATGATGTCCTCTGTCCTTCCACAGCTTCTGATAATCAACTCACTGATGATGATGATGACTGGCTTTTACTTTAAATCCTCTTCATATATCAACTCGTTCAATCCATAAGCTTTTGTGTCCATCTACTGTCTCTCAGAACGTTGTACACCCCATCTTCCCTTCAGGAAACACAGTCTCTGTGGCTCTTTTCACAACCCACTGCCTGTACATGCTGAACTCTCTCATCTGCCCTCAAGTCTATTCAGCCCAGCATCTCACTTAACCACCATTTTTCTATCACTCGGGTGTCATGGTGGGCATGAGGCTTCTCTATGACAGCTGTAGTCTCCCATGCTCCTCCCAGAAAAACAAGATATGGGCTCTTTCTGTTTTCATAGGTCAGATGTTCTTATAATTTCCCCAATCTTATCCCCATTGACATCTAAAACTTGGGAGGTAGAAGGATACCTCAACCCTTTCTTAGAAACCCACACTAACTACTAACCCTCTTGCTCCCTTTTCTCAATTCTGAAGCTCTGAATTAAAAAAACAAGAAAGAATTGCCAAGAATTAAAAAAACAAAAAACAAAAAATATGTCAGAGGAAAACTGGCTTTGACTGTATTCTCTCCCTCACTCTTGTTTATGGATAAATTCTCTGCACCCTTTCTTCAGGCTTTGACAATCGATGTTAGTTTTGGGGAGAGTCATAAAAATTTTTCTGGCTCAAGAATCAGGCTCTTCACTAAAAACTTAGGCTTTCAATTATACCTCAGTAAAGCTGAAATAAAACTTAGGGCTTTCAAGATCCTTATTGCTCTGGGTTTCAAAAAATCAATTGACTCTTTTTCTAGGCTGAATTCATTCTTCCTTTTAGGTAATAGATGCCACTGCCTGAAATAGTAAAGACCATGGAACACTGAAAGGAAAAAAAAAGTAGAAAAGGAAAAATATCTGTTTAAAAAACCTCCAAACTTTATCCTGAGACAAATGCAAATAGGATTAGGCTCCCATCCCAACATACACATGTCCCTCTTGAAACTCTATGATTTTTGATTGAGATATAATTGACATATAACATTGTGTAAGTTTAAGATATACAATGTGTTGATTTCATACATGTATATATTGCAATATGATTCCCATCATAGCACTAGCTAACATCTCTATCAGGTCACATAATTGTTTCATTTTCATGGTGGGAACAATTAAGATCTAGTCTCTCAGCAACTTTGAAGTTTATAATACAATATGTTGTCTATCATCGCTATGTCGTACATTAGATCTCCAGGACTTATTTATCTGCAGCTGCAAGTTTGCACCCTTAAACAGCTCCCCTATTCACCCATCCCTCAACCTCTTTGTTTTTATGAGTCTGGCCTTTTAATTATACTTTCTATTGATGTATAACTCATATATAGAAAAGCATACAAATCATGAATGAACAGTTTGATGAATTTTCACCAAGTGAACACACACCCTTGTCAGGGCCACAGGGCAGGAAGTAAAACATGACCAGCATCTCACCTACACCCCCAAAAGATACTACTATCCTGACTTCTATTACCATCCATTAACTTTGCCAGCTTTTAAACTTTATATAAATGAAATCATACACTGTTTTTCCTTGTGGCTTTTTTCCCCTCAAACTTATGTATGTGAGATTCATTCAAAAGTGTTGTCCATGACAACACTTATTCACTGTCATTGCTTTGTAGGTTTCCATTGTACGACTATATCATTATTTATTTATTCATTCTGTCGCTGATAGACATTTTGGTTGTACCCCATTTAAGGCTATTGTGAACAAAGCTGCTAAGAACACTCACATACATGCCTTTTGGTGCACATATGTATGAATTTGTTGGTATACATCTAGGAATAGTATTATTCATGCATAGGGTTATATGTTTAGCTATGTAACAGATATTTCCAAACAAATTTTTAAAATAGTTGTACCAGTTTAAACTCCCACTAGTAACATTTAGGAATTTCAATTGCTCCACATCTTCACCAACACCTCACCAATACTGATGGCCTTCTATATGGTATATGGTATATGGTATATAGTATATAGTATATAGTATATAGTATATAGTATATAGTATATAGTATATAGTATATAGTATATAGTATATAGTATATAGTATATAGTATAGCTGTTCTTGTGAATGTATAGAGGTATCTTATTGTGTTAAAATTTTCATTTCCCTGGTGACTAAGTTAACCTTTCATTTGCCTTTTTGCCATTTGGAGGAAATTTGTGAAGTGCTTGTTAAAGTCATTTGTCATTTTTCTATTAGGTTTCTGTCTTTTATGGTAATTCTTTATGAGACATACATATAGTGATTACCTTTCATTTCACTCTTTGACTTGCCTTTTGCACTTCTTAATGAGGTCTTTGGATAACCAAAATCTTTTATTTTAATATAGTCAAAATCATCAATCATTTCCTTTATGGTTAGTTCATTTTGTATTCTCTTAAGGAAGCTTTGCCTACCATAATGCCACCTAGATATTCTCCTATGTTATATTCTCAAAGCTTTACTTTTCACACTTAGATAAAATCCACTAGGAATTCATTGTTGTACATCACATATGGTAGTAGCCATTTTCACTTTTTTCCATATGGCTATCTAACTTACCAGCACCATATATTTAATAGACTATCTTTTGCCTACTATATTACAATAGGATACTTTTGTCCTAAGTTATGTCACCATATATGTATAATGCTACTTCTGGGCTGTTTTGTTCCTGTGGTCTATGCCTATTCTTATGCCAATACCACTATGAGATAATAGAAAATACATATATTTGTCTCTGCCCCCAGTTCCTGGCACAGAACTCCTAAAACCCTTGTGATTTCCTAAGTGATAAGAGCATCTCTTGTTCTAATATCTGGTCTTGGATCCTGGCCCTGACACAGGGCTCTAAAACTCTTGTAAATTCCTAAGTGAGAAAAACACCTGGAGCATACCTTGTTCGACTGAGACAACTCTGAGTGGGCTCCTGAATGGCTCGTGGATAGGGCCTGGTCACCAGAAAACCAAGCCATGATGAGAAGCTTGGAATTTTCAGCCTCAATCCCCATTCTGCAGAGAGAGGAGAGGGATTAGAAATGGAGTTAATAACTGATCATGCCTACAGGATAAAGTATCCATAAAAATCCCCAACATACAGGGTTTGGGGAGCTTCCAGGTGGGTGTACACATCCGCATACCAGGAGGGTGATACACCTCGACCCCACAGGGACAGAAGCTCCTGCACTTGGGACCCTCCCAGAACTTGCCTTATGTGTTTCTTCATCTGGCTGTTCATCTATATCCTTACAGGGGTCCCCAACCCCCAGGCTACAGACCTGTACTGGTCCGTGGCCTGTTAAGAACCCAGCTGCACAGCGGGAGGTGAGTGGTGGGCAAGTGAGCGAAACTTCATCTGCATTTGCAGCCGCTCCCCAGCACTAGCATCACCACTTCAGCTCCACCTCAGATCATCGAGCATTGGATTTTCATAGGAGCACCGGTCCCTGGTGCCAAAAAGGTTGGGGACTGCTGCTTTATCATATTCTTTAATAAATTGGTAAACATGTTTCCCTGAGTTCTGTGAGTTGCCCTAGTGTTACTCAAATTAATTGAACCCAAGGAGGAGGTCATTGGAAGCTCTGATATATGGCCTGGTCAGAAGCACAGGTGATAACCTGAAGTTGTTACTGGCATTTGAAGGTGGGGGCAGAAGGAGGGGATGTCTTGTGGGACTGAGCGCTTAATCTATGGGATCTGACACTATCTTCAGGTAAATATACCATTAAAATGGAGTTAAATTGTAAAATGCCTAGCTGTTGTCACAGACAATTGTTTGGTGTAGGGCAAAACCTCTACACATTTGCTGACCAGAAGTGAAGTCTTCTGTATGAGTACTAAAGGACATTCAATAATAAAGAACAGTTTCCCCTACACAGAAGGTAGAAAACTGAGTTTTTCTAATACAACCACAGCGCCTTAATTTCTATAGCTATATAATATGCTTTCTTCTTTTGCTTCAAAATTGTCTTGGCTATGCTTGACTTTTAAAAAATTCCATATAAATTAGAATCAGTTTCACACTTCTATAAAAACGTGTTATATATATGTATATATGTATTTTATATGTTATACACAATATGTACATACACACATAGTTTGGAATTTTGATTGGGGTTGCATTGAGTTTATGAATCAATTTTTTAAAACAGGAATCTTTACAAAATGACTTTTCCAATCTTTGAATTTAGTACAGTCCCCCGCTTATTTAGATCTTTAATTTCTCTCGGCTTAATTTTGTAGTTTTTTGTGTGTGTGTGAAGGTCCCACACATCTTTCATTAGATTTATTCTTGTGTATTTTACTTTTGTTGCTATTGTAAATGATTTTTTAATTTTATCTTTTAATTATATGTTGGAAGCATATAAAAATAAAATTAATTTTTATATATTCACACCATATCCAATGAGCGGTCCTAACTTATAGGTGGAATCTAAAGAACAAAATAAATGAATGAACAAAACAGAAACAGACTCATAGATACAGAGGACAAACTGATGGTTGCCAGATGGGAGGGGGCTGGGGGACTGGCTGAAAAAGGTAAAGGGATTAAGAAGTACAAATTGGTAGCTATAAAATAGTCACAGGGTATAAAGTACAGCATGGGGAAATATAGTCAATAATATTATAAAAACTATTTATGGTGCCAGATGGGTACTAGACTTATCGGGGGAATCACTTCATAAATTATATGAATGTCTAATCACTATGTTGTATACCTGAAGCTAATATAATATTGAATGTCAACTGCAATTTAATAATAAAAAAATGAACTGTCCTATACAAATATTGAATCATTATGTTATACACCTGAAACTAATATTATATGTCAATTATACCTCAATTAAAGAAAAAAACCCGACTAGTCCAAGAGGCACCAGAGGTAGGCCCAAGGATCAAATGAGATCACGGGGATCTGTACTCTCTCCCCGTCTCTTGGCTACTTTCCCTACACTTGGCTTCTTTTTTAGACAAGCTTTATTCATGTGTGTCAAGGTGGCTGCTGGAAAATCTAAGAAGAAAAAAATCTCTTATCCAAGCAACCACATAAATTAGGCTATGACTAATGCTACTTGGAATATATCCCACCCTTAACCTAATCCTTGTCTCCAAAGAGACTGGGTGCTCTTATTAGCTATCCTGGATGAGAACCCACTTAGGTAACTAAAAATTATATCAAAATCTCAGAGTGGACAAGAGGCAGTTTTTAAAAAAGATGAGGAGGCTAAACAGACAAAAGAATTTTGAAATGGTCATTGCATATGGTCCCCATTTCTCTTGGAATATGGCATAAATAGGAACTCTTTAGTCTCGCATGAACTATATCCTCCTTATCTTTCTAAATTTGTCGCATACTTCTCTCTCCTCTTTCTTGTGTTCTATCATGTTGATATTTCAACTTAAATGCATTGTGTTCTCCCTAGATCAGGACCTTTGCTCATGCTGTATTGCTGTACCCTCTGTAATACTTTTGTCTCAATTTTAAGCACCCTGCTCACTTATTTATCTCCTGATTAGGTTTTACTTAAATATCACTTTCTCAAGGAGGCCTTTTCCAAACTAGCTATAATCACCATCTTTCAAGCTCCAACACAGTTCTTTTCTTGTGTATCATTCATAATGGAGGTAAATTCTATTTAATGTGTCAGTCCCCTACACGCTAAGCTCCATGAAGAAAAAAGCTATGTCATGTTCATGGCCAGATTATTAGCCACAATACAGTGCCTGGTCCACAGGAAGCCCTCAGTAATCCTGTTTTGTTTTGGTTTGGTTTGGTTTGGTTTGGTTTGCTTAACTCAGTAACCACTCAGTCTAATATTTCTTCATTGCCTTTCAACAGGTGTTTCCTCCCCAAATGTTTTTTAACAGCAGAGTTTCTGTCTTAATTTGGTGGTCCTCTCTGCCTACCCTCTATCCAAAGGCAATCTCATCTGTCCACCTGACTATAACTACTAGCTATATGCTCTGACTTAAAAAAATATTCCTCCCACCCTGGTTACAAGCTTCAGATTGCATATCTAATTGCCTACTAAGTATTTCCAACTGGATGTTACACAGACACTTCAAACTCAGCATGTTCTGAGCTCATCTTTTTCCCACTGCTCCACTCCCACACGAACCTGTCCCTCCTACTGTTACAATCTCAATTAATGGTGCCATCATCCACCTAGTTTCCTAAAGCAGAAATCTTGCAGTCATTCTAAACTTTCTCTTTGTCTACCCACATCTTTTCCTTTACTAATTATTCCTCCCACACGGTTCTAGAATGCTTCCCCCCATCTCTACTACTGCTGCCTAGTCAGGTTTCCATTCTTTCCTAGCTTGACTACTGAGATAGCTTCCTAATCTCTCTTTAGCTCAATTTTTGCCTCCTTTGGAGCTTCCTCCCCATGGCAGCCGGAATAATGTATCTAACACTCAATTTGATTATGGAGTTTCCGTGCTTAAACCCCTTCCAAGGCTTTCCACAGTCTTGCTATTCAGTAAACCCACCAGGGCCTCTGTAACTTGACTCCTTACTTTTTCACTTCTACTTTCTGTTTTACCTCATAATAATCCTTAGCTGCTTTCAATTCCTATTAAACAGCGATATTTCCTTCATCTTTAGCTTCCCATATGGTGTTCCTCAAGCGTAGAATGTCACTCAGCTCTTACCTATCCTTCAAGATTATCTTCTGGGAACACCTCTTCCAGCAAGCGCAAACCTCCAGGTTGGACTGAATTCATCTCTGCAATCCCATAGGCCCCCAGCAAGCCTCTCATTATTACCACAAAATTCAAGACTAGTTGTTCACAGTCTGCCTCCTCCAGCAATCATATCCTTGAGAGCTGGCCCAATATCATATTTGTCTTTGTGCCCCAGGCTGTAGTGGACGGCCTGGCACATATTACATATCTAAAAATAGGTAATGCACTGAAATTTTTGAGATCGTTTTGAATCACTGTGACAGAACCCAATATCCACTTCGCCCTTTCTTCCTTTCTTGTATCCTGTTAAATTTTACTCCAGCTGACAAATATACCAGGATCGGTGACTGTATTTCCTACCCTCTCTTGCCATGACAGAAGACCAATGAGATGTAAGAACACACAGCTGGCTTTCTGGAAACCTCTTTAAAGGTGACTGACTCAACTAGAGGCAATAATCTTGTCACTTGCTATCCTCTCCTTCTTCCTGAAACCTGTGATCAGCCTTTTAGGTCCCTGACAATCTGATTACAACATTAGCCATCAGCCACCAATCAGTACAGCAACTTACCTCAGGCTTTCTACTAACAAAGTGAACAATCAGATAAATTGTTTGAATTTATGTCCACTGGGAGAATTTTCTTTTTCCACTGTCCTACAGGGCTACTTCAAGAGGAGGAAAGGATGTCACTCACAGCCATCTCCTCCTGGTTGGTGCAAATGTATGCAGAACCATTTTTAACCAGACTCAAACATTTTCATCTTCAGTCAACAGATCTGAAGGAATTCTCCCATGAGAGAGGGGTGCCATGCAGGAGGAGGAAGTAAGGTGAGAGTTAATGAAACTACTTACGCCACTTATTTCTGCCTTCACAACTGGATTAGATCCAGTCCCGGATACATCACTTCCACTTGCTCATGGAGGACTTCAGGCATGCCTATCATCCGCATTGGTTTCTAATCCTCACTACTTACTGTCTAATCCTTTGTTCTCCATTTTATGGGCAAAGAAATAATTCAAACTGCCTCCACTTTACACTGCTGACCTCATCTCCTACGATTATCACCTTGGCTCACTCCACTCCAATTACTCTCTTCCTCCACCAAGACAGCCATGTTTTTGACCTTTGCCCTTCTTGTTATTTCTTTCTAGAATACTCTTGCCTTGGAAATTCACAAGGCTACTACAACACCTCCTTCAGGATGTGGCTCAAACATATTCTTAGTGACACCTTCCCATCAACCCTGTTTTTAAATTGAACATTTCCCCACCCTGGTAATTATCATGTATTCTGATTTATTTTTCACCTTACACAGATCACCTTCTAACATACTTTATGTTTCAACTTGTTTATTTTCTGTCTTCCTCTACTAGAGTATATTTACATAGAGGAAATTTTCGTCTGCTTTGTTTACCATTATATCTTCAGTGTCTAGAAAACTGTATGAACATATTGGATATACAATATATATTTTAATGAATGAACGAATGAGTGAATGAATCTTTACCCCCAAAGACCTAACAAATTTTAAATTTTGAGAATATTCCAATGGATCAAAAATAGTACTATTAAATGAATATGTCCGATCTTATCTACTTATATTGTCTAAAACCCCCAATTTATTTTCTCCTTTTTTTCCTTACATTATTCCAATCCGTATATAGTATAAAAAATTTGAGCAAGGAAAAATCAGGTCAGTTTGTTCTTCTTTTCCAACATCTACCGGTTTTTAGAATAGTAATGCCATCGGTTGTTTTTGATTCAAACACAGTATGAGGCTTTGTTTCTTAGACAAGTCAACAGAACAAGCCAACAATGAGAATTACTCCCAGCTTGAAGAGGCACATTGAATCCAGAATCTCAGTGAGAATCCCCATCATGCTAAAATCGGCCTGATCTAAAACCATCGGTTCCCCTATGGCCTTACTCCCTCAGAATCCACACACACACACAGTGTAAAATTATGATATAAATAACAAAGTTTTGCAGGTTTTTCTGGGAATTCTTTCACCTGACAAATTTGCTTTTAAACTGGTTCCCAGAGAATACTGGGATCTGAGAATAGCCAAAGTGCTGGAAACAAAGCAAGAAGTGAGGGTGGGACAGAAGAGGAATTGGCCTCCCCTGGCCAGGTAGATCCCTTAGATGGGCCTGTTAAAGGATTCTTTAAGGGTCTTCAAGCAAAAGGGAGAAAGAACAGGCTGCTTTATGTGACAACAAAAATCAGCGGGGAGTTGGAGTTCTTCCATGTAACAGAGTTTCCATTCTCAGCATCCTACTTCTTGATAAATGCCTAGACTTCACATCAGACACACCACAAGGATGTAAATTCAACTGACATTGAATTTAGGCAACCCACAGACTCAGTGTTCATGTGCCTTTTGACTCGATCCAGTGCTGCAAGAAACGTGATGTTCCTTTTACAAAGTCAAAAAAAAAAGTCACCGATTTTCAATCCATGTTTTAAGCAGGAAATCGGCACCAGTGAATTTATTTTTTAAAGCTACATGGAAACTTTAACAGTAAATATTATACTATACAGGTCTGGCATTTCTCTTTGTACTGGCCTCTAGCAGAAGTTAATTAATCCCCCAATGCCTTCCTTCATTAGCACTACATTCCTGAGTCAATAGTTTAATATACTGTGTCACCTCTGCCTGCCATAGTTTGCCAGAGATCCACTGCTTACTAGCAAGAGTTTTCACTACATTTATCTCTGTATCAGTTAGCTATTGCCACAATACTGCAGCGAAACAAAACTACATGACATAATATAATCACTTATGCTTGCTCTTGTAACTTCAGGTTGGTAGAAGCTGGGTGATCTAGCTTGGGCTCACCTGGGTCTTCAAGTTGTTCTACATACTGCTTATCCACCTCAGAACAACAGGCTAGCTATGGCGTATTGTTTTTTCTCATAGCGATGACAGAAATGCAAGAGGCCACACCACTGTTGCATATCTCAGACCTTTGCTCACATCACATCCACTAACATCCCACTAGCCAAAGCAAATGACACGGCAAAACCCAACAACAGTGAGACAGGTTAGAATATTTCACTCACAATGGGAGAAAAAGAACAGTGAATATTTGTTGAACAATAATCCCTAAACTACCATAATCCCTAACAAGGTCAGATAAGCAATCCTGGGCCCCTTTAGCTCACTGAATGCCTGTACCTATACAAACTTCTGATTTAAATTTCTATATCAATAGGTCCTTAGGTGTAAACAATAGAAACTAACTGTCAGAAAATAAAAACATTGAAAAAATATTGAAGTATTAATAGATGCAACAGGCAGCTTGAAGAATTAGGCTCAGAAGCTCCAAAATCAGTACCAATGCATAAATAATGGCACAGATTTGGGTCTGTGTGAAGACCTGGCTTCCATGCCCCCGAGCTGTAGTCCTATACTGTCTGATATGGGACTCACCAGCTGCATATAAATTCTGAGTACCTGCAATGTGACTGGTCCAAATTGGGATATGTTCTATACCAGATTTTTGAAATTCAAAGGAAATAATTATAAAATAGCTCATCAATTTAAGTTGATTACACGTTGAAATTACAATATTTGGGTTAAACAAAATACATTCTTAAAATTAGTTTTAACTGTTTCTTCTTACTTTAAAAAAAAAATTAGACTGCTAGGAAGTTATAAATGGCATATATGGCTCACATTACATTTCTACTGGATAACACTGCTCTTTACACTGCAGCTTGCACTCAATACTCTGCCAGCACTGGATGTTAGTAACTGCTGCTGGCACCACCATCAATGTGGTCTCCAGAAAGTGGAAGTTGCTAAAACAGCCAGCACTGGCAGAGAAGAGTCTTCCCTATCCTGTCTTCTTTGCATCCCAAACATAATCTGGGAAAGACCCACCTGCTTAGCAAAACCAGGGTCCCATTCTTATGCCCTAGCTTCAAAAGAGGCTAACAAAGTGAATATATGGTGTTTCTAGCCTATACAGAAGGAAATAAGCTCTTATCTACAACCAAGACTCATAAGGTGGAATTTCTCAAATATAAGTAGAGATTTTGACATTGAGTATTCAGTCAGTAAAAAAAAAAAAAAAATCCACTTTTTGACCCAGTATTTCTCTTTTGAGGAATATAACCTTAAGAAATAAAAAGGGAGGCAGAGATGTCTGTACAAAGATGTTTATTTTAGCTAGGTTCCTCCAGAAGCAGAAATAAATAGTTCATTTGTAAAACAATCCAGAGGCATCAATAGGGAGTTGAGGAAGTAAAACAAGAGAGTTCCAAGGTCTGAGTCCTGGGGCCATAGAACATTTAGAGATTTATGATGCTTATTAGACATCTAAGAAGAATTCTGAGTAGGAGGTTAGGCATGCGCACTTGGAGATGAGGAGAGAGGTCTGAGTTCGAGAAGTAAATTTGAGAGTTCTTAGTATGTAGACAGTATTTAAAGCCATTGAACTATGTGAGATCACCTAGAAAGTGTAGAAAATGAAGAGAAGAGATCTGAGACTGAGTCTAAGGCCCACCGATATTCAGAGATTGGGGATAGATGGAGGGACAAGACCACAGGGCACAACACAAAGAGCCTGAAAAAGAGGCACCAGTAAAGGAGGAACAGAACCAAGAGTACGGTGTCCTAAAAGTCAAATGAATAAAATATTTAAAGGAAAAGTGATCATCTCTGTCAAACACAACCAACAGCTCAAGTAAGAAAAAAAACTAAGATTGAGCATAGTTTTAGCTATGTGAAAGTTGATGGCAATTTTACCAGAGCTGTTTTGTAGGAGCCCTAAGAATGAATGCCTGATTAGAAAATGGGAGATGAGCAAACTGTAGATATCAAGTAGATATACTATTGACAAGATCTGCTTTTTACAGAAGACGAGAAGTAATCTAGTAACTGGAGGAAGTAGAGTCTGGAAAATTTTGTTCTCCCTAAAATAGGAAAAATAATATTTTATAAGCTCATGAAATTGAGCAAGCAACAGAGAAAACATGATTTTACAGAAGAGGAAAACCAACTGCTGATGTGTTATCTTTGAACATGTGAGAGGGGGTGAAAACTAGTAAGCAAGTAGAAGGGACTGGCCTTAGCTAGGAGTGTGGAAAGTTCACCTGCAGAAATAAAAGGCAGAGTATGCGGGCATAGAGCAAAGGGGGAGACAGAAGTGGTGGCAGGATATGCTGAAAGTGTACTGGTGGCTTTTAATATCCCAGTAAAATAGAAAACAAAGTCTCAGCAGAGAGTGAGGATGGGGGACGAGGTACTGAGGAGAGAATACAGAAGAAAATAGCTTCCAGGCAATGGGTGGGTGGAGGAGTAGAGAAATGCATTACGGACACCAGAGACTATTCAGAGCCCACCTGCAGTTAGCACCAATGAATTGAAAATGAGACCAGTTCAGCAAGGTGGTGTTTTTCTCCAGACCTGTTCAGCCATAGGGAGGCAGATCCTGAAAAACTGAGAGCTAGCTTAACCAGAGTTGGAGTTAACAAAATGGGAAAATGCTCACAATTTTGTAAAAAAGAAAGATAGGCCATTTTACATAGAGTACTTCCATAGGAACAAAAAAGATTTAAAAGGAAATTCATATGTAGGTGTGGTTTTATAGGCAATTAATTTTTTTTTTTTTTTTTGCAAAAATAAAAGCCACTCAATCTATCTTAAACATCCTAATATTTGGGACTATCCCATAAACCCAAAGGCAAGAATTAGGACAAGATATCACAAGAAATTTAAATCCGAAAGCAAGAAAACAAGACAACTCTTTTTGCCCCTTCTCTGACTAAGCACATCGTCTCTTGAACTTGCTGAGCACAGATATCTTATTTCCTTCCCTCGATTCCCTCTGCAGATTAACGCACAGGGTCCCAACGTGACTGTTCTTGTCTCGGCCCATAGTTCCAGAGACCATCATCATTTGACTAAGTCTTTATCTTTCCCAGACAAAATCCACAAGAGGATAGCTCACTGGCTCAGCTTGAATCAGGGCTCTTTGGATCAATCAGCTGGAACCAGGAATGGGAAGTCAGCTGATCAAAATATGGCAGACACCCAGGCAGATACCTAACCCTTTTCCCAGATAACACGTTTGTGTATTTAAAAGTTCAAGTAAATATAGAAGCATATAGAGAAAAACGAAAAGGCTCCTTTGGTCTTACCCATCTCACCTCTGAGTACCCCCAATTCCACAGCCCACTGCAGAGAAAAACGCAGCCGACAGTTTGGGCTGTACCCATTCAACTGTTTTTCTAGGTTAGGTTATTTACTACTTTGTTCTCAAGGTTTCCCTTTATTGTTTTTAAACTTGCTTCTCTTTCTTTATGCTGATGGTTTCCTGTCAGTATTCCTTGTAAGTTATATACACCACTGGCCTTGCATCCAGGCCCTATAAAGTCATTTTTAGTAGTATATTCAATGATCTAATCTCTTAAGGCACTCATATTTCACTCACTTTTTAAAAAGCAGACATTTTATGGACTGGCAAAGCAATCATTTAGAAATATACATCTCTGAAGCCATAATCATTTCATAATTTGTTCCGCTTCACAAATAACCACAGCCAGCCTTCAAAGAGGACAATCCTTTAAACCAAATCTCTACCATTAAAGCCGCTTATAGCTATTTCAGATAATGGGAGCTGTCCAGTCTATGATGTGCTCAGTCTCTTCCATTTAGAGAGGATCTGCAGTACTAATAATTGACTTGAAAATGAGCTCTGCACTAGAAATTCAGCAGTAAATAACAAAAATAAGTGAGCTTACAAAAGTCATTGGATTTTCCTTCTGAAGGTCAAAGAATGTATCAAGCACAATAGCAAATGTGTGTTTGTTAAACAGTATATCAAATTCTTGTAAGACTTATGTAAAGCTTATGGTGCTACTATTTCAAAAGAACTGGTTATAAAGATACTTCGACCAAACCTACTTTGTCGGTTTGCCTAAATTTCTTAAATAATAAATAATATGCAATAAAGGGAAAAACTATCCAGAGATTTCCCCTAAAAAAAAGAAAATCCCCAAAAATATGTCCTTTGTGGACTTTTTTGAGTCATATTTGTGTAGAAACAACCAACTGAGAGTAGATAATTCCCACGCCTATGACAAAATTTTTCTCTCTCAATCAATAAGAAATAGGAGTCAGTGGACAAAGTCTTCTACTTTTTAGAGGGATAATTCTGAAGTCCACTCTATACAGTTCCTTCGAGGGTCCCCAGTGAAACTGAGCACTAGTTCCCATAATGCACCATTCCTGGCTTCCTGGAACCATCTTTCACATAGGGTACCTACTCCCAAATCCTTGTCTCAGGCTCTGCTTTGGGGGGAAATCAAATATATTATATAAAGTGCTTTTAACAGTGCCCAGTACGTAATATGTAGTTAGTACATGATTTCTCCCTTCCCTGCATTTCTTCATAAATACCATTCATCTACTGATTAATCAGTTTTCTAGTCCTTATCAAGGACTCAGTCTTGACAAAATAATGCTCTAGATACAACTCTCCAATACAATAGCCACTAGCCACATATGGCTATTGAGGACTTGAAATTTGGCTATTCCAAATTGAGAGGTGTTGATACTATAAACTACACAACAGATTATGAAAACTTGGAATAAAAAAAAAATGTAAAGTAACTTGTTAACAATTTTTATACTGACTAGTTGAAATAATGTTATTTTGGATACAGTGGATAAAATAAAATGTTATTAACATTAATTTCACCTGTTTGTTTACTGTTTACAATATGGTTACTAAAAAGTTTTTAGTTACATTAGCGACTTACAATTCTCTCAGATAGCGCTGCTCTTGAAATTGTGGGAAAGAACTATAATGCAAAGGGAGGGAGGAAGGGAAGGAATATGTGTAGGTAACTAAGTATATTCAATAAGGTTTAATTATAAGCCACAGAAACAATGTACACTGATATAAACAAGATTTTATTAAAGAATAAAAGAGGTTCTAAAATCTGATTAAAGAACTAAGCTTGGAGGCTGCACAGCCAGGCACCATATCTGCAGATTGTTTGCAAAAAATGGCTCCATCATTTTCCTCCCTGTATCTCAACCCTTGACAATATGACCTTGAAGTTCCTCCCATTAAGAAGTAGGGTGCATTTCTTTACACCTTGATTTTGACCTGGCCTTATGACTTGCCTTGGCCAACAGAAGCCGCAGCAGTGATAGCTGCATCAGTTCTGAACACAGGCTTCGCAAAGCTGTCCTTCTTGGAATCCTACTGAGCTGTCATGTGAACAAGCCCAGCCTGGCCTGCTGGGTAACAGGGACAAGGAAGTCCAGTTTGTCCCCATAGCCCAGCTGACTGTCAGCCAAACCACAGAAACAAATCTGACTAGCTGAACAGAAGCCGACAGCAGAGAGACACATCAGTGAGCCTAGAGCCACCCAGTTAAATCCATTCCAAACTGCTGATTCCACGGAATGAGCTAAACAGCCTACCAAGTTTTGAAATAGGTTGTACAAAGATAAATCTGAACACTAGTTAAAATAGTAAGGATAGACTCTATTCAGTAATAACCATTGCAATGATAAAGAGGATCCAGCATGAACTCAACTCAACTCTGATCTGTGCAGCAGTGACTGAGAGTTTTTTTTTAAAAGAACGAGGGAGAAGGAAGGGGAATGAGCCAAGACTGGGTTTGTTAACGGGCGTTTATCTGGAAGAAAAGCAAAATTCTTCTACCTCTATGACAGGAGGTAATAGTATATGTTAGAGTAAGGTACTCAACAGGTTAGGAGGGAGAGCTGGAGTTACCTCCCTGAATGTCTGTATTTCAAAGAGATGGCTCTTGGGTCTATCTGTGAGAAGACAGTTCTGAAGGTCCACTTCTCAAAGGGGGAGAGAAAAGATTTACAACTCTAAGCTTTCCAAAGTAATGGCTCTAAGAAAGGAGGTTCTGGGACCTATCTGTTACCAGGTTTGGTCTGGAACAAACAGTAATTCTCCTGGCAGCCTTGACCTTCCTCTGAGGCCTATTGTGATTCTAATTTAATACTGGGTGTAGGTCACAAAAGTTTAAGGTCACTAGCCAATATTCTTCAGTACAGGGCATCCCAAAGATTGCCAGTCCATTCTTGGGTCAGTTACAATCTAGAGGAATCCAAAAAGATGTGTTAGGTATTGAAGTTGACTAAATAGCTAAGACAAACTCTAGAGCAGTGGTTCTCAATGGGGAAGGTGGGGAGAGGCATCAGATGGCAGGGGGAGGGGTTGCTTTCCATAGGGCAGTTGGCAATGTCTAGAGAGAGATTTGATTGTCACAACCCTAATTACCAAGGTTTTAAATGAGAAAAATTATAATGTAGTATACATCAACCACAAACCTGCAATTTCCTAAAACTCTGTAAAACACCTCTAAATAAATAACAAACTATCATGTTAGAACATAAAATGTTTAAAATATTACTTCTCAATAACCAAAAAAATAATATAGCTAACAATTAGTTGTTTGGTACACAGCAACCTACTGAACATCTCCTAAGGAGTCAAGAGCTTTTCAAAATATCAACATGTGACTCTGATGCTGTGGTCATGAGAACTCAAACACTTTCCCATAAACTGTTTCGTTGAACATATTTTGTTGATTTTTCATTTCAGTGATAACTAACATTATTGCATAATTTTTCATGTACTTATTGGGTATGTATATACCTTCCTTTGTTAAGTGCTTATTCAAGTATTTTATCTATTTGTTTCATTCAACTGTGTGCATTTTTATTACTGAGATATAAGAGTAGCTTATACATTCTGGGTATAAATCCTTTGTCGAATACATGCATTATGAATAATTTTCCTCAGTTTATACTTTGTTTTTAATTTTTTTAACAGTGTCTTTTAAAGAGCAGAAGCTTTTAATATAGATGAACCCAACTATTCAGTTGTTTCTTTTATCATTAGAGATTGCTATATCCTGTTTAAGAAAAAATTATCTACCTCAAAGTAACAAAGATATTCTGGTGTTTCTTTTTTCCAGAAGCTTTACTAGAATGGCTAAAAATAAAAGTTGACAAGACCTAATGCAAGCAAGGATGTGGAGCGACCAGATCTCTCATTAATCGGCTGCTGAGAGTACAAAATGGCACAAACATTTTGGAAAATTGCTTGGTAGGTTCTTACGATGGTAAACATGCCCCTACTTTATGACCCAGCAATTCCACTGTAGGTATTTACTCAAGAGAAGTGAAAACATGTCCAGCAAAAGCTTATGCAAAAATGCTTATAGCAGCCATATTCATAATAGCTTAAAACTATTCATAATAGCACAATTGTCCAATGGGGAACAGATAAATGAGTTGTAGAATATTCATGCAATGGTGACTGAACTAGTGCTGCAGACGGTAATACAGATGAATCACAAAAACATGATGAGCAAAAGAAGTCAGACACGAAAAAGCACATACTTTATGATTCCATTGATACAAAGTTCGAAACAGGTAAGACTAACTGATATTGAAAGAAATGAGAGCAGCTGCCTCTTTTGGCGGGGGGTGGGGGGGGCTGACCAGGAAGGGGTACAAGGTAATTTCCTAAGGCGACAGAAATGCTTTGCATCTTGACAATGGTGTGAATTACACAGGTACATTGATTCGTTATTGAACTGTACACTTAAAATCTGTGCATTTCACATGTAAGTTATACTTCAAAAAATATACTTCATATTGCATTTTAGACATGTTAAGTATAACTCTGTCCTAAAAGTACACAGCTGAGAGATATGTACATATTATAGCATTTTGGTAAAGTCATAGGTATTCTACTGGAAAAATGTTAAAACTGGGAGAAATTTTGTTGGGGTATGCCTGTATTTTCCATATGCCTGGAGAGACCTGTACTCATCTGTGCCCTTTTAGATATAGTCAGATTACGTGCTGAGGGTTGTCTCACTCTGGATTACAACATTTTAACTCAGCAGAAATGCCCAACGGTGGGGCTTGTTCTCTGCTATGTTTGACCTGTACTGTTGGGCTAGTCCCAAGAATAATTCTATATATAGTGGTAAAGACAAAATATGGTATAACAGAATCATATTTATAAATAACAAGGCTGGAAAATATTTTTCTTAGCTATAAAATTAAATGTAGCCCACTCCATCTTCTCAAGGGTCAGGGAAAACATATCACTCGATCAGTGACCAGTATCTGCTAAGCCTCCAACCTAGTCTTAATAGTACAGAAAAGGCTACATAACTATGGGTAAAGCATTAACGAAACCCTTTGTGGTTTATGAACAAACTTTACAGCACTGTTTCCCTGGAAACCTGAAAAAGGTAGAATGGAAGTGATGCTCCTAGGCAATAATTCTTAAGGTAAAAAATGACAAATTGCATCTGGCAGGAGAGAAACTATACATGAACTATAAATACCTGGTGGGAAATGATAGCTTTGGGCTCCCTGAGTGTGATGACTCTCACAACTCAGCAGGCCCCTTGCAGGGAATCTGGCATTTCTGCCTCAAACATTGTTATAAGGGATGTTGGTTCCTATTAGAGACATGAAGCTTTCAAGCCAAGATGGGTCACATGTATGTGTCTTATTCTCCTTGCAGTTGAACTGTCAACTTAGAAGCCAGAGGTTAGTTCCTTGATTGGCGTGAGGACTGATGCAAGAAGTCTTACTGAAGAGGGATGGCATAAAAATCAGAATATGCTTAGGTACAGGCATCATTGCTAGCTTTACTTCCTCTAATAGTTTTGATAATCTATTTTGTTTTCATCACATATTTGCATTAGTGGTTCCTCTTTTTAAAATAATAAGTGTACGTGTGTCAAAAATAAAATTACAATCTCTCTTCTACACTACATTCTTTTGCAGCCATTATGTATTACAAACCAAAAGTAAACAAAGGGAACAGTCAAACACCATGGGAGAAGCTGGTGACCACAGAGTAGACAGGAACAAAAAATGGAAATCCCAAAATCATTCTAAAGCAGAGAAAAAAAATGTCAGGATGCTTAGACTTAAAGGTACTTGACATGAACTTTAAAAAATAAAGCAAACTAAGAATAGCTCCTGAATAGTTCCCATGGGCATATAAATTGATCTGTTACGTTTGTCAGAAATCACTATACTACCTTGAGTCACTACACTACCTTTTCTCGAGTTTTCTATATAAACTTTTTTCCTATGTAAACTTTTAATGAGCGTAACATAAAGAGTAAGTCAGTAAACCTAACATTCTATGACACACTTTAGAGAGATTAACACTCATCCTGAGCATATATACATTTGTCATTTGAACTTTAGTTATGAAAAAGAACTTGATACAGTTAACTTTCCGTACTGAGTTCTAGGTATAAATTCTACACCCTCATTTGGCAGCTATCATTACCATTTGTACATATCAAAAGGCTTTGCCAAAAAAAAAAAAAAAAAAATGGTTCAATATACCCATGACTACATAGCTGGTTTTGGATGATAAAGCTGCAGGGCAAACATAATTTTCCAGATAATTAAACTAAAATATTTAACAAACTGCAATTCTAATTTATTTTCTAGGCATACATGAAAACTTTACCAATAGCCTGTAGCAGCATACTTACACTGCCATGAGTTCGTCAATGCATTCTAATCAGTCAGTTACATCCTCCTGGGTGTGTAAGAAAGACCTATAAGTGGATATGGAGGACAAAGAGACAAACTATCCCACCTGACTGCTGAATGCTATTATCTTCTCCACTAACGAGTTCATGTCTGACCAGATAAGAAATAAATAATATGGCCAAAATTGCCTCCACTAGTGCCACGCCTTCTGTGGCGATGGAAAAGAGCCTCCCTCAAATGGTGACTGGGCCCCTGGCAGAGATGACTGGACAGGCTCTGGGTCTGCAGAGAAGACTAACCGAGTCTACTAGTCATGCTACAGTTGAATGCTAATAAACACTTTCCCTGTGACAACAGTGTACTAGATAGAGAACTCTGTGATTTTGTTTATACTCCTATCATCGATTCCTTGAGGATATGCATGAACTGTATCTTATTAAGCTTTTCACTCTAAGTTTAACATATAGCCTGACATATAAACTTAATGAGTGAATGAGTGAAAAAATGGTTGAATGAGTAACAGTATTGTAGCTAATTAGTCTCAGAAGCTATTGGAGATACTGCTACTCTATCAGGATGTTTTTAGCTGCAATCAACAAGTCACGGAAGAGTAGACCAAAATGGATTAAGTAAAGTAGACATTATCTCATTTAAAAAGGAAGTGATTCCACAGTAGGTACAGTTATTCAATTATGTCATATCAGTCCAGGTTTCTTCTATCTTTCCACTCTTCCAACCTCAGTATGTTAGTGATGTCTGCCTTCATAGTCACAAGATGGCTACTAAAGCTTCAGCATCACATCATCACAAGAATAAAGAACAGCCAAAGCGTAAAAGAAAGGAGCAAGCAGAAACAAAATAATTTGTCTCAAAGGTTCTCCACTCTACCACACCTTTGCTTACCTTTCACTGGACTGAATCACTTGTTGAATATTAAACTAGATAAAGAAGAACAGAAATTCCCATTACCGGCAGAGAACGGTTCTCTACGATCAGACAACAGAGGTACATGCTCCTTGCCCTACGCCACCAAATGAACAAAATGAGGATTCTGTTTACATGGAAGAGAAAGAAATGACTATAATCAACAGTTATTTGCACAGCTCACTAACAGCATGATATATAATAGATTCTGAAAAGTCAGGACACTCTCAAATCATTCATTCATTCATTTATTCAATGAATATTTGTTGAGCAACTACTGTGTGACATCTCCATCTCTGATCTATCAGTGAACAAAATATAATTCCAAACCTCATGGAATTTACATTCTAGAAGAAGACAATAAATGTGATAAATAATAAATAAGATATATATCATGTATACATTTCATATTTATGAAAATAAGTGTTTTGTTGCTTTTTTATTTTTTAAAGATCAGGGTAAGGTGGAGCTGGGTGGAAGCTTTGAATAGAGTGACCAGAGAATTCCTGACATAGTGACAATAATTTCAAGGTGAAAAATCCTAAGATTAAGGCCTCCGGGCCTGAAAAACTGAATGATTCTGGATACCAAATGGCAGAAGGTAAGATTGTTGCCTTGCCAGCCCAGCCTAATTTTTCAGATGACCTCGAAATAGCTGCAATTAAAATGAAAGAACACGTCAGAAGAAGATCAAGAAAGCAAAAACTGAAATACTGTGTTGAATACATGCAGAAAAATTTTTGGTTGTGCTTACTGACACATTAGAAGCAAATAAACTAGATTTCTAAGATTAAGGAAATTGTGTTGTTAAAAAAAAAAAATCTATGAACCAAGAACCAAAGAGCTATGTGACTCTGATCCATTTTACACCCGTAAGCCTACAAACAGCTACAAAATATATATGCAGTCCCCAAACAGAACGTATTCCCAAAGCCCATTTCAGATGTGGCCAAGAAGAATAATAGACAAGGAAGGTCCTTCCATCGAGCAGAGCAGGGTCCATAGAGAGCAATGGACAAGAATTCTCTTCCAAAGAGCAGAAACAGGGTCCAATCAGGAAATTTCCTCCACTGCAAGAGCAGAGGTCTTTGAAACTCCTGCCCAGCTGGTCTCCATCAGTGCTATGGATCAGTGACTGCTATTTCTCATTCTTCTCTTTTCTGAATAAGAGTTTTAATTATCTGAGCCATATCTGGACCTGAGTGAAAAAGCTGAACAGCACCTAGGAATTATGAGATTTGAGCTGGATAAAGCAACTGGGTGGAACTTTGAGTTGTCTCCCCTGGGAAAAGGGGTGAGTGTGCTCTGTGTCTTGCTTAAAGAAAGGATGAGTATGAGAGATACATGCAGAAACTAGGCAACCAGAATTGCAAGCTGATATTCATCCACCCCTGATTCCTGGGCATGTAATTAGGTTATACTTCCCAGTCTTCTTTGCAGACTGATGTGACCATGTGACTAAATTCTCAACAGTGATATATGAGTAGATGTGATATGTGCCTGCCTCTTCAGGCCTTAAGCAAGGTATACCTCCTCCACACTATTCCCTGAAACCTAGATATGGTGAACAAGCCTTGACTTTGCACCTGAGGACAAGGTCCCAGAGGATGAAAGAGTCACAGGATGGAAGAATCCTGGGTCCCTGAACCATCATATGGAAGAGAAATACTAATAACCTGGAGCACCCCTGCCTACTACACGAGGGAGAAATAACCTTCCTGTTTCCTTCAGTCAGTAATTTTCTAGGTCTATTTTCACAACAATTTAGTCCACTCTAACACAGGAATTTAACTCCCTGGCTAATGCAGATTTTAAGATGGCAAAAAGAATATAATATACTTTAGAAAGTCTTTATCTTAGTTTGAGCTGCTATTACAAAATACCATAGGCTGGGTGGCTTATAAACAACACAAATTTATTGCTAACAGTTCTGGAGGCTAAAAGTGCAAGATTAATATGCTGGCAGATTCAGTGTCTGATGAGAACCCACTTCCTGTTCACAGCCATCTTTTCGCTGTGTCCTCACGTGGCCGGAGGGGAAGAGAGCACTCCAGGGTCACTTCTATAAAGGCTTCAATCTCATTCATGAGGGCTCCACACACATGACATAATCACTTCCCAAAGGCCCCATCACTTAATACCCTCACATTGAGGGGAAGGATCTTGACAGATGAATTGGGGATGGGGGCAGGGTATAAACATTCAGTCTACTGCAGCTTTCTTTCAAAATAGCTAAAATGTTTAGTTTTAAAACCACCATTTTCCAGTTACTTTGAAAAAAAAAAAAACTACTGTGGAAACTCCTCATTTCCTACAGATTATAGATAAATGAATCATTACTATACTGAATTATGTAAGATTTAGCAGAATAATAATAATGAAAAAACAGGAGAGAAAAATATTATTTGCCAATGTGGTACTTAAACATCATTACAGTGGTACAATTAAAATGCAAATATATTTCAAAACCATTAAAATCTCCATTCCAAAAGTGATTGCTTAATGTCTGTTTCTTGCACTAGGCAGTAAATTTCTCAAGAGTACAGACTCTGTTTTGCTCTCTACTTTATAATACTTGGCACAGTATCTCACACATAATATGCATTTAATAAAACTTTGTTGAAGGAATAAATGACTGACTGAATGAAAAAAGCATTTGTTTTTTAATTTTAACTTTTGTGGAAAAGTAACGTTTGGTAGAAATAAACAACAAAAAAAGTTATATTCTTTTCACTAACCCTTAATGCTATCATCTCCCATCAACAAATCTTTCTAATTTACAGAAAATTCTGAAAATTTAAAATTTTAAATCCTGAAATTTTAAATTTTATTTCTAACTCAATGAGTGCACGAAAAGTTAATTCAAACTCTACCTTGTGTATTTCACACCTAGAAATCTGATACTTATACAATGAAATGCAAAAATAAACCTCTGGTAAAATATTATGAAATAGACTCTTTTCTAACTAAAGACATCAATCCTAAACTTTCCTGTTATCATCTTGAATTGAACAGTGGGAATTGTGCACATTACTAAAGACTGGTTTTGGCCCAGAGTGAAAAAAAAAAAATCAATAGCTTGGTAGTTAACTCCCGATTTCCTCCCAGCAACGCCAACAGTGAATTTATCCACAGACTGAAAATAGGTTTGGTTTGTTCTGCTTTTACAACAAGACAATGGATCAGCAGACAGCTTACCTATAATGTTAGCATTACTGAAACCGTAGGTGGTAAATCCCTTTAATGCAAATATTTGTATCCCAAACTTTCAAAGGGATGCTTGTCTAAGCTTAAAGGAGCCATAATTTTAAGAGAGACTTTTTTTTTTAAGATAGACTTTTTTTTTTTTTAAGATAAAGATTTCAACAGAACAGAACTAGACTGCCTAGACTTCTGTTAAAAATCAGACTTTTAGAAAATGGATCCACAAAACTGAAATAAGGCTGCTACATTGTTTAATCGGATCGTAAATTCAAAAAAACATATGTAAGTTAATTTTTGCTTTCTTGCTTACTAAAAATAAGTTTAAATAGGTATTTTAACCTCAAATATATTCTTTAAGCCAGCATGAAATCTAAGATTACAGTTAGTCTTCAGTGTTATTAATCAATTTTAATTTTTAATATCATTCATTCACTTACACATTCATTCAAGAAATATTTGTTGAGGACTGTGCTTGTTTCAGTATTCATACTCCCTCTTTTAAAATCCCTGATTTTTGGCTGGGTATATGAATGATGGAATAAAGACCAACATCTGGGGGGCAACCAGAAATGTTATGTGGCTGTTACTAAGAAATCCTTAAAAAGCAGCTGGTCTGTATTCTTTGCCCAGTGTTCTCATCCTCCTCCACCCTGCAGTTCGGAATGTGATTCTAATGAAGGGGCCTATTTCTTGCACACAAAGACCTACAACCTAGGAATGAAAGAGCATGTATGCCTGAAGACGCTGTGGATCAGAGTCACCACACTGGCCCTAGACTGCCCAACTCAACACTTTTATGCAAGAGAAAAAATAAAGTCTTATCTTTCAAAGTTACTGTTATCTGGGGATTTTATACTGAAACCTAGTCCTAATTGATATGAGCACAGTTATAAGATATTTTAAGTGTTAAAATAAATACAAGATGAGTAAGGCAGAGTTCCTGCACACGACCAGGTTAAAATTTAGCAATGAATACTGAAGTATATAGAGCACCAGAATGGATGATGATAGTTTTGCCTATTTGTTATGTTTTCAAACAAACTCCCTTCTTCTATTAACAACCACTACTTTCCTTTGGATAAACTCTTCTCTCATATCATGAGATCAAATTTTAATTCCTGTAGCCCCATTCCTGAGGCATCTTCAGTTATTTGGGGAGGTGGGACACGGGGGAGGGGGGGGGAATGTAATGCAAGCCTGTCAATTATAGTACTAGCCATTGTCCTAGACAAGAAAAAGCTAAAGTTCATCGCCACCAAACCAGTGTTATAAGAAATATTAAAGGGACTTAAGAAAAAATATGAATAATTAAATGGCAATAACTACATATCTATTAACAATTACTTTAAATGTAAACGGATTAAATGCTCCAATCAAAAGATACAGGGTGGCTAAATGAATAAGAACATAAGACCCTTACATATGCTACCTACAAGAGACTCACTTCAGATCAAAAGACACATATAGACTGAAAATAAAGGGATGGAAAAAGATATCTCATGAAAATGAAAACGAAAAAAGAAAGCTGGAATAGCATTACTGATACCAGACAAAACGGACTTTAAAACAAAGGCTATAACAAGAGACAAAGGACCCAGAAATTCCCCTTATCTTCAAAACACTAATTTGAAGAAACATATGCATCCATATGTTCATTGCAGCATTGTTTGCAACGGCCACGACATGGAAGCAATCTAAGTGTCCATCAATGGATGAATGGATAAAATTATACATATATACAATGGAATACTACTCAGCCACAAAAAAGAGTGAAATTTTGCCATCTGCAGCAACATGAACAGACCTAGAGAGCACTGTGCTGAGTGAAATGGGTCAGAGAGAGAAGTATCATGTGGTTTCGCTTTATATGTGGAATCTTAAAAACAAAATAAACAGAAACAAAAAATCAGGTACTGTAGTTTAATAAAGAGATAATCATAATCTGAAGTAATGAATATAGTATTTTCTTTTAATAAAAAAACAACTAACACTAAAAAGAAGTACTAGCCATTATAATTGATTCAGGAATGAGCATATGTATTAAACGCAGTCATTTAGAATCCAGCTGTGTTAACAAGATATAACAAGATGAATAACAAAACAACCCACAACTCAGTGCTTACGACAAACATCTATCATGGGTCTATAGGTCAGCTGGGCCTACCCAGCTTTAGGTTACAGATTAGGCCCAGATCTGCTCCACATGTCTCTCATCCCTCTTGGACCAGAATGGACCTTGAAGGATGGACTAAAAAAAACTAGATTAAAAGCAAAGAGAACTGCAAAGAACCTCTTGTTTGGTGAATGAAGGATCCATTGACAAAAACAAAAAAAAGCAAGGGATTGTAGGCAGGATGGAATAAGTAGCAGAACATCCGTTCAAAGTTAGAAAACAAGGCAAAATAAATATTTATTTTCAGACACTGTAACACAGACAAAGCAGAAATGTGATCCTAAGTAGAAAGGAAACAAATGAGAAAAATAGAGAACAAATTGCAAGGTGGTAGATTTAAACCCAGCTATATAAATAATTACATTAATTATAAATGGATTAAACATACTGATTAAAAAACAAATCGTCAGACTGGGTTAAAAAAGCAAGACATAACTATGTTGCCTACAAAAAACATTAATATAAAGACAGAGCAGGTTAAAAACAAAAAGGGGAAAAGATACACATGGAAACACTCATCATAAAAAGCAGGAGTGGCTATATTAACATGAATAAAGTAGATTTCAGGAGAAGAAATATTACCTGAGATTAAAAAAAAAGGAAAAAAAGAGTGCAGCGTTCATCAAGACATAACAGTCCTAACTGGAAAACCACTTGGGAAAGCAGTTTGGCAATTTCTTTTAAAAGTAAATATAAACTTACCATATGATGAGCAATTCTACTCCTAGGTATTTATTTACAAGAAAAAAAGAAAACATAAGTATACAAAAAGACTTTTAAATGAATATCCATAGCAGCTTTAGGATAGCAGTGCCAAAACTACAAACTCAAATTGTGAAATATTATTCAGCAATATAAAGGAATTACCATTACAAAACATCATTGGGAATCTCAAAAACATGCTGAATGAGAACAGCCAATCACAAAAAATACCTATCATTTAATTCCAAGTACACGAAGTTCTAGAACAGTAAAACTTGTTTTTAGTGATATAAGTTAGATGGGTGGGCTCGACTGGGAAGAGGCATAAGGGAATTGCAAGGTTGTAAAAATATTCTCTATCTTTTTTGAGGCTGTGGTTACACAAGTATATGCATTTCTCAAAATTCGTTAACTGTACTTTTAAAATGGGAAAATTTTATTTCTGTAAATTATACCTCAATATGTTGACTTTTTTTAAAAAAAAGGAAAGAGTTTTAAGGAGAGTAGAGTTAAATGCCATAAAGAGATAAATCAGAATTGAAAAGTACTTGTTTCGCTAGAAGGAAATTGTGAGCCTTTAGAAAGCACTTTTGTTGAAAAAAAATGAGTAGAATCCAAGATGCAAGGCATTTTAGTCATATTTACCTAGTATGAGAAATTCAAACAGAAAACGCGTAAACTTTTCTATTTCAATTAGTGTTTCCTCTACCTTTGATGTGCATAGGAATCACCTGGAGGTCCTTTAAAATGCAGGTTCTGATTCAGAAAGTCTTGGGTGAGAGTTGATATTCTACATTTCTAACACGATAACAAGTGATGTGGATATTGCTGTTTCATATACCACACTCTAAGTATCAAGAGCATTGATGGTTTATATCCAGGAACAATTTGGTCTAAAAATTCCCAAGATCTACGATATCCATTCCTACCATTAGTCACACGTAACTTAGACCCCTTCCCATTTGTGAATATAATCAGTATAGGCGCCTACGCAGCTCTGGAAAATAACATTAATTTTATATCAGCAGCCTTGGGTTCAAGTCCCAGCTCTGTTTCTATCCAATTAATAATTTGGGTTATCACTCCGACGCTGCAAAATGAGAAAAGTGTTCTTCTTTCTAGGCTATTGTAAGGATTACAATAGAAAATGTAAGTGAAAGTAATTGCAGGAACTATAACCTAAAAAAAAAAAAAATGACTTGAAATGTCAAGCAAAGTGAGCAAAACAAGATTTTACGTACCCGTTTTTAAAAGGAGCGGGATCTAAAATTAGAGGTGGGGCTCAGGGATTATCCCTGTGGGCGTGCAAGGAATGTGCCATATTATTGAGGGGCGCTCCGCTTTAAAATGAATACGTAAAATATAAGCATCTGTATTTAATATTACCCCTAAACTATGAAACTCGAAATATGAACTTTTCCTTCATTATATACTTCCACTGGCACCTAACTCAAACTTCAGTAATACTATTTTGTTTCAGTCTACTAATTTCAAACAAAGTCCTACCCACGCAGCTCTGTCTCTTTCTCGCATCCACTCGTCACTTTTCTGCCCCCACACTCTACGGCCCCCGCCCCGGGGCAGTAGTTTCCACTACCACGAAGGGAGAGGTGGTAACGGACTCCTCTATCTTCCTGCCTGAGGTGGGGGCGTAGGAAGAGCCACATTCCAGAAAACGGTAAGAGACCCCGGCCAAGAGACGCAGATGCCCAAGAAAATCCGAGTTGAGGACATGGCGTCGGGGCGGGGGGGGGAGACGCGGAGCCCCCAGCCGCGGTGCGAGCGCGCGACTTTGCTCCCCGTCGCGCCGCCACCCCCAGGGCCTTCAGGGATGGCACGGGCGGGAGGGGGCGGGGCCGGCGCGCGGCAGCCGCCTTCGCGGCGGCCGGAAACAATAGTGCAGGAGCCCGAGCCTCGCAGAAGCGCTGCGGCGGCGCGCGGAGCTGGACGGTAAAGCCCCTGCGCCCTCGTCCCTGACCCACCTGCGTTGCGGCCCCCGGCCTCCGGCCCCGCGGCCTTTGCGCTCCTAGGCCCGCGGCCCCCCGTGCTGCTCCGCTTGCGACGCCCCGACGGACGCACGGAGAGACGGGCTCGGCACCCTGAGGAGTGGGCGCGCGCTCCCAACGCCGGAGACGGGGCGGGGGCCCGGCTTCCTGAAGCCGCTGAGGCCGGCGGACCGGCTGCCGTGGCCCTCGGACGCCTTTTTCGTGGGTAGCAGGAAACCTGGGACGTGGGGAACTCACGGCTCCTCCCGGCCCGGCTTGATCACCCCGCCTCTGGCGGTGCTCGACCCGCACGGTGGAGCCGCTGCCCGACTTTGGACGCGGGTGGGACGCCCTCCCCGGGTGTTCGCGTTTCCACGTGCGTTTCCTTGCCACGGATCTTCGGTAGGAAGCCTCACTACGCCGAGTTAGCGAGACACAGCTCAGGTTCCCAAGGAAGTTAGCGAAATAGTGTCCTGAACTGGTCGTTTTTCCTGCGCGTAACAGCGTTAAGTAGGTTGACAGCCCCCGGCAGCTGAAAAGGCCTTGCTGCTAAGTGCTTTCTGTGCGTGGTCTGGGCATTGGGAGTTTCAGTGGGGAACTAGAATCCCCGCAAATTGCTTTTCTTCAGATCCCCTCCTCAACCAAATGAAATATGGGACCAAAAAAACACTTAAACTTAGTGTCACCTATGGCAGAGCTTTAAGTTTTACTAGGCTTATGTCTTTGCACAATTAAAGTATGTTGAAGTATGTAAGTATGGCGATGCTTGTTTGATGGGGCTATTGCATTAGATAAACTGAACAAAATCCTCTTTTCCTAGAAGTTCCTAGTATTGCAGTAACCATAGTTCTTGAAATTGAGTAACTTGCCTTTTCTGTTTCTTAATAGGGGCACTATGAACGAAGAGGAGCAGTTTGTAAACATTGATTTGACTGATGACAACATTTGCAGTGTTTGTAAACTGGGAACAGACAAAGAAACACTCTCCTTCTGCCACGTTTGTTTTGAGCTAAATATTGAGGGTAAGGACAGTACAGATTTATTTTATGGCATGCTTTACAGTGCTACTTTACCTTGAACTGGTTTTAAGGTAAAACGAAAATTTCTTGAATGGTTGGAAATGGTGCCAAGTATGAAGTGTGGAAAGAAAAGTGTTTGTGGAAACGAAACTGAAGTTAGCACAGATACGAATTTAAATTTTTTTTCCCCCAGTATTAACCCCATTTTTGCTAATATAACAATGACTATTGACTGATAAACATTTTCTGGTTTGAGAGCTTAGGTTGTCAGATTAACAGACATTTGTGTGAGCCTGTATGTGGTTTCATATTGTTTTAATATTAAGAACTAACAACCATACATTTACATTGATGGACAAATATAATTTTATTCCTTTGTCCTACTATGATACTACGTGACTGAAGTGAGCTAGAACTCCTTTCCCCAATGCTATTGTATTATCTAGAAAACATTTTTAAGTTTTAGATAATCTTTTTTCAGTGAACACATTTTTAATTTTTAAAACTAAAAAGGCTTTTTAAATTTCTTAATATCTCTAAGAACATATGAAAAAAGTTTAAATAGTAAAGAAAAACTTATTGGAAGTGTTTGTTTGGATTAGTGCAGTCGATGTATCTATGAATATCAATAATTTGCCCCCAAGAAACATATGAGACATGTTTCTTTAATCTTGATATTGTCGTACTAAAACTCTAATTCTTAAAGATATTCGAGCCACACTAAAAAGAATCTTAATATTGGGCAATAAAAAAGTTTGCCTGTCATTTGAACTTTGAATTGATAATATCAGTAGAGATTTTGTTAGACCTTTAGATTTTGAGTAGTTTCAAAGCAATATTTCATTCTAGTTAGTATATATTTGAAAAAATTTGTTCTCTTTACTTTTTCTATATATTTAGGAGATATGAAATGTTCTTATAGTAAAAAAAAATAAGAAGAAAAGGAAAAATTAGGATTATCTACCTTGAGATTCCTATTAGGACTTGTTTTTCAGAAATTGTTGTAGGCACCAAATTAATATAGTTAGATATTCTATAGTAAAAGTCAAAATTATAACCATAAGTAGATTACTAAAAACATGTAGTGTTAATTATATGACATTCATCTTTCATTTAAGATCGTATTGATTATGACAGTTTTGCCATTATACTTTTGGAAGAATTGTAGTTACTGAACATGATGGAAGATCATGGATTTCCAGTGAGTTTCATAGAGTATATATAACTTTGACTTTAATAAGTAATTATAACTAATTTCAAGAGGATGATTTAAAAATATATAACTTTGACTTTAATAAGTAATTATAACTAATTTCAAGAGGATGATTTAAAAATACGATTCTTCTGTAGCATTTAAATTACCATGTCCTTAATCATGCTAGAGTGAAAGATTATAAATTTATGTTCTTTGGAAATAGAGTTGGCTCTGTTTATTCTTTACATTGTAAATTTTAATTTAGAGGGCAAAAGCATTAGAAATGATCCAGCTCAAACCTGTATTTTATATTGAAGAAAACTGAGGGCCAGATAGTTGGACTGTTCAAGGTTGCTGTAGTGGTGATGACAAGCTGTTGTTAAGTGCTAGGCATTTACTGTGACAACCTCCGTGCTGGGCACTACACTAAGCGCCTTACATGGATTATTTTATTCAGCTGAAAATAGCTCTTGGGATAGCTACTTTTATCCATTTTAAAGGTGATGGAACCTAACCTTCGAGACCTAAGAAATGCACTTTGAAGTTGCACAGCAATAATTGGCAGTCCTAGGCTTTGAAGCCTGGCAATCTAGTTTTATTTAGTATATGTGACCTTAATTCCATTGATCTATTGTCAATAGGTATTTCAGTTAGTTGATAGGGCTAATATTAAAAAACTATTTTTCCTGAATCCTAATTGACTGCCTTGCTATTCGGTCAGCCAACTTTTCCTAGCCAGTGATTCCTGCTAAATCATCACTAATGGTATTCATACAATGATAGAATTGTTCTACAGAAATCTAAACTTTCATAATTGCTTTTCTAGCTTTTTTTTTTTTTTTTGTATGCCTTTTAACTGGTTCTCAATCACTATATAGAGAATATGCATATATTCCTCAGGTACCATCTTTATAAATACTTCATCTCTGATAGCATTTCAATATATAAGCATGACATAGTACTACATTGTTGAAATAATAGTTGTCTTTTAAATTAAAGACAGTTCTCAATTTGAATTAGACTTATTTTATATTCTTTGTACACTCAAGGTTTATTTTTTATAATACCAATTAAACCTTTGTGAGAAAAATTATTTTAGAATTAGATTTTCTTCTAGATTTATCTGAAGTCCATTCTCAGTTCTTAGAAATATAATGTTTTCATGTTTACTATACTGATGAGCTAATGCATTGTAGCTGTTGTAATATCGTAAGATTATTTTTTAAATCGTAGAAATTTTATGGGGGAAAAGGGGGCAATGAGGGCCCTGAATTCCACAAAACTTTAGTTGTACAGATTTTTAGAAATCAATTTTAAAAAGTAATAATCACATCCTAAAAATAACAAGGTTTATTCTTTGTCTATGTCAGTAAACATTTTTAAATGTTTTTGTATTTTTCTTTGCCCTACTAAGTTCTTAGTACAATGCCAGTCCATAAATATTAGACTCTAAAAGGAACTTTTAAAAATGACACTTAACTTTACTAGTTTGATATAACTTTTTATAGAAGGGTAATGTTGCTGTTGCCTGGTTTCTTAGCTAACTAATTGCTAAATTTGCTCTAAAACATTCTATATTTTCAGCTAAGAGCCCAGTTAAAAATTCTCTTGAGGAATTTTCAGACTAGTTTTGAGTGCAGAATTAGGCTGGCTTAGAAGCCACACATTTGCAGTAAACAAAAATGTTATACCTTATAGATCATTGCTTACGTCAGACCAAAACTGGTCTAATCAAATGGCCTTTTGTTTAAAAGTCATATGTGTGCCTACATTTGTCAAATGAAGAGAAAAGAAGAAAGAAATAAAAAAGTAATCTTGTAGGAGATATTTCATATTCTAAGCATGCTCTAAATTGACTTTTTTTGTGACTTTAGAATAACTAAAAAGAAATGGATACCTACATTTTATATATGTACAAAACATAGGTGATATACTTAAAGGACCTAAGAAATGTACTTTGAAGATTCAAATCTTTTCAAATGTTCGCTAGATTTTTTTTGTACCTATAATCCACCAGTAAAATAACTTGTCTACTTTTAGGATCAGGAGACAGAGTCATAAACTTCTTAATACTTATGGCCTGTCCTCGGCCTTAAGATACTATAAACTTTTTTATGCATGTATGATCAAATGCACTAATATGCATCATAGTTCATTGTACTGAAATCTCAAGTTATTTACTGACCAAATTACTATCACATCCTAAGCTGTTGTGGCTGGGAGGGAGGTAGCCCAGGTGATAGAAAGCCAATAACGAAACAACTGTAATGTAACAAAGTCAGAAATAAGACTAGAGGGGGAAAAGGAGCCAGAACTCCAATATGTTACTTCATACTGTTTTCATTTTGTGCCAAAATGCTGTGCAAATAATTAGTATTTCTACCTTCCTCTAATAATTTGGATCCTTTCTATGAACTTATTTTATAAGATGGATCAGTTCTTCTTTGGCCAAGCAAAGTATCCAGTGTAAATTGATCTTGAGCTGATTAGTAAGCATTACTGATGCTTACTGGTCCATCTCAGACTGTGGAGTCCACCGAAGTCTTCAGTCTCCACTGATTTGCTGAACTTTCTAGAAGCCAACCCAAATTCAGATTCTTGGTAATCTTACCAGTGAGAAAATCTGTAGGTATTTTCTCTTGAGTAAGGCGGCAAACCCAATGCTTACTTTTAATCTCATTCTTCCTTGGTTCTCTGTCTTCGATATGCTGTTCACATAGTCTCTAGGCAGGGAGCAGTTTGAATCTCAATATTAAATCGTTAATTTAGTTTGGAAGTTAAGACTACTCGGTGTCTATCAACAACCCTTCCTCTGTCCTGCTTCTGACACTAGCATCTTTAGTAAAGGGAGCCACCACTTGTGATAGGGAAGGTGTATATAGGTAACTCAATCGGGCTTTAGCCTCTTTCTCTTGTTTCCCATAATGAACGAAAAGAGCATTTTTAAATATAAGGCCTAATGTGACTTTTGAACTTTAGCCCAGCTTTCTTTGATGTACTTGGAAATATAGATGCAAAGTTTTTTGTTTTTTTTTCTTTCCTTAACTGCCTTTTAATGTCACTTTAAATAAATTTTGAATATTTTTTAAATGGCCCTGATAACAAAACCTCATTATTTGGACAGAAGTTGGGAGGAATGGAAGTGGAAAGTGGATTAAATTGGTGCTAGGTTTAAATTATTTTAATATTTTAAAAGAAAAATAATTGAAACTAGGCTAACAACATCTAGTAAAGACATATGACTTAACTAATAACCCATATATGAGGAGCCAGGTTCCAGATTCTCATCCCTGTACTAATTATGGTGGCCTCCTTTTAGTTACTCCTAACTTTTCCCCCTTTTTAACTTTGTTAAGCTTCCTAATTATAAAGTATAGGGTGAATTTAAAATTTAGATCATACACAAATTTTGATTGGGAAGACATATTAGGAATTAAGTCTGGCTGATTAAAACACAAAATCCAAATAACGATGAAATAAAAAGCGACAGGTTCTATGTTATCTCATTTTGATGAATTAAGGAAAGTAAGTGGAGAATCTGGGTAGCTTATCCAAAATTCCACAGCTTAGTTCAAACTCAACGTGCCTGGTTCCAAAAAGCTCAAGTGTCTAAGTCATTTCTGCTTCCAAAGAAAATTAAGAATTTAGGAGATATTAAGTAACTTCTAGACAAAGTTAGAGATGAATTACACAAATGTGAATATTCAAGCAAGGAACAATATTTAGGTCCTAAGAGACACTTAATTTTTAAAAATTTCTACCCATGGCATCATTCGATTAACACACATTCCATGAAATATCTAAAAATACATATTTCTGATAACCCAAGAGAGTAGGATAACGCATTCTCCATATAGATTATAATCTAAACAAACAACAATTTGTCAGAAAAATAGTTTTTGGAACTCTGGATTGAATTGATGATCAGAGAGGAAGGAGGAACTAGGAAGATAAGGGGCACATACGTGACAGGGACAATCTAGTTGAGCCTTAGACTGACTTTTGCTACAGAATCGTGCAGGTTTCAGCTGGTAATGAAGCAGTGGTTGTAGCACTGCTGTGTCGTTCCAACCACCCAGGTGAGGGAGGCTAGCGTAGTATCCTGATTACTCATAAGGAATAGAGTTCTGCCTAAAGGGAGATAGTCAGTGCAAACACAAGTGAAAATGTCACACCAATCCTGGAATTGCACACCATCTCCGTTTTACTCATCAGCCCCAATATCTGATCCTCGGGGCACTTCCTAGATGGAAACAGGTGGTTTATGACGTGAGGTTTCTAGTTTTCTGAGTTTCTAGTTTAATGCACATAATGTGCATTAAACTTGGTAACATCAATCGAACATTTCAGAAATATTTAGAACATATAGAAAACTTGACCCTCTGTTGACATTCATATAAAACTTAAGAAAATTGTCCAGTGTTTATTACTGAATATAACATAAAGACAACATAACTTTGTATTTGTATAGCACTTTAAAGATTGGAGCATATGTTAATCTTCACATTATATAGGAAATTGTGAATTTCAAATAAGGTAGTATGTACATTAAAAATGTATTAAGTATTTAAAATCAAAGTAGATAAGTAACATTGCAGAATTTGAAAAACGTTATCAACTATGGTTCTAGTTAGAGTGGATTTAAATTATTCTAATCTAATTTGGCACACCATCTGTTAGGATCTTGATGGGGGAATAAACCCGTTGAACATTAAGCCTTGGATTTATAGTTTGTAACAAGGGAACCATGTGTTTATTTACATATTATTCTAAACTAGTATACCTATTTCTGGCAGCTTTTTGCCATTACTGTCTCAACTATAAAATAGTAAGGCAAAATAATGACTTGTGTGTACCCATCAAAATCTAATCTCAAAATAAAAGTTATGTAGTTGAGTTCATTTTTAGCAATTTTTAGACATATTCAATCACTAATGTTTTTCCATGTATTACTTAATTTATAACTTACACTTAATGTTCATTTCCTATGTAATAACATAGAGATTAAATTTAAAAGACAAATTTAAATTTTAAAGTAAAAGTACCTTCTAACCTCAAAAATGCTATACAGATACATTTAAGTGACATTTTTAATATCTAAAACTCATAACTGGGGGAATAATATCTATAATGAATTTAATGAACAATAACTTCTAGTCTGTTTTGAAAACAGCCCATACGTTAAAGAAGTTTGATGGTATTGGGAGTGTTTCAAAATTAACATGAAATATGCTTACTCATACTTCAGTTTTCCTATCTTCAAATATTAAAGATCTTTAGTATCTAAGTATTGGGGACAGTGTAAAATATTTTAAAGTTTTTATAGATAGATAAAAGGTAAAGGGGGTCAAATACATGGTGATGGAAAGAAATTTTAATTTTAGTGAACACACAATGCAATATACAGATGATGTATTATTGTACACTTGAAACCTATGTAATTTATTAACCAATGTCACACCAATAAATTTAATTTTAAATATTAAAAATAAATATTTAGTCAAAACAATAATAAAGTTTTTATATTCTTTCTATGTCCTCACTAACATAATGTTGCTAGTAATGGAATAAATACAATATAGATAAAATATAATGCCTATATCGGAAAGTTTTCCAGAAAACTCAAAGTTTTAAGCTACCAGTGTATTAATGAAATGTATCTGATAAGTATCAGTAAGTATCTTGAGAAAGAAATTAAAACCTCAAATTCTGTATTCATTTGAGACTGGAAATAGAACAATTTCATGCTTCTTAGCCTGTCTTTTCCACTACCCACTCTCCTAATTTTATTTATGTCTCCTCTTTGTTTTACCTTATCCTGACTCATCTTGCCTGCCTACAGTTATCTCCTCTGTGATGTGGCAGATTGACCAAAAAGATGATTAGAGTGGCAGAAATGCTAGTGTCCCCTATATTTAAAAGACAACAAAAATTCAAGGGAAAAAACTTTACTCTTTCCCTGAAACCATCGTTCTTGAAAGAGCAGTGTTCATTCAAGGTCTCCTCTGTCTCTCCCAGCTTTTTCTTCAGCACCCCTATAATTTGCCAACCTCCTTTGCTTTCACTAGTGACCTCCTAGGAGGCAGTACAATAAATAGTTTCCTCTTTTTGCCATTTTCAAGATCTGACATTTAACATTGCTCTTCCTTAAGAAACACTCAGCTTCCTGGGTTCTGTGATAAAATAGCTCTGGCCTGTTATTTCCGCCCACTTTTCTGGCTTCTTTCCAGGTTTATTGCCTATTACTGGTCCTTAAAATGCTAGGGTTTCATCTAATTAATTCTGTTCTTGTCTGTCTCCTCATATCATGCTCATTTCTTTCATCGCAGTGGCTTCAACTATACGTCTGGTAAGCTAATGGAATTCCCCAAGTATGTTGCCAACCCAAGTATGTCTTCTCAGTGCCAGACCTGTATACTTGACCTCTCGAGTCAGATAATCTGCAGGTCTCATGAAGTTAAGTTTCTCAAACTAAATTTATCTCCTTACTTCCATATACACTTGCATTTTGTATTTCATTCATCTTTGGTTCACATGGAACTCCAGGCTCCATGTCCCAGAGATGTTGATTCTGTAGGCCTAGAGTCGAGTCTGGGAATTTTCATTTTAGCAAGATTCCCAGCTAGTTTTTAATGTAGGTAGGCTAAGGACCAAACTTTGAAAAACCACCCTTAGTGAATGAATGGTTCCAGATTCTTCAGTACTTTCCATGTAGAGTTGTGTAGGTACTGTGATGAATTAGGGCTGAAATCTTACCTAAGCTCTGCTTTTCAGCCTATGTGCCCTGCTGGCAGGGATGGTTTTCCAGTTTGCCTTTGCATATTGGCCAATGGGCTAGCAGCAGCCCTATCTGTTACTTTCACTACTTCCCTCCCTCCCACTGTCCACCCACCTTCTCTCCAAGTAGTCTGTCCCTGAGTCCTCTTGAGTCTCTAATCTATTTCCTGCTTTCCATTCCCACTGCTTCACCTTTGTCCAGGCCCATATTCCTTCTTACCAATATTACCTCAAGACCCACTTTAATTAGTTGCATAGTCTTATCCCCCTTTCCCCATCACTACCCCACACCCCAGTTCTCAATTAGTATCACCAGAATTTTAAAGTACACATTTGGTCATGCCATTTATTGATTCACTGTCTTAGTACTTTCCATTGATTCCTTGCTATTTTCATCAGGTTAAGATATTAACTCCCTGACATGACACATAAGACATTTCATGGTCAGGTACCTGCTTAACTGGCCACCTTCATCTTCCATTACCTCTCCAAAGTACAAGCCAGTCATATGTGCCCACTCCCTCCAGTTCCCACCGTTTCTTTCTCATTTATTTAGTTCCCTCTGTCCTACACACTGTTTACTTCTCCTTCCTCCTAGTATGTAACTGCTTAACTTTTTGAGTACATGTATTTAATAGAGGTGATGATAAATATCATTGCCTGTATGTTCACAAGGCTGCTGTGAGGAGCACAACAGATGTTGATAATAGGAGCTTTTTGCTAAATACAGTTTGTGATGCAAATGTTAGTTTTAATTTGAATTCAAGTAAAAAAGGGTTTGCTCTCATCTTAAAAGATGAAATAACTACTGAAAAGATTGCTATGATTGGTTAGTATATTAAACAGCTTCTCCACTGACAATAATTTGATGTTTTATGTACATGGAGGTTTGACTTTATTCTGAGTTTACCTTTATATAAGTTGGTTTCAATAGGTTTTTCTGCTCTAGCTGCCATTATTTCCATCATGTAGCAGCTACTCAGCACATCCCTTCACCAGTTTCTTTGTTTCTTATTAACAATAATAATTGTGTTCAGTTCTCAGTGTCTTTTTCCCTCCCTCTCTTTGGGTCTCCAAGGATTGCCAGATAACACTGTAATGAAGTTATGATTTTTATATTGGGGGAGGGGACTGCTATCATTTAAAGGTTAAATACTTTTCTTTGTGAGATATATTGTTAGCCTAAAAAAGATTCTCAGTCTTAAATTCAGAATTTTAGCTAGTATGTGTGTCTTTTGCCATTTCAGTATCTTCATCTTTGTTGTTTCACTTAGTTCATTGGAACATACAGTACAGTACATAAAGACTAATTTGTTTTAGACTGAAGAACAATATGTTCTTTCCCAAACCAAAATGTATTTCTTCATAGGCATTTTTTGTTGTTCATTGAAAAAACAAACTATGCCTATTACAGAAAAATCAAAATACAAGAAGCAAAAAAAAATTAAGATTCATAATCCTCCCATCTACCAGTAATCTCTTAATATTTTTGGTTCTAAATTATTTCTGCAGTAGAGAGACTGAGTGTGTGTGTATGTGTGTATGTAGTGCATGCATGTGCACACTTGTAAATTGGGTTCAGTAAATGAAAGCAGGCTATATACATTTTTTTATAACTAGCCTTTTCATTTAATATGTTAAGAACATCTTTTTCATGTTCATATCTACCATGTTGATTTTTTTTAAAGGTTGCATCCCATTATACCATTATTTAACCAGTATCCCATTGACGAATGTTTAGCTTGTTTCCCATTTACCAGTACTAAAACATTTTTATGTGTACATCTTTTTTGCATGTCTGATTAAATTCTGATTCCACGTAGCTTAAATTCCCAGAGGGAGACTTTTGGGTCAAAGGTGTGTTCCAGTTTGCAGTCCTGTCATTTGTTATGATGTTTTCCATTACTACTGAATTAATAACATGTAATTAACCATTTAAAAAAATCTTTCTATAAGGGAAAATTTTTATTGTGCACCAATTCTACACTTGTTTAGATCAAAGTTGTTTTACTCTAGAGTCATTAAGATGCAGTTATAACACATAGTCAAAATATTTCTCTTAGTATTTTGCAGTATGATTGGTAAGTTACGATTGTTTCCCATCAGCCTTAATTTCTACTGTTACTTATAGCAGTGATTGAATTATAGTGTCTTGAAATTCACTAGCTAGTATATATTAGGTGCTGCTATAAAGCATTTATTTAAAGAATAGTCAACTAGAATTTCAGGAACGGTGGTTCAAATGTATGCAAAGAAGTTGAAATGCAAAACTGGGATTTTAAAATAGCTGCAGGACAGCTTTTCATTTTTTCTTACTCTTAAGAAAGTAAATCATGCAGAGCCTTCACAGGGCAGAGAACAGTTCCGCAGATGAAGGACAAAGAGTTTACATAGCTATCACGTTTCCTGCAAAACTCTTAAGTTTACTTTGTGCTGTACCCCATTCATCTGGTGTTACTATGAAGACATTGTTTTCATGCTCTCTTTTGTATAAATAATGTGTCTCTTTAACCTTGTTTATCTTTAGGAAAGATTTTTTTCTGGAAATTAGGGTCTCTGCGTGCTACATATAAGTGGATATTTAAAGCTGATAATTCAATATAGTTCATTTGAGTAGCTTTTTAGGAGTGTTATGACAACCTCATGCACAAAAATTTTTAGAATGTCAGTACATTCAATTAGAGCTATTTAAGGGAAAAATGGAATGAGTGTTACTTGGGTCAGATTATTGGTCTGATTTACATTTTAAGTACTAGAAAAACAAATTTAACTTTTTATAGTCTGTGCTGCTGTGAGCTTAATATTTCGCATTAGACCATCAGTAAGAACATGGAAGACCATGGATACCTTTCGTCGTGTTCTCGTTGTAAATACCCTTTTGCTTAATAAATAACCTATGGACATACTGCTCTGTCCAGTTTGGTAGTCTAGCCACAATGTGGTTATTCAAATTTAAGTTCATTAAAATTAAAGTTAAAACTAGTTCCTCGGTCACACTAGCCACAGTGCAGCATATTAGCATAGATATAGAACATGTCTCTTGTCACAGAAAGTTCTGTTGGACATTGCTGGTTAAAAACCAGGTAGCTACATTAGGGGGTAGAATTGAGTGTGGATTGTTATTTTTGTACCCTGTCAGTAATAAACAGTTGTTATGTAGGTGTATTTCCCTATTTTCCAACTGTTCAAATGCAAAAGTAAAATTTACTGAGGTTTTCTTTTTTGACAAGTCACTTGTAATTTATATGTCTCCTAACAACATAAGAACTCAGTTCTACTCTGGCTTCCTTGGTTATTTAATGTTGAAATTTACTTTTTAGCATCTTTCTGAACTCTTTGTTCACTGAAATTTGCCTTTATAATTCGCTTATTGGATTAAGCTGCTTTAACTGCTTAACCCTTCCCTTAAAACACACAAAAACTTTAAAACGGAATAAACATCTCTAAGCTAAAATCTGCTATCTAAAGACCACCTGTTGGTTTATCTTTCTTTAAGGCAACGATTCTCAAAATGTGGAAAAACAGGTTGCTGAATCCATTTGTATTTTGGCTTGGTGTGGTTGCCAGCAATTCCATCTGCTAGCAATGCAGAGATAAACAATTACCTATTACTTTTAAACAGTGTGTTGGGTACTTGAACATGACAGACCCTTTAATGACTCCTGAGTTACCTAAAGGCATGAGGGGGAGAGTAGTGGGGCACTCTTTATCACAGTACTCACTACTGCACATAGGACAACCAATAAAAATTTCCAAGAGGTAGAAGCCTATCCTATTGTAGGGTTTAGAAAGGAAGTAGGTACTTTTTTATCTTTGCCTTCTCACCTTTGGTTTAATCTCCTACCTTTAGTCCATGACAGAATAGACAATCTGAGTATCCTCCTACTAAGTGTCTGTGATTGGAAAAAGGTATAATGCTAATAACTCTTATTGAACATGGTTTGGCTGCTGCTGCTTGTTCATCAGATGAAGAATTGCCTGGTCAAATTGGGTGTCAAAGCGTCATTGGAACAAGTATTTACAAGGAAGCAATCCAGACCTATATCACTGCACAACCTTAGTATAGTACAAGTGTCACTAAACCGACATGGCTGCAGAGCTTGCTAGGTCACAGGTACCTACACACTCATGAAGGAAATGATAAGAAATGTTTTGAATTGAAGAGCACTTGCCCTATTTTCAACTGGTAGCTGCTTTTCACTACTAACCAGTTGCTGCTAGATCTTAATTTGTTTTAAGAGAAACCAAGAAATTAAAAATTGTAAGTGGATCTAATTTTTTTTCTTTTAAAATACTTGTAGTCTATTAACAAAACTCGTCTGCAGTGTGGATCCAGACTCGAGGCTATGGCGATGCCACTCCACTTAACCGAGGTTTTCCTCAATTCTTTTGATCAGAAATGGGAATCTGATCCTCAAAAAGAAGTGACATTTCTATCCTTTGAGTCTTAGTACTGCAAAGTTCAGCTCTTCTCCCATTTTTACAATTAACACTTGCTTAAAGAAATTCAGGATTACTTCTTAATGTAAGCAGCACATAAACATTCAGGTGTTTGTTCTCTTAGCAACCAAGATAAGATCACGATTAAAAAAACACCTCACTCTTGGAAAATTCTTTAAGCTGGGCAAAATGGGAGCCTTCGTAAAAAAAGACTTTAAAGCAGTACTGTGTGGATTGTTGCACAAATTGTTGATCGTGTTTGAAGGCAATATGTTTAAAATTTCTCTACAGCCACAGCATGTTAACAACCTTGAACTTAAATTATAACTAAATTTTCTTGCCTTATTTAAATGTTAAGGAGTACAGAAACCCACCATTTGGAAAACCAATACTGCCAGTTTTCTAATTCTGTTTCAAGTTTGAAGTTAAAGTGCTCGCTCTCTTGGAGCTTTCCAGTCTGTTACCCATGTGTTAACGTATATTATGGCTTTGTTTCCAGCTACTGGTCATTATATTTGCTCTACCTATGGAACACCAAATTATATGAAGCCATTCGTTTGATTGGGAAATGAAATAGAGTAATCGGATTCAAAATGAAGTCTTATCTAATTGACAGAGTAAACACACATAAGGCAGTCAGATGATATGATTCAGGCATGTGTGAGCTACGAAGCCATGTAGCACGAGTGTAGTCAGCGGAAAGACGGTGCTGTTTGACAGGACCAGCTGGTGACCCATCAGAAAAAGGTAGCTTACCTCATTACCACCAAAACATAAATAGAGTAGTCTTCAAGAGGATGGGGGTGGGAAGGATTCTGGTCAAGATGGCAGAGTAGTTAGTACTGGAGGGCCCGAAGTACAGCTTTGTGACTTAAAGTCTGTTTCTTGTTCCCACATGCTACTGGGTGTTTTTTTATTTGTAACTACTACTACTTTGAGTAAACCATTCAATAAAAAGAAACATTACTTGAAAAAAAAAAAAAGGCAAGAAGGAAAAGCCAAGAATAGTGGGACATGTGGTAGAACTAAGTGTCTTGGTGTTTGTGGCTGTGTTTTAGTGCCATTTGGAGTATCATCTTAGGAAAAAACACATTAACTACCATAGGCAGGTTAAATGTAGCCACAGGAGTAATACTTTAAAAGGGTGACAGTGGTAGATAGACAAAAGTATCTACATTTGAGTGACTTTTGATCTTTTGGTTTAATAACCAAGTTTTCTTATAGTAAATTGATCTTAAGGAAGGACTTAAAGAATAGAAATGATGATAGCATGCCAGATGGATTAGTGGGAGGGTTCTCAAAGTATGTGAGAATGTTATAACAATCAGAGATGAAAGTGGTAAACGATAAAAAAAGAAAGAAAACTATTGAATAGGAACAGCTTAACTTTTTTTTAAATACCACTGTTAATACAGAAATATACTGCCTATGTAAATTTCTAAAAAAAGCCTCTATCCAAAAGAAACTAGTACTTTTTAAAATATTAGCAATTATGGTTGCCAATTAAGGTCTTGGTTCTGTATAAAAATGACTTCATGATAAAAAAAAAGTTACATGGGCATCTTTGAAATATGTTTTTAAGAAGTTTTCATAATAGGCTGTCAGTTATATTGGCCTTCACATTTTTATCAGTAAGCAAGTGTAGTGCAGTTTTTGTTGAACTGGTTTGGAAATGCCTTATATCTCAACTCAAAAGTGTCACCTCATTTAGTTACATTTAGGTTCATTCCCTTTCAAAAGCTGCTGAGGAAACAAATTAGTGCTCAGAGCCTTTTACACTTATAAATGCAATTAAAATTGAAAAGTCAGTTGGGAAACTTGCTTGGGGTCTCTGAAAATAGCAATGGTGGTTCCTCTTATATTCAAACTGATGAAGTGGAAAAACAAAATCACTTCAAGAGATTTTTAAATGGTATGCATACTGCTGATACAAATTAAGGGGGCTACTTACATTCTTTTCTAGATTAAAAAGTAATTTGTTCAAGTATATGAAATAGTCAATGTGTTATATTTTTAAAAAAATTTTTTGTGTCCCTTGCTACTGCATGAGATATTTTATACTGTTTATAAAAGATACTTTAAAATTGAACTTTAAAACTCAGTCGTTCTAAATTTTTAGTGAACTAAAAAGATAGAGGGATAGATCTAGACGAACGAGCTATAGTTTACATAAGTCTTTTATATTCAATATGTAAATTTCTACTAAAAAATGTATAATTGATTAGAAGTTCCTGATTTTGCTTGGCAGATTGAATGATGCTACAGGAATGCCATCTCTGTACCATTGCCACTCATCAGTTCTTAAGATCAGTGGCCCATTAAACTAAATATAGGAGTACCTTCAGTGGATGCCTTTAATTAACCTCTGAGCAGCCTGGAAAAACTGCACATCATGATTCCCTTGCTAGGATGGGCACAAACATTTCATTGCAGTAGCCCTTGCATGGTAACTGGCAATAAGTTTTGGGTTAGTTTTTTAATATAATTTTATTTTTCCTTTATTCATTTACCCACTTTTTCTTGAGTACTCACTGTGTCAGACACTACGAGGATGCATGTAAAACAGATATGGGCCCCTTTCCCACAGAACTTTACTTTCTAACAGGAGCTAAAGGCCTGTGAAGAGGCAATTGGAAAACCTAATTCAGATGTATCGATTAGGAAAGGTTTCTTGGAGGAAATGAGAACTAGATAGGAAATGATGATCATCTAGATAGTGTGGCAGCCGATGGTAATGAAATGAGGCAGAATTTGAGATGTCGTAGTGCTGGAATTTATGAGGGGAACAATCTATAGACAGCAAAACATCTCGGAAAGAGGAGTAGTGGGTGCTGTCAGAGATGACTCCAGGTTTCTTCCTTAAGCGATTGGTGGCCCCAGACTCAGGAAGAGGATTTGGTTTGGGGTTTGGGTGATGATAATGAAGGAAGAGGAGTTTATTTAGGCAGGATAAGTTTGAGGAGCCTGTGGGACATCTAAGTAGAAATGTACACTGTATTCAGAACTCTTCTTGCCCATGACACTTTTTCATTTCTTTTTTAGAGGATTTTTCTACTGAATGTCTAAAGGAATCTAAAAATTTTTATTGCATTTATGTATTTCAAAGTAAATTGAATATTATGATTTTGTGATTTGCTGTTCATCTCAACCGATTATGAGTATATAATCATGTGCTTATGTGGGTTTCTAGCATTCTTTTGGGGATTTAAGTAAAAGTTAACAGATAAATTATTTCTAGAGAAATAAAGGTTACATTAGAATGAATTACTAAAAAGAAACATTGAATTATAAAAGCTTTAACTTTAAAAGCCCACATTTTTAAACAGACATCTATTCTATTGTTGAAGCTGTAGGGTACATCAGGAAATTGGTTGTTTCATATAATTTTTTATCATTTTTAACACAATTTCTGAAGTTCCTAAATTTTTTTAAATTAACAGAATTAATTACTTTGTGTAGCCTAGCTTAGAACCCTTTTTATATAAAGAAATTCTGTACAGACTTCAAGAAGACTCTTCTAATTTACTGTTTAGATTCAACTAAATTATTGCTACATGAATTAGAGCCGGGGCAATCGGATGAGAATGAGACCAATGTTTCAGGGGACTGGCCAGCCATCTGTTGGCAACAAGACCTAAAAGATTTTCGAGTCAAGAAGCTCTTCAATACATTTTCTAAAGCTAGTAAAGTAGGCAGGTTTCAAGTTCTCTCTGCCTACCTGCTGTGTACCCAGAGCAGGAAGTATTAGACTCATACAGCAGAATGGAGCTATTTATTTGGTTTATTACATTTCACTATCTTTTTTGTCTTATTTATGACCTAAAACATACATAATAACAAAACTTAATTTTTTTATTCTAATCAAGGTTTATGAACTTTTTATATTAATTTACCTAGTTTTGAATATGTACACTGGGTTATCAAGTAGAACTTTGAGGTTTTACACTTAAGTACTTTAAACTTTGCTGGAAATTTGACCTAATTAGAAAATAACTGGTTTTAAAAATATACATACACAGACAATTGCAGTACATGTATCAAATAAAATGTATATGAAATTCTGTTAAGTCCAGTTTTTGTGCTCAGTGGAAGAAACAGGCTGAGATACTTGAGTTTACCTCTTGAGACCAGTTGGTCACATATGCTTATAATGTCAATGTTCATGTGTCCTCACATAGCTTGCTTGTGAGGGAACTGACAGCTCATTTAGCACTAGTTTTGGCAATCGCAGCAGGTCCCACCATTGCCTGATGTTACATCGTTTAGCGATGTATTAATATTAGCAAAATTAATATTCACAAGCACTTTTATACCTGATTTAGTACCATTAAAGTACAAATACTTCATTATCTTACTCTTAGCCAGAGTTTGGAGCTCAATTAGTAAAATTGTTCCGACTTCAATTTTTAAAACAAAGGATGAAATACAGAATGTGTTTTTCTGATGAAGCAGCTAAAATTTTTTTTTTAACCGAGCACCTGAGTGACTCTCCACTTACTCTGTTTTCAAAGCTCAGCGGATTTCGTGGTTGGTTCTGGCAGGCATAATCTTCAGCCCCATGTCCTTTACTCACCTTAAGTATAGAAGCACTGCTGCCTGACTTTAACAGCATGGCTTGAACTTAGGAAAATGATCTTAAAGTTTTGATAAGCATAAAACAGAAATTGAAAACATTTTAGATGCTTTCTTTTCATACTTAAAAAAAGTCTTTGACTTTTTGAGGCTTTTATTAATGTGTATTTTTCTGGTTCTGGTTTATCTTTCCTCAGTAAAAACATAACTAATAATTTAAGAACATGATTTACTATGGGTTTTTTTTTTTGGTGGGGAGGATTGTCAACCATTTCTCTTATTGAGCCTTATAGAAACTTTTGCGAGTTTATACTTCAGGAAGATTATGAAGAAAGCATTATGATATAAAGGCAAACATTCTGTAAATGTAAATTGCTGGTTCAGTAGTATTTTTATATTGCATGCAATAACATGACTTTGGACTAAGGTTAAAATTGAATCGTTAAGTCCTTCAAAAGGCTTCACTGTTCATAAGAATTTAATAATAATGAATATATAGTTATGTTGAAACAGAAATTAGTCCATATCTTATATTATTAATACCAATATTCTTTAGTATTTTTCCTCTAATTTGCAAATTATCCATGACTCTTTGTTTTACTTAGGCTTTGTATATTCTTAATGCAACTTATAAAAAAACAAAATTTTCTCGTCTCCTATTCCTTGTTTTGTTTTTTATAGGAGTACCAAAGTCTGATCTCTTGCACACCGGATCATTAAGGGGTCATAGAGACTGCTTTGAAAAATACCATTTGATTGCAAACCAGGATTGTCCTCGATCTAAGCTTTCAAAAAGCACTTACTATGAAGAAGTTAAAACCATTTTAAGTAAGAAGATAAACTGGATTGTACAGTATGCACAAAATAAGGATGTGGATTCAGATTCAGAATGTTCTAAAAATCCCCAGCATCACCTGTTTAATTTCAGGCATAAACCAGATAAAAAGTTACTCCCGCAATTTGACTCCCAAGTACCAAAATATTCTGCAAAGTGGATAGATGGAAGTACGGGGAGCCTCACACACTGTAAACAAAGAATATTGGAGCAGAAGGAAAATACAGACTTTGGACTTGCTGTGTTACAAGATTCAGGTGCCACTTTATGCCACAAGAGTGTATTGTGGCCTCATAGTCACAACCAGGCCCAGAAAAAAGAAGAGACAATCTCTACTCCAGAGGCTAATGTCGAGGCCCAGCATCCACATTACAGCAGAGAGGAATGTAAGTGAAATGGGACAAAGGTGAAGTTGGGGTTTTGTTGAGTTATTTTACATTTTTATGTATGTCATGTGTCAAGAATCTTGCTATAGATTTATAGGTTTGGAAAATTAGAGTATTTAAATGACAGATTCACCCTAGGAAAAAAATGAGATGTCTTAAAACTTTCCATACTCCTCTGTGTTGCCAAGCATTGGTATTCTACAGTCCTATCAATTGTTTCGTGTTCCAAATTTTTAAACTAAATGGAATCAACAAACTGAACTGAGAAGTTCAGGGTTAGTTTAGTTTAGAAATACCACCTCAGCCATCGGCTCACACACATTGTCACTAATTGGGGTTGGTGTTTCGAAAGCAAAACTCTGACATTTTACTGAAGGCCAAAGGTATTGTGTTATTTTAAAGTTGGTAAAGTGACTCATTCGATTTGCATCTACAAAAACTCACAGAAGCTGAGATAATTTTAATTGACTTCAAATGATTTTAGAGCTAGAAGGGACCATGGGGATATTTTTATACAACTTCTTGTTTCTACATATGAATCGTCTAAGGTTATTTAACTAGATAGACAAATTGATTTTTCAGACTGTTTCCAGAGTACTTTACAATAGTGTTTTCCAAACCGCAGATGATGGACTGTGTAGCGTCTAGCAAAATCGACTAGATAGGTAGTGAATTACACTTTATTTCAGGTGGAGGTGTACCAGGAGTGATGTAAAATGTTTCTTAACGTGGGTCAAGGTTAATTGGAAAACTCCACATTGTAGGACTTAATGAATCCTAGGATATTGCTGAATGTTATATTGGCATATAAGTACAAATACTATTTTTTATAGGATTATATGTTAATGTTGTAAGCAGCTTTTCCCAGGTTGTGGTAATAATGAATATATTTTCATGTTTCAGTGAATTCGATGACTTTTGGTGAGGTAAAGCAACTGAAAGCAAAGCTCCGACAGCAAATACAAGGTAAAGAATCGGTGTCAGTGTTTTCTGCATGTGAAAATTTTCATACAGAAAATCTCTTATTACAGAATACCATTAACTTTATCCGAACTTAAATTTGGAAATGGGATTAGATCCTGTTAGAGTTTCCAGAGCAAAAAGAATAAGAAAACAACTTCTTTAAGAACTGGTGGGGGGGGAATAGATATTTCTTCTTTAAGTGAAAATGGAGAATACGACTTAATCTCTGCCTTCTTACTAACATTTTTTTGACTCCCTGCTATTGTGCCAGGCACTGCGTCAGGTAACCCCCTTAATAGTTCTTTAAGGCAGGTATTAGCCTTGGGTTTTATTGATTTTTGTTTTTAAATTATGAACAATTTCCAACACAACAGCAGTAGGAATAGTATACTGAACCCCTTGACCCATCTTCAGCAGCTTCAGCTGTTATCAAAAGCATAGCTAATTTTCCTTCATCTCTCCTTGTCCCAACCCCACCCCCAGCATGGATTATTTTGAAACAAATCTCAGACATATTGTTTTGTCCAAAAATACTTCAGGATTTTCTCTAACAAACACCTTTTTTAAGGCAAGCATAACCTAATCACACCAAAAAAAAAAAAAAAAAAACTTGTAATTCTTTAACATCATGAAATATGATGCTAACACCAACAGTTAATAGTGTTCAAATTCCTCAGTTGTCTTTTTCTTTTTTTTTTTCACAATTGATTCCTATTTTCAGGTAAGAAACTGCACTTCAGAGTAATTTACAGAGTTCATGCATTCAGTCAGTAACAGATTACAAGAGTCTAACCCCTGTCTTTTTAACTCCAAAGCTAGTGGTCTTTCTTGACCACACAGTCTCTCAGAAAAATAAAATAACAATAATAGTAATAACAATTTACATTTATCAGGTATTTATTCTGTGGTAAGCACTTTGCAAGTATGATCTTATTTAATCCTCATAGTAACCCTATGAGGTGCCTACTCTCATTTTCAAGATTATACATAAGAGGAAATTAAAACATAGTTTAAATTACTTGCCTGGGAGTCATAAGACTAGGAACAAGGATTAAATATTCCAAGTAGTCAGATTCCAAAGCCTCTTAGAGGAGTTTCCAGACCTCGGTACCAGTGGGCACTTACTTGTCATAAGTCATATTAGATATTGACTGAATTGCATAGTCATTGCTTATGACTCTTAAATTTCACTAGAGGAATGCCATAATCCTGTTGGCTATGCAGAATACACACATCCTAGGATGATCAAAACATAACTTTCCTTGGTGTCAAATCACTCATTACAGACTTCACCCAATGCATTCAATCAGGATGCTAGAAGTATAAATCACAGGATTAGCTTTCTGAGTATTAATATTGAACTACTTTTTAAATCTTTACAGAAGTTTTTGAAAAGTTAACACACCAAGTACAAGAAAAAGATTCTTTGGCCTCAGAGCTCCATGTCCGCCACATTGCCATCGAACAGCTTCTCAAGAACTATTCCAAGTTACCATGTCTGCAGGTGGGGCGGACAGGAATGAAGTCACACCTACCCATAAGCAACTGAACTACACTTACATTCACATCCTATGCCCTGCTGTTGACTGGACTGCCAGATGTGCAAACTTTGAAGAAGTTAGGGTCCATTTTTTTATGGTCATTAAATTTGCAAAGCTTAAAGGCAGTATTTAACATCTTTTTCAAATAAAGCAGATCATTACACTCTAGTCTTCTAGGGTTAAACATTCTGGTTTACTTTGAGAATCTTTTCCCAAATAATTTCTAAATGGCCCTCCCTAACTTTTAGCACATGTGACTACTTAAATATACTGTTACAGTGTGATTTTATTAAACATAGTTTAATGTAATTCACCTTTCAAAACAATAGGTTAATAAACTCCGTAGATTAGTCTGAACTAAAGATAAATTTTAAGGGGAAATGGAATTCATAATATCACCTTATTTATTATGAGCAATATTTTAATATGAAAATTTTATATATAAAAATGCTATTTTAGGTACCTTTCCATTCTCTGTATAAATGTATCTGAATGGCTCTGTATATTATATTTACACTTTCATGTGTGAATATGTTACCCATATTTCAGATCACTGCATTTTATTCTCTTAATACACTGTTTTTACAACTATTATCTTGTTTTCCAAAGAGAAATGTATTTTGGAGTAGAAATCTAGTTGAATTATTTGACTTCTCATAACTCTTAAGAAAGAGGAATTAATAACTTTTTAAAGCAAATATACAAGAAAATAAAATATTTTTCCTAATAAAAGCAGTTCTAAGTTCGTTTAGGAAGAAAATGCTAATCTAGCTTTTGTAAGTTAACTTGTCTTAGTAGAAGTAAAAGCCTCTTCTATTTCATTCTAATGACTTTGTTAGAATTCGAACAGTAAGTCAAGCCTCACTTCCAAGTCAAATGTAATATCTTCAAATTGAATGCACTGTGAAATAATTGTCCTATCTTTGAAAAAATTAGAATTATTTTGTGTGCCACTTCGGATAAAGGTTCAAGGATCCTTAAACTGTCCAAATTCTGTTATCAACATCATTGAAATTAGTGCCCAAAGAAAGCATTGTGAGGTATTTTCCTAAACTTCAGAATCTAAAAGGAAAGAGAAGACTGCTTGACACAGAAAAACAAAACTCTAATTCAAAAATAGCCCATTTTAAAAAGAATATTCATATAGTTATCTATGATGTTTCCAAAGAGTTCTGAACTAATAGGTTGTCTCAAACAGCTGCATAAGTTTTCAGTAATGTATTATAGTAAAAGCTGTAACATTAAAATGGGCTCTAAATTCTGTTCTCAACTGGTGCTTAGAATGTATTTGTAAGTAAGGTCCTTTGCTTGAAGAATCTACAGAAAAGCCCAGAACTTGGCAGCTTCATGCGTAAAGATGTGAATGATTTCTGCCATGAACATGGCAGCCTGACCCAACCTGGGTCACATTTTAATCTTGAACACAAACAGTATTTGACTAAGCAAAGGAACACCTCAAACTAGTGGAAAACAACTTTTGTATTGCTAGAGTGTATTAAATTTGCCCGAGAGTATTACTTGATATCTCATTAATTTGGGGGGTTTTTGGTGTTTTTTTTTTTACTTTGAGATCTGATATAACTGCTTTTTGGAGGAAGCTTTTGGAAGATGGTTTCAATTTCTCTTGATTCTTTGAGTCATCCAACATGAATTTAAAATCCAGGGAGTTGGGGAGGCATTGCCTTACTTTTGATAAGCTTTAAATTGAATGTGTGCAATATCAAAATCTCTATAAATTTACAAGTTGAATAAAGGCATTTCTGGATGATGCTAGTGAGTATCTTAAGTGCTCAGATGTCATGGTCACATTTTCAAATTTGACTTCACTCTTTTGGCATAATTCATCAAGAATGTTACCAGCCAGTGTGCTTGCACACATTTGTGCTTCTATTTAGATCAGTTAGGGACAGCCATCAGGGCTTGGGGTGTGTTGCACTTGTTCTCAGTAGTAGCATATTTCCAGAATGTGAACCATATGGTGCAGCCTTGAATACAACAGTGTTACCCAAAGAAAGTATTCACTTATTTCTTAAAGAATTTCTGGCAAATATGTAGCTTTACTAATGACTTTGGAACAATTGGGATTGTGCCTGTACCAAAGTCTTAATCTGGGATTCTGATTTATTCCATTTAGATATTTCTACTTAAGCTCTTCAGAGGAAAGGTGCTCTTAAAAAATAACCTGAGGTGCTGATACTCACATTAGTACTTTATTTGGATGAATATTCTAGTAAAAAATTATTTTAAGTATTTTGCACAACAGTTTATCCAAATGTTTGATAAACTTATTTTGTATTCCAATGTTTTCTTGATTGAATATGTAATTCTTGTATGTACTAAAATAAGGTTAAGGGACAGTTGAGTTCTACTTTACGATAATATCAAATACCACAAATATTAGTTACTAGGCTATTTTTCAGTACTTTTTGAAGAAGTTTAGAAGAGAATCTCATATACCTTCAGTTTCCAAAATGGCAAAACTGACTACAAATTAGCCATTAGTAATATTTTCAGAGCTTATGTGATTAAGGGAGTGAAATACACTAATATTTTTTCACATTCGATTTCATAGTTAGACAAATTGAATTGAGTTTGAAAAACTCAGTTTGAAGTCAGAAGTGATTTTCACCACACAGGACTGTTCTCTTTAAAAATTAAAGTTCAAATCTGGTCTTTTATCATTCTTCGATCCTAGTATTTAACACCCTAATTTATTTTTTTAAAGGCATGCACTTAAGATACAAATAATGGATGATGCAGGCAGTAAAATTCATAGTGTTTTGTTCCATTATGTAGTTTCTGATGCACAATGTTAGGGCAAAGAAATGTTCTTACTTTTTCAAATTATATGCTCATTTCACCACAAAGTGCCCATTTTTATATGCATTTGAGGATTATTTTTGAAATAAGTTCACATTGGAAAGTGATTTCAGAAATATAATCAAAATACATTCTATTTTGTTGGCATCTTGAGATTTCTTGGGTTTTCCATTTTACCATATTCTTTACCACTGAAAATAGTTTAAAGTGCTTTCTTTTTTTGTTTATATATTTTTTTACTTTGGTGTTTTTACTCTTGAGGCTTGTCAATTTTTGCTAGTTTTTTAAAATTAATTTTTTATCTATTTGTGCATTTTAATGTTTGCCAGTTTTTGTTTTAGAAGAAGCTTGCATTGTTAATGTTGTAAAATGTAATAAAATGTATATGCTCTAAACTTAATAGGAACTTAATAAATTATTTGTTTCGATAAGAGGTTCAGGTTAGTGTCCATAAAATTAGGTTATATGACATGAAAACTTTTAAATGGTACAATGTAAAGTTCTTATAGTGTTATTTTTTCCTGATTGATGCCAGTTAGTTTACTGACAGATGTTACTGCTTATGCTAAAGTAAGGTATTTGAGTATTTTTAAGTACTTATTAAAAAGTTTAGTACTCTACAAAATTCTTTAAATATCTTTTGTTCAGATGTGGCTGTAAAGCAAAGATAATTTCATTTCAAAGTTTGCATTTTTAACTTTAGGTTGGTGGAAATAATTATTTGAGAAAATTTGTGGTAAAAATCAGTAAGAGATAAAACTCAACAAGTTACTCTTGCCAAATTAAGTTTTATGGTGGTAGGGTGAAAGTTTATTTACCTGAATAATAAGGTAATAGGGCTCTGGCACAAGTACAGGTATCTTGGAGGAGGGCTAGAATCCAGTGTTTGGAATAACAAGGTTCTGTGTTGCATCTCAGTATTTTCATTCACTTCATCCTTTCATAATTGCCCTTGTTATAATGTCGCCTAACATTATTAAGCAATTTGGTCATAGCAAGTGAGATTTTTTTTTTTTAGCATCTAATTTGTAATACATACTTTTCCTATTTTTAGCTTGAGAGTCCAGATTACTAATGCATTTTAGTGATATTGAATAATCCACAATTTTACCAATGTGGGGAAAAAAAAAAAAACATGGAATGAGTATTACCCTCCATCCTCTCCCCAAATATGCTAATTGAACTTCCCTCCCCTTCACAACGCAAAGGGAATTTTAGTGAATATATATTTATTTCTTTCAAACGTGTAGTGTTTATTTCCATTCTACTACCTCCAAAAGAGGCCGTTTAGAAAGTGTTCAGTGGCAACTTCTGTTAAAGCCATTCCTCCTTTTATAATCTGTATGTATGTTAACCTTGCTTTAAATCTGAGTAGTTTATGCTGTGGTCATTGCACTTAATCTCTCTGATGTTAGAAATTTATAAATTGTGCCAAGATGTTTGGAATAAGAAAATGCAACTGGTAAGAGCAGTGGTAAAAAACAAGTTGGTTTCAAAAAGTTTATTTAGACATTACTTGGCTATTGACACATTTAAAGCTGCAATAATTTACATATTTATATTGCTCTGCTTTGGAACTGTAACTATATATGCTTGTCCACTATTTTTAATTTTACAATAAAATAAATATTTTGTTATCCGTTAGTTTCAGTGGATATTTTTAATAGAACTTTTTTTAATGGTTGACCCGAATAAAGGGTTTTGTTTTGCAGGCTTAAGGAGTCTATACTTAGAATTATTATCTAATGGTTCTACCTTAATTTCTTGTGAGAATCTTTCCTTGAAACTTAAGTGAATATTCTCTCTGTCCCAAGAGTCCAGAAGCAGGTAATAAGATATTTGTGAGTTACTGTATATCTATGTAACTTTTTTAATTGGATTGTACTTTTACAATAAATATACAAATTTTACTTGCTTTTGAGTTTTAACAAATCCTTATAACCATCACTCTGTGCTCGTTTCCAGTCTCCACCAGCATTTCCCTTCTTCCACTGTTCTGATCTTTGTCACTATAATTTGCATTTGCCTGCTCTAGAACTTTACATAAATGTTACGCAGTATGTGCTCATTTGCCTCTGGCGTTTTTCACTGGATGCTTTGAAATTCATATTAACACAAGGATCAAAAATGTGTTCCTTCTTTTTGCTGACGTATTCTACTGTACGAATATATTATTTGTTTATTAACTCACCTGATGATGGACATTTGAGTTGTTTACAATTTGAGGCTAATAGGAATGAAGCTGTTAGGAATTTTTTAATTTGGCTTTTAAAAATATATAAAAAATAGAAATAAAAATATTCAAGTCACTTGTAATTAGCATAATCTGAATATTAAACTACCTTTTTTCCATGATTTTTAAAGTGATTTATAATTTTGTAATAATATAAAATTTAGAACTGGGAAACAGTCGTACAAAACAGGTTACTAAATAAGGGATGTTTGGGAACCCAAACATTTAATGGGGTGCTGAGAGAATCTTAATCATCCTTGAAGTTCTTTTCACAAGTCTTAATAGTCTAAGTCTGACCACTTTGTTTTCCAAAAGAAGCAATGATGACCAAGAGTGGTTTGGCAAAAGTATTGGAAAGAGCATCTTTTAAGTACAGGTTAGTTTTAAGTACTTTGTGTCATTAAAGGAAAGTTGTTGCTTTTCTGAGCCTGAATTCACTCAGCTAGAGCAAACAACTGGTAAAATATAAACCTGCCGCAGCACTGTCACTTTTGTCCTTGCCTGGGAATTTTCAAACTATTTGTAAAATGATTGCTCTCCCTCATTTGTAAATGGTATTATAGGACCTGGAATTCTTTGCAGGTATCTTAGAGACTGGCAAGTAGGTGTGAGTGTGTTAAACATAATAGGCCGGAGAGCTGCAGGTATAACAATATCCTTTATGTAATTTATACATTGGTATTCTGAATTATTTGTAACAAGCTCTTAAACGTCTTACTTTTAGAATCTGTTCTAGGTGACGTCTTAGATACTTTTATCTTGAAAATTCCACGTGACTTGCAAGCTTAGATCATTGGGTCTTCTGCCGGTGGTGGCGGCGGTGGCGGTGCTCTGCCTCAAAACCCCATTCCAGTGCTAGGAGAGCACAGACCACCTTCACCTCTAGAAGCAAAGCTTTACAACCCCAACCTCCCTTGTATCTGAGGTACCCCACCTTGACTGGTGACAGAAGCTAGGTAGAGGATCCATGTTGAGAGCAGCAGTGTCTGACTATCAGTAGATGCAACACCTGATATCCTACATCCAGTAGAGGCTCCTGGCATCCGGTGTTCAGTAGCCATTGCCCTGTGTTGAGTTGGTGTCAGCCCCGAGCTGATCGAGAAGGGAAGCTTTTGGTGGTGAGACTCTCCGTTGAAAGAACACACGAGGAGTCAATGTGAGAACGAAACGGCAGGCACAAACTTTATTGCAGGGAGCACACTTCCACGTAAGGGGACCACATGGGCTTTATATAAGTCAGAGAACAATAGTGGCATTCTGCCACACATGCAAGATACAACAAGCTGAATCATGCTTACATAAGCTAAGCACAGGCACCCTACTACATTAATATAACATTCTAAATCCGGGGTCCTATCCCTAGCCATGAGCCTGGATCACAGCCAGACCTGGGACCTACAATTTGGCCATGAACCTAGTAGTTGATTACATCAACTTCATTCCTGCCTGGTTTTCAAGCCTTCTGGGCAATCTCAGCTTATTGAATAAATTCCTTTTTAGCCTAAGTCAACTAGTTGTTTTCTCTAGCTTGCAACCAAGAACTCTGTGACACCTAATATCATCCACTGGGTCCATGTCTGTGTCTAGTACTCCTGCTTTTAGATCTTACCAAATTGGTTTCTGAAAGTGAACTGCTGAGAGCCACCATACATCTAAACTATCCCTCAGGACCACGTGGACTGCCTGTTTGGCCAGCTAAAACTGATGGGAAAGTTCTGAAAAGAAACACTTTGGCAATGCATGTGTCAAATTTCCCTGTTAATAATGTTCATTGTTCACAGGTGGGATGATTTTGGAGAACTTCCCACTGTCTGCCACCAACTGTCAAAAATGCTCACAGCTTGTAGCTGCCAGTACCTAGGAGAAGGTGGTCTAACAGCAACAGCCATAACCTTAGATCTGGGCCGGGCCTGTGTTCTCCTTGGTGATATTGACTCCCGGCCCAGTGAGCATCTGTTGACTGAGAGACTTCAGAGACCGCATCAGGATTGCATGTCCTCTAAAACTACATCAGTAGCTAGTAAAACAAATGTCTAAGACCTTCCTCCGATGACTGAAAAATACATATCCTCTCCACATACCCCACTCTCCACAACATCGCCATGAGCCTATTTCAGGCCTTTGCTAACTCCCACTTGTTCTGTCTCCATTTCTCCTCCAAACCAGTGGTTCTCTGACTTTGTTTCCTGAAATGTATTTTGGTGGGCCACACCTCCAGAGTTTCTGAATTAACAGGTCAGAGATGGGAGCCAAGAATTTTCATCTAACCAATTCCCAGATGATGCTGATACTGCCGGTGTATATAGCATGTTGAAAAACACTGCTCCAAACCATTCATTGCCCCAGAGTTTACTTCCCAAAAGATATGATAATGCTACTCCCTTCTTAAAGACTTTTCTAGATTACCATGGCTTAGAGAATAAAAATCAATTTTCACAGCTCAGCATTAAAACCCTTCCACCATTTGGCTCCCACCTACTTCCCATTTTAATTCTTTCACTGAATTGAGATTTTTATTATGTACCATAAAACTTAAACTGTAGGCTTTGGGTCGAAGAGATATAAAAGCCTTCAAGACTTTGTCAACTGAAAAGGATTCTGCCAAGAGATTAAATAAGGATTGAAAAATGTCCATTGGATTTAGCAACCAGGAATTCAATGAGAATAGTTTTAATGGACCTATGGGAGCAAAGATAGATCACAATGGATTGAAAGTGGGTAGAGAGGTAAGATAGTGAACTTTGGAGGGTGATCTCTGAAAAGTTTAGCCATAAAGTGAAGTTGAAGTCAGACAGGCTGTGTCCAAGGTTGTTACTATTTTTTTTAAGTTGGGAAGTACATGAATGTGAATAAATGCTGAGAAGCCCCATCTAGTGTAAAGGCTAAAGACGAAAGGTAGAAATAATCAAAGGAGCAAAAGTACTGAAGAGATGGAACAGGACAGCACATCTAGAATGGTCTGTCTTTGAAGAGGTTTCAGATCACCTCATGCTTTGACACTAAGAGAAGGCAAAACTGTAGGTGAGTGAGCTTGAGGGCAATTCACTGCAGAGTAGGCTGAGAAAGTCCCTATCTGGCTGCTTCTATTTTCTATGAGAGAAAGAAAAGATGACAGGGTCAGAGGCCCAAGGGATGTGGTGAAGTGCTCAGTAGCTGCTTCCTGAGAAATGAGAGCCAGCTTGGCTACAATAGTAAAGGTTACTGGACTATTTAGAAGAAGTAGAGATTGAAGTCCATGACTCACTGTTGGTTGAATTTCTCTAAATTTGCATTCAGATTTTGTTGCTGTAAATATATACAGAGAAGGAGTATTTTTGCAGTTGGAGTAAACTAAACTGAGAGCAACACTGAAAATAGAATCTGAAACTTGGATAAATTTGTGGCTCAAAAAGAAAATTTACAAAACCTTACCCAATAGATGAAATTTCAAGAGTAGGGGAAAAAATGAGAAATTTGAAAAGCTGCTGCAAATAGAATGGGGGTGGGGTGATTAATTATGTAGCTTTAATTTAAGAAATAATTTTCAATCAAGTATTTAAATTCATCATCTCAGTATTGGGCTCTATAGGCAACAGTAGACTAAGACTGTTTTGAAGACCAGGACCTTATAGGTCAGTTGGGTAACAAGCTTCAGCAGAGAGAACTGGGGGAAGTGTCTAACCTAAATGAAAAGACGTTTATAGAGGCCTGTCAGTATAAAGAATGAGAGAGAAAGCCAGGGCACAGCTAAACACAGAGTTTCAGATATGTATCTTCAAAGCAAGGAAAAAGCAATGTAAAAGGAGAAGGGCTTTTCTAGGAGTAAGAGGCAACTGAATTAAAGATGATGAAAAAGAGGAAGTCGTAATGAGCAAGGCGATTGCTAAACTAACATTTGAGAACTTGGCTTCTAACCCTCCTCTCTACTCCTGGCACTGCTTTACCTCTTGTAGACTCTCTTTTATCATCTGAAAAAAGTAAAATTGAACTTGATGATCTTTAGGGGAATTCCAGTTCTAACACTCTATAAGGATAATGAATTCTAAGAAACCAGCAACAGAAAATCACCCCAGTGCGTTCATGAACAGCAGAGCTAAGCTGAAGGGACAAAAAGGAAGTGTGGTTTCATTTAAGAAGAAACTGTGAGGTGCTTTTACAGCAAGATATTTCTATGACCATCTGTGACAAAAGAGAAAAGATAGCAGAACCAACTTGGCTCATAAATGGCTATACAGTGCTTTGTATACTGTTTGCAGAGAGAAAAAGGACTATAAGCCTTGACACCTTATAATTCTCCTGCATTCTCATATCAGGGAGAGTACTTTAAGAAGACTGTTCTTTTAGAAATGACAGTGGGATGGATCTTCCACACAATCAAAAGTTGGGTCACCTACAGCACAATTCCTAGAGACTGTCTCAGACATTTCCACCTGTACGTGGAATATGAAAAAAATGTAAAGTCAGTGTGGTAAGCTGTTTAGTAAAACAATTTATTCAATCAATAGAACTATCCTTTACTCTGAGGTTATATCTTTCCTATCATGGGAGTAGAAAATTGTTCTTTCATGAAGTGGTAACAGAAGATAACAAATTTTCATTTTTGCTTGTTTAGTTTTGAGGGCTTACTTGGTAAAAATTAAAACACAATCTTATGATCTTATGTTGATATATATCAGGGTCCTCCAGAGAAATAAACAAAATCAATAGGATGTGTGTGTGTGTGTGTGTGTGTGTGTGTGTGTGTGTGTGTGTGTGTGTGTATGTGTATAGATGGATGGGTGGGTGGGTGGATAAATGATAGATAGATAGATAGATAGATAGATAGATAGATAGATAGATAGATAGATAGATAAAGAGGTTGATTTACTATTTTAGGAAATTGGCTTACAGAATTGTGGGGTCTGGCAAGTCTAAAATTTGCAGAGCAGGCTGGCAGGCTGGCAATTCTGGCAAGAGTTGATGTCGATGTTGCAGTCTTGATTCTAAAAGCAATCTGGAGACAAAATCCCCTCCTCTTCGGGGACCCTCAGTCTTTTCTCTTAAGGCCTTCAACTGCTTGAATGAGGCCCACCAACATTAGGGAGGGTAATATGCTTTATTAAAATCTACTGATTTAAACATTAATCACATCTAAAAAGTACTTGACCAGCAACATCTAGACTGGTGTTTGACCAAACAACTAGGCACCCTCACCTATCCCAGTTGACCTTTATAACTGACCTCTATTTTTTCATTTTATTTGAATGCTCCATGAATTTGTGAAGTCTGCAAACCATGGATCTGGCATTACCCCATGCAGACAGCTGCCTCTAAGCAGCACTCCCCAAAACTCTGGATTCAGGTCTTCATGATCTCCAGAGAAGGAAATGCACTCAGGAAGCTCTTATACTACTCTAAATATTCCATGTGTTCTAAAAGGGCTTAGAAAAACAACTTTTCATTATTTCTCTAAATAATCCTTTGTGTAACAAAAGCAGTTACCTAATTATTCTTTTTACTCTTAATCTGGTGTTGGTCTTAAATTATTTAAAGATTGAGTTTTAATCAAAAAGTTAAAGATATATACAGCTCCTAGTAAACATTTACCCAATAAATTTGGTCTCCTACCACCACCCCATAAATAACTCTCCAGAGAGTTATTTTGTATCAGAGAAAGATATAACTCATTCTCAACCTCTACCACCCCAAAGCACACATTCTTGAAACAAATATATATAGTCCTGGGTGGTAGAAAGAGCTTGAGAACCACCCCCCGCCCCCACCACGACCAGCTATGTAAATAACTGAGACTAAAGAAGGCAGCATCTGGACCCCCTGCTAAGTTTTTCTCCACTGTTGCTGCCAGATTGCTTCTCACAAAAGAACCAGGAAAATGTGGGGCCTTGTGCACTGCTGCCACCCTACAGAGATTAGGGGAGCTTCCCCACTCAACAGAAAAGAAAATGCAGGGGAGCTGAGCTAGTGACCTGCAAACCCACATTACCTGTGCGAACAAAGTACGGGACACATCCTGCAGGGTTACATTGCATTTCATCCAAGTACAAACAGAATTTGTCCAATATTGACACAGATTGGTCTCATCTCAGAGAATAAAGTGAACTTGTTGCAGAAAAGATCCAAAATCAGACTGGCGAGAAACCAAGCAGCACACGCAGATTTAGAGAACTCAGGTTTATTACTCTGGCAGTCCCAGAGGAGCTAGTGCTCTGAAGATCTGGGCCCAGAGCTCAGTTGCAACATTTCTTATATAGACCCTTTTTGGCATGGGCTGATTGGTTATTTTGTCCTCAGCCCATTACAAAGCGTCAGGAGTTGCTATGGGTTACCAGCAGTTACAAAGTGGTACACAGCCCAGAAGTTGCTAGGGGGAAAAAACAGTTATATCTGTTGCTTAGACAGATCAAACAAAATGGAAGATGAGTCTTTAGTCAGTTTCGAGTACAGCCCACTCAGCAAGCATATTTACAGAGGCAGAACAGAAAGCTGATTAGCCTTTTGAATGAAAATTCCTCTTCAAACCTACGTGTGAGATATATAAATATCATAGGAAATCACTAAATGTGTGATGCTAAAGGGACCTTTGAAGGGCTCATAGCTTTGATTTGATTTTGTTTTATTTTAGGAGAGCTCTTTCTCAAAAAGAAAAAAAAAGTCCTTTGAGAACAACTAAGGTGTAATGTATATGAAAATGGAGCCGCTGCTGCTCTACATGAAGGAAAATGGAGATTATTTAAGCCTCCCTCACATCCCTCTCAGTAACATTCCCCAGCTACCTGAAACTGCCACCATGAATGCTGAAGCAACCGAGTGACCTACAGAACCCTGGGTATCTACAAAGTGCCATTTAGAAACTGCTGATCTAGTTTCACTCCCTTAGATGACCTAAATTGCTTAAGAGACTTGCAAGCAGCCTATAGACCTTATTGTCCACAGAGGCAAGGACCAAACCCAAAATCTCCTGATTCCATTTCCAGAGTTCCCATGATATGATGCCACCTCCATCTGGGCTCCCAGTCTTTCTATCATACAAGATCTTCTGTCTAATAGAATTGTAGGCTACTTCTCTACACTCCAGTGGAACACAGACACAGCCAGGAGAGGAAAACACAGGGAAAAGTTGGAACAAGTTGTCCCTGCTGAGTAAAGCAAGCTTTGGTACAAGACACGTGCTAGCGAATCCAGAAGGCATCTTAAATTCCTCATTCTGGAATGCAACCAGATTAGGCTCTGAGAGCAGCTCCCATCACAGCCTATATACAGCAAGTGACTTTCTTATATCAAAAAGCCAGTTTCAGCAAAATTCATTCTTAGGAAATATCAAAACTTATAAATTCCCATTGCTAATACTAAAAAAAAAAAAGAAGGAAAATACATACGTACCCTACTGATCCTAACTTGTTCTTCAAAGCAGAGGTACTAAAGTCATATAAGCATATGATCAGGAGCCTGTGCACCACGTGGGTAGGACTTCCTCTGTCAACAGAAGGAAATGGCAAAGCCCCAAATGTCCCATAGTGTATTATATATTATATTACTTATGTTATCTTTTGCAGAAATGACATATTGCTGTACCACGCCCTAGAACTAATGAGAAGGCTAAAGTAGCTAGACCAGCAAAGAAGTTCATTAAGAAGCCAAATTCTAATCATATACCTAAGTGAATGTGAAATGGAAACCTAGTTAGATACAAAGAAACTTTAGATACAAAGATTTGAAACTGTTAGCTAAATAACCCTCTTGCTCATTACCCCTAACTTGATGCTCATTAGGAAAAAAAGGAGGACCTATACAATTACCCACTGCTTGATTTCCTGTTTTGCTAACAGACAGGAAGAGAAATAGAGACTGTGGCCAAGCAAGAATTCGTGCCTGAGTGCAGCCTACAGCTCGGCCAGTGTCTGGGTGTGCTGAGTTATTCTGACCAGTCAGCTTTAGTAAAATCTCATTACTGGAGATGCTAGAAATAGCACCAACAAAATGCCCTAAGAAAATTTTAAAACTTTGTGTTGCCCTTTCCTTCGGGAACAATTCAGTCCAAGATTTATATTAGGTGAGACAAACAAGGTAGGTGTCCAAAGGGGTGTAGGAAGGTGTCAGGCATTAGAGATGGAGCAGGTGAGCTTGGGGATGATGCAGGCTATCAGGCTGCCAGAGGGATAAGGAGAGCACCCATAGGGGCATCGGAAGGGATGAGGGCCTGGATGTGGGATGTCGGAGCCTCAATGGGCTGAAGAAGGCATCTTTGGGAGAGGAGGCAAAATTGGCAATGGAAAATTGGTTACATACACAGATTGATCAAATAAGTAAAAGTCATTTAAAATAAAGGCTATTAAGGATGTGGTGTGGCCCCTATGCACAACACATCTTGTGCCTCAGTTCTTAAAGCTGCTATTAAATTGCTAGCCTGCTGCTGAACTTGGTTAAGCCGGAGCCATAAACATCCTGGAACAACCACTGCTCTATGGACACAGTATGGACAATACTGGCTCCCTGTAGGTTTTACCTCCTCCATTCGCATGTTGGAACTAACCAATCCCTGTTAACCTAGCTCGCAATCCTTCATTTGCATGAAAGAATTATACCATGTAGTTTTTGCCTTTATTAACCCTGCCTTTCTCTGCTCTCTCCAGAGTCCAGTTCAAGTTGTTAACTAAATCTGTGTCTCTAGGATTCCAACGCTTTAAATAAACTTATTTTACAGCCTCAGATCTTTATTGGTTAATATTACAAACCATTCTCCACCAAATCAGGGCCCTTTGGGGAAATGACTAGCTTTTGGGGAAAGGAAAGAACAAGATGAGTTATTTCGTCCCAAAAAGCATAGAAGTGCTTAAAAAATTACGTAGGCATGTCAAGACAACTCAGGAGCTATGCTGAAAAGATTCCATTGGCCAAATCAGACATAATTTAAGTGTCAAAATAATTAGTGAACCGGTTGAATAAAATAGAAAATGTGTCCATACTGATTTTTAAAAATTAATAAATTGAGAGTTCGTCATGAGCAATGGGAGAGTTACATAATCTCAAAATACCTACCCCTAAATGATCGTTACTTACAAAGAGGAAAAGAACTTCAAGGTTCCACCTTCATCAAGTGGTCAAAGTGATGCTAAGGAGTGAGGGTGAGGTGAAAAGAGGCAAAAGATTACTATTTTCCATAATAATTTCATAATACAATTTTAAATGACAAAGTATAACTGATAAATTAAATTGAAAAAATTTTAATAAAAATTCTTGTCTATTCTTAGGTCTTATTCACTGAAAGCTAGAAAATAACAAATGTCAATTAAGACTTCTATAATAACATACTGCTTGAAACAAAAAATAAATGAAAAGAATTTTTCAAAGGGAAAAAGATATCACATAATGGCTCTCAACACAAATCCTGATCCTTAGAGTTTCAAAGGATCATAGGAGCAATAGGCTACTTCACAGTTTTACCAGTGTGAAAAAATCAATTCTAAAGTTAGTGAATGCTATTATTAGTTATTATAGATAGTAAAATACTATTTAGCATTTGTAGAGTTACTGAAGGATAAGCATTGTTCTTAGTGCATTATCACATTTAACTCATAATTTCTCAGTGAGGAAAGTACCGTTATTATCCCTATTCTACAGATGAGAAAACTGAGGTACTGAGAATTTAAGAACCTGGCTCCACATCACAGTTAGAGGGCTAAACTCAGTAGTTTAACTTTTGAGCCTATGTGTTTAATCATCACACCAACAGTTTTAATCCCTAACTCTAACCCTTCGTTCTCTTTCTCCTCATTTAATCAGTTATCAAATCTATTCATATCATCCCCCCAAACTTCTCTAGGAACTTTCTCTGCCAGTATGACTACCTCGACCTTAATTCTAACCCTCCTATTTAATGCCTTGGTTATTAAGGAGACTTCTGATTACTCTCTGCTATCCACTGAATATTTGTATCCCCTCAAAATTCTTATGTGGAAGCCCTAGTTAATTCTCGTTATACTTTTCTATGAAACGTTCTTTCCAGCCAATTCCCTAAACACATCTTATATGGCCCCTTTTCTCTGCTTCTATATATGCTCTTGGGCTATTTCCAGAATGCTCAGCGCCCCTGCTTCTCAATCCGGAAATTCTTCTTTACCTTTTAAGACCCATTCTAAGTATCTAATCCTCTAAAAAGATTTCTCCAAATTTCTGTGCTTCCGTTAACTATTTGCTTACAGCTCTATTTTGGCAAGCATTTTTTTGTCACTTTCAGCCAAAAACTGAAAATGCCCTAAGAGCAAGGACAGTATCTCCTTGTTTTTTGTATCTTCATCCCTTGCACATAGACAGGTAGTTAGTAGATGCTCATTAAATTAATGTCAAATTAATGTATGAATTAAATCTATAAATACACTCCAAATTTTGATATCATTAACTTTGGCTAAAGTAGTAGATAATTTTAACAAATAGAGGTTTATTTTAGAGGTAATCTTGCTTATCTAATTTCATAAGGTTGCCTTTTTCCTGCAGTTCCACATCCAGTTCACTGATCAACTATCAAACTGAAGATAGCTTGTCATTACATCTGCAGTGAGTCACTTGCCTGGGGAAAAGTACATGTCAGGCATTTACATTCTGGCCTTTTTTGGCCTTTTTTAAGGTAAAAGCACTTTTTTGTTTTCAGAATAGAGTAAGACTCTTGAAAACTAAAACAGTAAATTCAGTGCTGATTATGGTCGGTGATGAAAACCTGGTGTCAATTATAAAAAATGTACAGTTTTTGGAGGTACATTCCTGGTCTTGGGCTGGTATCTGTGACCATTATCACCACCGATGAGGTGCCAAACACTAAAGTCCCACCCATTTGACTTGTGCAAACAGAGCCTATAACAAGTTATTTGGACAAGACATTTTCTTTGAGAAGATCGTCAGCTGCTAACTATATCACTGGGGACCTTAAAACTTCCACTAGAAAAAGAGGCCCAATATTTGTATGAAAGGTCCTTCTGGGGCAGGATGGTAAGAGTGATGGCTAAGGAGAGATCACTTAGGAGGCACCTACAATAGTCTAGATGTCTAGATGGTCTTCCTCAATTTAATCTTGTTCTGTTTTGTACAGTAATGGGCTATAAAGGCTTGTAACATAGGAGCAATATACCCTAGGTGTGTAGTAGACTCTACCATCTAGGTTTGGATAAGTACACTCTATAATGTTTGCCCACAATGACACTGCCTAATGATGCATTTGTCAGAATGTATCCGTTTTTTTGAAGTACAGATTGCCACATTAGAGACACATGTATGAACACATACACACACACTTTCAGTTTATGTGTTTACCAGCATAATGTAGCATTTTTGAACCTACAGGTTAGGTTCTCTTCTGGGTAGCAGTGGTATCAAAGAAAGAGCACTCAACTAAAAGATTTCTGACCAGAGGAACTTGCAATAAATGAGAACAGGAAATAAAAACAAAAAGGTACACAATAATTACCATGCGCCATAAGTTGTTCTAGCGATTTACATACATTAAATGAGTTATTTTCTTTAACAAACCTAAGAGATGGGTATTGTTACTTTACAGATGGGAAACAGACACACCAAGATTGATTTGACCGCATCATGCAGGTGGTGGAGCTGGGATGTGATACCAGGCATTCTGGCTAAGAGGGTCTGCGCTTTTAGCCACTAGCTCCAACATTTAGTATTTGTAGTATCTATTTACAAAATGTACTGTTTTTGTCAGCTCTTTTGAATTTTCCCATTTGTTTGGGTTTTTAAGCATGAACAGATTTGCCTTTTGACCAGCCCTCATGCTAAAGAGTAGCTAGCTAGCTAGCTATATGAAAGGAGAAACTATACATTCACGTAGTCATGTGATATTAATAAAATGGACCGGATCATAGATGATATTTTAGTTTAAAAAGTAGGAGACAACTAATAAAAGATGCTGTTTCTTCAGCCATGATTCAAGTGTCTATTCATAAACCTATCCTTAGGTCATAAAAACTCCCATTTTGTAACAGGTACATAAACAGACACTTCCTATAATTTAATGACTCTACACCCCATCACTGTCTGTATCACTTCAATATCAACAAAATAAAAAATGCTTCTCTTAAAAACCAGAAAGTAAAAACCGTGTTGAAATCACTGCAGATTTAACTACTCTGCTGCCCGAGTGTTTTCTCTTTGGGAAAGCTCTTGAAGCATAATTCAACTCAATCATAACTCTTACTACATTACATCACTTTACACTAACAATCAACACAAATTAATGTTCAGAAATTAAACCGAGTGAGAGAAGTCGAATATGCTGGATGAGAGGAGGCTTGCAATTCTTGAGTGTCTAGCAACCTGATCTCAGCAAAAATGTCTGGTAAACTCGATTTGCCTTATGATTTCACAGTTCCACTTTCACCTAGATTAGACTTCAGGATTTCATTTCTTTCCCCAGAGCGAGAACTAATTCGACTGTATCTGTTTCTCAGCCTGCAAGTTGTACGGGGGCAGTGAACTAGAGTATATTGTGTCACTAAACTATATAGCAGGCAGTAAATTACATGGAGAAAAACAAAAGCAGAATCTGCTAAGCGGAGTGTGTGTGTGTGGGTGTGCGTGTGGGTGTGGGTGTGTAAGAGAATGACTGACTCTACCTTACTCTCAATGAGCAAATAGTGAAACATTTCTTAAGAATTTGTCATCATACTTCATCTTTATTTTGTCTTTAGTTCAACTATAGAAAGAAACAAGCTCCACATAGGGGAAGGTAAGCTGAAAGAACACTGGTGCTCTAACAGTTGTGACAGTTATCAAATAAACCCTGTTTCAGTAACTCTTAGCATTTTGTTTTTACATCCACAGACAAACACACCAGAGAGAGAATCAAACTCCAATATTTCAACCTTCTCAGCTTTCCTGAAATTGCTGAGTGTTGGCAACAGCATCTTTTGTTCATAGAGTTCAAGTTTTTCAGGCAGAGGTGATGGGGGAAGAAGGAGACAGAGCAATGCCATAAAAGAGACAAAAACCAACCACAGCCCCAACAAGGTAAAGACTATGGGGGTGGGGAAATGAATGGTAGTTCCCTAGGAGGCCGAGAGTATTCGCCTCCCATCAAACCTATTTCTAACTAGTTGTTTCAACCCACTCCCACTCCTAAAAGTGGAGCAGAATTTGGGAGATGAAGGCCACAGCATGTGTTCTAAATAGGGAAGCACAAAACTCAGTAGCATCTCTGCTTCCTTCAGTAATGACATGAGCAATCACCAAAAGATCCTTAAGAAACACTCATGTGTGTCACACTAGCAAACAATGTTGAAGGAATAAAATTGAAGCGACATCATCATGCATCATGAGATGAGAATTAATGTTTTAATTAAGTAGATAGGGAACCTGAGGTTCTAAGACTTTCTTATATCTTTCTTATGCCCACAAAGCTTCAAAGTCTCTGTGTAGCAATTCTGAGAACATGAAAGCTGCTCAAGGTCAAAACCACCCATTGCACTAACTCGGGATCTTTGAGAGCCTCCCTTTTGAACAAGTTCTCAGGCTCTAAAGAATTGGAAGGATTAAATTTTGTACCTTGTTTAGGAAAAAAAAAAAAAAGGTCAAATTAAAATGTTTCCTAAAATTAATATAGTCATAAGTCTTAAATGTTACATGGTTTCTTTAGAAACAGATGCCTTTCACCGCTGGAGAGAGAGTTAGGGAAGACATTTGCACTACAAGTGACGAAAAGCAACAATTTTTGTCAGAAGAAAAGGGACTTTTACTAGAAATTCAAGAATTCAGAAATGTATAAAGGTCCATGAATTTCAAAGATTGTTCACCTTTAATTTTGGTGAGAAAACTAATTAGCTCTTGCCCAAGAGGGTTCTATAAAACAAGGTTTTTTCAATGATAAAAATAAAAGTGAGAAAAAAAGAAAACAGTATACGGTGGTGGGGAAGATAGCAATTATGCTCGTTAATAAAAATATTAGAGAGCAGTCTGCTCACCATGACAAATAGAACCATGTAATCAAAACAGTTATATCTCAAAATGGGAGATAGCAGAGTGCTTGAGAGAAAAAATAGGAAATAGAAGCATGTGCTGCTCCCAAACATTTTTTAGGCCATCTCTTAAATCCTAGCATCTTGATATGTTTGCTCTAGAAGGAACATTAGACATCCTTCCATCCTGACTGACATACAGTAAGTCCGTACTTACCCATGGTTTTGCTTACCCACAGACAAATGAGGTCTAAAAATATTAAATGGAAAATTCCAGAAATAAACAGTTAATAAGTTTTAAATTGTGTGCTGAGTAGCATGATGAAATCTCACACCTTCCCACTTCATCTTGCCCAGGAAGTGAATCATCTTTTTGTCCAGCGTGTCCATGCCATATACACTACCTGCATGTTAATCACTTAGTAGCCTTCTTGGTTATCAAGTCGATTATCATGGATTGCAGTGCTTGTGTTCAAGTAACACTATTTTACTTAATAGTGGACACAAAGCACAAGAGTTGTGATGCTAGCCATTCAGATATGCCAAAGAGAAGCCATAAAGTGCTTCCTTTAAGTGAAAAGGTGAAAGTTCTCAACCTAATACAGCATTTTATCATTTCACGTCATCATAAGAAAAAGAGTGAGTACTGTATAATAAGATATTTTAAGAGACCACATTCACACAATTTTTTATAGTATATCATTATATTTGTTCTATACTATTATTCATTATTATTAATCTCTTACTGTGCCTAATTTGTAAATTAAACTTTATCATAGGAAAAAAACATAGTTTAGTAGGGTTTGGTACTATCTGTGGTTCCAGGCATCCACTGGGGGTCTTGGAACGTATCCCCTTAGAAGAAGGGAGACTACTGCACTTAGATGTTTGAGGCCATTTCCAGGGAGCCCAGCCACTGCTCAGGTACACACCTTTTGTGAAATCTGTCTCAATTCCTTAGGCAGAGGGAGAGGACTCTTCTGCTAGATTCACAGAGCCCTTTCTCATTTTCATGTTGTACTGGGTTCCACAAATTATCTTCTTTCGATCTCATTCTTTTGTCATCTAGGCATTAGGACCACACAGGTGGCATGTCAACATGACACCTGACCTCTGTGTGGTGTACGCCAACCCATTATCACAACAGAGTAGTGAAATCTAAATAGTGATTGACCTTCAAGTGCTACTGTCCTTCCTCTGGGAGTTAAGAAATACGGTAAAAGGATTTCTTTGGATTCCTTCACAGGCTCAAGGGAGCAACAATTTCCAAACAATGCCAGCAATGAAAGTTAGTCTTGTCATCAGTCATAGTCCATTGACACGCTGGCACAGTCCAACTGTTTTTAGAGTCTATCAAATATCCTCCTGGGTAAACAGATCAGGGCTAATTGGACAAAGAGATGAGGAATAATTCTGTTACTATACTCACACAATTACCATGGGTCTCACAATCTGGTGCCTCAACCTGAAGCATCACATCACCTGGGAATTTGTTAGAAATATACAATCTCAAACCTACTGAATTAAATTCTGGGGGTGGGGCCCAGCAATCTCAGTTAATAATCTATCCAGGTGATCCTGATAGCATTGAGAACCCCTGGCTTATTAGAAACAGAAGAAATAATATTTTCCAGTTATAAATATATAGCATCGGTTATAATAAATGTCTTCCACCATTCAACCTATTTTATTCATTCATTTAATTCAATCAAAACTGCTTTTATGCTTAGGCTAAATATATATATAGTGTGTGTGTGTGTGTGTGTGTGTGTGTGTGTGTGTGTGTGTGTGTGTGTGTGTTTAAGGCACTGCAGTGGATATAAGGGTAATGGCTCATAATCCAATGCAGGGGAAGATGAGAGGCAAATTCGTAAACATGAATAGCTCTGCCTGGAATGTCGGATGAGAAGGAGGAGAAAGTGCAGCACGAGTTTGGCCAAAGGAGAGATTACATAGTTTGTTGGGGCAAAGTTAGGGAAAATTTAATGAAAGCACAGTGCAGCTATAATTTTGACATGTAGTTAATAGGAAAGAGAATCTTCCAGGCCCAGGGATAGCATAAAGACATGAGGTAGAAAAGAATAGAGTGTGTTTCCAGATGAGCATCTAATTCCGTTGTGTCGGAATGTAGAGTCTATGAAAAGGTTTAATCTGAAAATAAGCCAGAATAATGGTGTGAGAATGACTTTCAGAGGTAGGGCTCTGAGTGGGAGGCAGAGTTTTGGCTTCTGCGAGTGAGAAGGGTCCCCTGAGGTCTGAAATGGAGGCAGGTAGCACTGCCTCCTCAAGGTCCTGCTCATGCTTTGCCATGTGGGGTCCCAGGGCAAACACTTGGGCTCTCTGCGACACTGTTTTGATAAGAGAAAAACATGTATCTCCATTTCATAGGTAGAATGAGCCAGGCAGAAAGGAGTCTTGAGCCATTTGGAGGTGGAGTTATATTGCCAGGCCTGCCCCTGTGGCACCAGACATTTCTTCATGGCTCTTGTCAGCCAGTGCATAAGTTGCTATTTATAAATTGCCTTTTTATTCTTTCACATCAGAATCCTTCGTGGTGACCATTTTTTTAAGTCAAGAGTAATTTGTACTTTGGAAAGTTTTCCTGAGCAAGGCTATGTTTAAGCTTCCACTTTTAGACACCAGACTTCTAACTCATTTCTCTCCACCCTCATCTCCTGTGTGGTGTCACAGATGGACTAATCAGTACTCACAGGCCTCTTTAAATCCAGGGGCAAAAGACATCCATGACAGCAAGATGGGCCCTGAGGCGAGACAGGACTATCATTTATTAACTACCTTTCTAGCTGTTTCTGCCAGTTTTATAACACTCGCTCCTCCTGACTTTTCTGAGGCTAGAAATATGGGCAAATAAGTTGCAAAAAGCAAAAAAGAGTCAATTAAAAAATATGTATATGCTTGGTAAAAATATTTATCTCTTGAATGTTAGTTCTTGAGGCAAAGACCATCTCTGGTTAATTCTGTTCAGCAGTCATGATATAAAGTAATGTGATACTTTGAGGACCTCATTTAAGAAGCAATACTAAAATAGCTGAGAGAATGTAAATTAGTACTACCTCTATGTCCAGCAAGTCAGCAATGCCCATTAAAACTTAAAATACAATGTGAGCCAAAGTTATACTTTTAGGACTTTATCTTACAGATATACTTAAATAAACAAATTGGCTCTATGTATTCAATAAGATTTTGTTTGTGTTAATAATTCTTTTTTTTAATTTAGAAACTGGTTAAATAGAGTATAGCCATGGAATACTTGGCAACCAAAAAGAATGTGGAAGCGCTTTATGTACTGATGTGAAGAAAACTCTAATACATAGTTTTTCACAAATGGAAAAGGCAGCACAGCATGATCAGTATATTACCAAAAAATCAGGAAAAAGAATTTATATACATGTTTACTTATACAAAAAATATGTGTACAAAAAGAAATATAACAAGGATAGGAACTTGGGGGCCTGGACATGTGTTGGGGGACACTTTTCATTGCATATCCTTTAGTTCCTTTTGAGTTAAGAGCTGCATCGATGTATTATCAATTTAAAAAAATAAATGTCACCATAAAAAAATTTAAAAATTAAAAATTAAAAAATAAAAATAAAGTAAAATAAGAATTCTAAACAAGATTAAAAAAACAAATTAGTAACTTGAAAAATAAAATAGAAATTCTAATTTTTTGTAAAATAATCATTCTAAAAGACTCAGTTTTGAAACTTTTTTTCCTAAAAGCACAACGAAACTTCTCTACTTTATAAATAAAAAGTACTTTAAAATCCTGCAAAGTAAAACAGGATGAACCAAGTATGCTTCTTTACCCTTGCCCCAGAGACACAAGGCCAAAGACATGAGCCAAGAAGGAAAAAGTCACTGGAATAGTGATCATGAAAAAGAAGGGCAATGTGTGAAAGTTTGAAAGGGGAGGCTACATTAAGCTGAGAATTTATTTTGATATCCCTTGTTTCAAAAATGTCATTGGACTTGGTAAATTACAGACCACACAAAAATGTAATGTCCGTAAAAATAAACCAATTGCTCAATAAAAATTAAGCAGTCACTCACTCAACAGACACATATGATTTTGTAATGAGACCAAAGAGAAAGTCATTGCATGTGACCTCATAAAGACAACATCATGCCATGTAATAAATAACTGACCTAACAATAGCCTTAGAGTAGCCACTGGAAGCTCACACTGCTGTTATTTAAGTCTTTGAATGTAGACAGACGTTATAATCACAAAACATACTTGAGTTTTGAGACCAAACTTAATTGTACAAGGGACCAAAAGAATGGAATCTAGATAAGCAGCTCTGCCATGATCTGTTTAAGGTAAGGATGGATTTCAGATCACCAGAAGAAAAGAAGGACTGCATATTCTATTGTGCTGCTGTAGGCCAGAATGATGGGCTTTAATCATCAGCAAAGCTAGCACTGAATTAACATCCCTTAACACCAGCTGACGAGTGTTTCCATCCCCTGTGGAAGTAGATCTAGCTACTTCTGCATAGAACTGACCTGATGAGAGAGTCAAGGTTTCTCTCAGGAACATTTTAGACCCATTCCAACATGTGCATGAATGGAGGATTGATGCTCAAAATTTGACCAAAGTTTAATATTTTTGCCTGGAAAAGATAAAGACATATATTTCAAAAGTTTATCTTAGTCATTTTTTAAAACCAGAAAAGCACACAGAGAACATTTAAATTTGAGCAAATGGCTTCATGATAAAAGACCAAAAATAAACTGGTTGCAAAATGTATGTCTTGATAACTAAATCAGTTGACTTACATGGATGTAAGCAAAAATCAGTTAAATGTTAGAGGATACTTAAATAAGAAAGCTGAAATGGCTATATTTTTCTGGAAGTTATTCTTTCTGGCAGTGTATCAGTTAGAATAAGTTTCAGCCTCATTTAACAGGAAAACCAAAATAAAAGTGGCTGAAACAAAATAATTTTATTTTTCTTTCACATAAAAGTAATCTAAAGACAGGCAATTCAGGGACGATGCAATGACTCCCTTAGTCACCAGGATCCAAGGTTCTTCATATCTCTTCCTCAACATCTTATCCATCCTAAGGTGCTTTCCAACTTCAAAGTCACCCAGATAGTACTAAGAGAGGAGAGGAGGCATCTGAAAAATGCAAAGGAAAGGACAGGCAGAAATGACCGACTCAGCCGGTTAAAGTCCATTCCTGACTGACCTCTCCTCTCCTCCAGGACTCTCCAGCTAACATATTTTCCCATAGCTACCTCCCCGACCTCAAGGCCTCTCCAGCTCATATCTGTTGATTCATTGCTATCCAAATAATGTTCTTCCTTATCTCTGTAGCTGTGTAGGAAGAACAAGACTGTATTAAACTGCTTGTCATGTTACAATCAGGGCTCAGCCTTTGGATAGGAATCCACTGAGTGGGTGCCATCATCAATAAGTGCTACTTTCTGCTTATAGCCTTGGTGTCCCATCTCTCCATTCGAGAATCCTATAACAGTGCTGATAACACCAAGGTTGCAGGTTCTACCAGGCAAATGACCTGTAAATAGATAAGACTAGTAGTCTGGAAATTCCTCTCCCCTTGCAGCTCCCCCACCTGAAGCTCCCCCTCCCCATCCTGACTCATGAAGCACACATGAAACCTCAGACAAAGGAATCATGCACCGCTTGCATGGACACTGCAAAGGTATATAAGCTGTAATTAATCTAACCAAAGGGAGCTCATGCTTTGGGTCTGTTCAAAGCCCCACGCTCTCTGCCAGCATTAAATTCTCCTTCCTCTAACAAAATTGTATGGGCGTCCAATTTCCTCCATCAGGTGTCGCTTCCTGCAACAGTACAAGATGGTGGCTGCAGCTTCTGCCAACATGCCCGAATATGAAGAGAGAGGAGGAAAGGAAGCACAACCCCCAAGTGAGTGTGGGGGAAATAAAATTAAAACCAAAATCTTCTATCGATCCAGAAATCCTCTCCACAAAGGTATTAGATAAAGAAATAAGCATTAAACGATAATGTGATGCACATCACAGGGAATCTGATATGAGACTGCAAAGACAGACAGACATGCCATCTTTCACCCACATAGCCAGGCAGTCACGACCCATTACATACATGTTCTCAAGGTAAACAACAACTAGTCCTAAAATCAGCAGAGTGGATAGCACCATTTTATTTCACATAATTCATCCTAAATTTACCTGGCAATTGAGGTGCCCATCTGTTTAGTTAATTGACTTCATACAAAGGAAAAACAAACTTCTCACATCTTTGTGATAGGAGGCAGTTTTCCAAATTGGAGCCAGGTCAAAGTTAGGCTCTTACCTCTTGCTGAAACTTGGAGATAGGGCACTATCTTCCTTGAATGTTTACGAGGAAAGGCAATGATTCCCAAGTTTTTGAGAAAGCTATTCTTGAGTTGATAAGCTGACCAAAGGCCTATCTAGTTTTCAAAATAATTTATAAACACTTTGAAGAGAAGAGAAAGTACTTCCAATTCCAAGTTTTTAAAGATGATTCTTTAAGGAAAAGGAAGGAAGGGGAATCTCTTCCCTTATTTTCAACAGGGAGAATTAAGCTTCATAACTTTTAATTTTTATTTATCCTTACATATATCAACAGCCTTTAAGGGATGGTCCTATTTACAACAGCAACAAAAATTATAGAATACCTCGGAATCATCTTAAAGCGAAATGAACAAAACCTGAAAGTAGAAAATTTTAAACCCTCTGGGGTACACAAAAGAAGAAGTGATCAAAAAGTTTTCTCATACTTGGTTTTAGTATGAGAAAAAAAAACCTACATCATATAAATGTAAACTACTCATAAGTTTTTTTATCCTTTTAATACAATAAATGACTTTTTTTTTTTTAACGAGAAAAGATAACATTGAAGTTCATTTCAAAAGAGTAAGTAGGCAAAAACAGCTAAGAAAACTGTGACAGTGAAGAGTAACAGGAGGACTGGCCCTTCTAGATGCTGAAATATGTTATAAAGCCTTAAAAGTTACAGCAGTGTCGTCTGGCCCATGGATACACAGATCAAGTCACAGAATAAAATGTCCAAAAATAGACCAAAATGCATAAAAGGATTAAGGATGATGAATCAGATCGACAAGGAAAAGACAAGCTATCTAATACATGCTACTGGGACCAACTGGGTGGCCATTTGGGGGGGAAAAAAAACTTTAAATATAATTCAAGTCTCACGATGTACACCAGAAAAAGTTTGTAATAAAATCAAAACTTTAAAAAAAAAAAATTATAAATGTACTAGAAGAAAACAAGGAAAGACCCTTTCTGACTATGACTCCAACATCCAGAAGTCTTGGAAGACTGATAAATTCAACCACATAATCAAAACATCTGCATGACAAAATAAGAGAAACCAGAGAATCAAAAACCAAAAGCTTAGAAGCAAAATCAGAAGACGAATGCCAAATTGGTAAAGATATTTGAAATTTATTGTAGACAAAGATTTAATATGCCTAAAATATAAAGGTTTCAACAAATAAGCACAAAAGCAACAAAAATGGATAAAGGGTATGAATAGATAATTCATCAAAAAGGAAATGTAAATGGGTCTCAACTATATGAAAAAGAAATACAGGTTAAAACTGTCATTTTTACCTGTCAGGTGGTTAAAAAGCCAAAAGTTTGATAACACATGGTGTTGATTAAACTGTGAAAAAATAGGCACTCTCATACATTGGTGGAGGGGTTATAACTTGACACAACACCTAATGGAATGTAATTGGATGACTTCTACAGGAATAACAAATTCATAACATTCTCTTCGAATTAGCAATTCCAATTTTAACATTTTATTCTACTGAAATACTTGCACATATGTAAAATTGTATATGTACATAGTTACTCACTGTAGCATTTTTGTAATAGCATAAAATTGGAAACAATCCAATAAAATATGCAGTTTTAAAAAGAATGAGGAACTATTTGTGTATTGTTATATAATTATCTGCAAAATATACTAATAAATATGAAAAAAGATGTAAAACAATTTGCATAGTATGCTGCCTACCATTTATGCAAAAGAGGCAGAAAATAACATTTGTATTTGTTTAAATATTAATAAAATTAATTTCCATTTCTCTCCCTCTCCGCCTCCCCACCTTCTTCCCTGTTCCCCTCTCCCCCACAAATATACAATAAAAAGTTCAGGATCAATGAAATAAATGTGGATATTTTTTAGGAGGGAGGCGCTATCCGAGGCAGCACAGGATGGGGGGAGAACAGAGACTTCTCCATGTACAGATTTTTATAGGTATTTTTAACCAAGCAAATCAGTTACTATTTTAAAAGTAGTATAGGGAGGGGGCCAGAGAATTAGTGTTAAATCAAGCCACATTCAGAGACTGCAATGGGCCGATCAGCCCTAAAGCCAGGCCAGGAGGATACCTGCAGAACAAAGGAAGATTTCTGCTGGGATTGCTAACAGCCCATCTCCCATACCTGCATAGAGGAAACAGGAAAAAAATATGTAGAACAATTTTTAAGTGGCTGCCCTGTGCAAAATCATTCATTCCCTATGGCTAAAACCATGGGGAACCTACTGTTTAAAGGCTGAGAACTGCCAGCAGGCCTTTCACGCTACATACTTTTACCTTTTCACACTACATACTGTTCCCCTTCCCCTTCCTGTATCAAAGAAAATGGGTAAACAAGTCTTTAAACTACAACTCATAGGAACTGAAGAATGATATATAAGCTAAATTCCTCAAACATGTCCCTCTCACTGACTTTACTCTCAGCATCATTCTCTTTGTATTCTTTACTCTGTCTCTCTCACTGTCCTCGTCTCTCAGGCTCTCTCTGCCTCTGAGAGGAGACCACACTCTGTCTGTGGAGTGTTGCTCCTTTTCTAATAAGCTTTCCTTTTGACTCTAACTTTGGCGTCTGTGTTGGATTCTTTCTACATTCTCCGCCAAAGGACCCTCTTCTGTCAGTGCAGAGCTTGGTCACCCCAACTCGGGGGAATTTGCCCTGTCCTGCATCAAAAGGCAACAATTAAAAAATTTCATAATAGGATCTCCATTAAGCACACACAAATTAAGCCATAATTATGTCTGCTTTTAGTCAAAGCTGGAAAAAAGTCAATTAAAAATCATAAGTGCCTACATTTTTCTAAAACATTTTGCACCGAATTATATAAATGGCCACTAGTAGAAGCCTTGGGTCTAAAGTCTCCTTATTGAATGTTTATCTGGGAAGCTCAGACTTGCAGTGTATGAGGAAAGGAACAGACATTCAATTTAGATGGTGTTTCTATTTAGTTAACATATTTATAATTTACCAAATGTGATTAATTACTTTCTCAATTCAATCAGATGCAATTGCATTGGCAGAACTGATTAAAAAAAAAATTTTTTTTAATTGGCTAAGATTTGGCCACTCCTATTTAGAGTCTTCCCAGGGTAACTTCTTTGAGATTTTTAATTTATGTATAAAATAGGAGGGAACATAAATGAGATGCTGTTGGAAAACAGCTCAGCATCTCAAAGTTCTGGCAATTGACCTAATTATCATATTCGATAAAAGAGAGCCTTCTAAAAACTGAGCATCCACAGCCTCACTCATATACTGTATAATTTAGGTAACTATTTCACAGAAATTGCCTGGATTAATCTATCTGATCATCTTTCCACACAAAATTTTTTATACCTGATTTTTGTTTTTTAAGCCAATGCAAAGCTTCATATGAAAAATCTGAATGCAGTAGGGTGCCTATGCAGGAAGCAAAGATGCTCGATGTGGTTTAAAAATAAATTAGAAAAAGTCACCCAGAAGCAAAATCTCTTTTAGGAAACAGTCTTCCTTAGTTAAGTAAATGAATTAAGGGGGATTAGGCCCTTATAAGAGTGGGTGAAGGGCTCCAGAGGGTAAAAAAGCTTTTGTTTTTTAAGCAAGGTTTTTATTATTCAAGGAAATTGCAAGTGGCAAACATTTCACTTAGGAGAAATAAGTCTTTTTACATATAGAATCCAGAGCCTCCTGAGAGTGAGTATCAATAGTCTAACTGGGCTCCCAGAGGCTCGAAGTAAGGCTTGGACTGGGTCAACCAGGGTGGCCTTCCACACAGTGACCTGGAGAGGAGGGTCAGTGTGACTGAGGAGCTGGGGTTTGTGAAGGAACTGGAGGTAACTGTTGGAGGTAGGGAAGCACTGGGTTGAGCACAGTGAGCCCAGATGGATCTGACCTCAACAGCTGTGTTTGGAAAACAGGCACTTCAGCCCCGGCGCCTGAGGTCAGCCCCCTAGGTTTGTTTCCAAAAAAAGGTTGATGATGACAGTGCAAAAGCAACTGGTGATTGGAAGGGTGTGAGGATTACAGTGAAACTGACCATTCAGGACAGGCCCAGATTGAGGTGATACCTTCTGCCTCCAACCTGATCATCAAAGCTCTCAAACGACGGCCAAGAAACAGAAAGAAGGAAAAAAAAATTAAGCACAATGGAAATATCACTTTCGAAGAGATTGACAACACTGCTCAACAGATGTGGCACCGATCTTTCCCTAGAGAACTCTCTGGAACCATTAAAGAGATCTTGGGGACCACCCAGTCTGTGGGCTGCCATGTTGACGGCTGCCACACTCATGACGACATCAACAGTGTCCAGCTAGTTAAGAACTACAAAGGAACATATTTCAATTAAAGATCATATGACAACCCAAAAATAAAAAAGCATCAAGAGAAATTTGTCAACCAACTGCATCATCAGACTCTGACGGTGTTTGGAAAGGCTGGTGTTTACAAACATGACTGATCTGTCTGGAGTCCTTAAACAGTTGGACAGGTCCTTACAATGCAGGTAAGGACCTGGATACTGGAGCCACTAATTAACAAATAAGAGGATGCAGTCATCTGCCCTAGTTTTGAGGTGGCAATGCAAATCTGAAAACATCCCATGTAAACTTCTGAAACTTTGTTTCCTATATCAGCTCACTCACATCAGCTCTCTCAGCTGACAGTGGTTTTTTGTTTCCCATGTAGTGGGAAAAGGTCAAACTCAAATGCCTTCGGGTATGAGGCTGGTAAAATAATTGTACCATAGAATAAGCAATGTTTGTGATCCCAGAAAACTGAAGAGTGTAGCTCTCTTCCAAGGGAATGTACACACAATGATATTTCAAAGTCTAAGCTGATTAAGACAAAAAACAATCATAAGTCTATAGGCTGAATTTAGCATCTATCTCAGCTTCCACCTTGATACTCTACAACTTCATTGTACCTAGAATCTGTTTTAATTTATTCAAATGTTTCTGCTCCCTGCAGGTCACCGTGGAAGACTTTTAAAGGATCCCATAAAGAAGAGTCAACATATTACTGGGCCACAACTCATTTCCAAGCTCTAGGTCCTAACGACCCAGAGACGACTAAGAAAAGTTCCTTCCCACACACAGTCTGATATTGTCAACACCATTTGTTCAGTTTCCTGTCTCCAGTCCCCTCCTTTTATCAGGATACTTCTCTGTAACATTGTCGGATAAACCCAATTTTACCTTATTTAAGGCCAGGTTTTTGTGTAATATCTAGAAGACTCATTTAAGTATTAGAAACCTATTCGTAGTGCTGCCTGCTCTTGCCTACCCATATCTCACCCTCTTTGTCCCTCCTGCCACTGAAGCCCCTAGACACTCATGAAACCTGACTTATGTCTCTGACTGTGCCTTTTGTACCATACACCCAGCAGAGTTCCTGGAGCACTGTTTTTTGTGTACTTAATGATTTCAATTGAGTTCTTTTGATGTGGAATTCTGGTTAATGTTCTTGATCTTTCTCTTTGTGCGTCACTTGATATGGACCTGAATCTCTGGACATTAAAACCAGACCTAGTTTCCTGGTCTCTGATCCTTGCCTTCCATTTTGGTGTGATATTTTGACTTCAATTTTCCTTTTTGGAAGCAGAGTGCCCTTCCCCACCTTCTTCTCCCCAACAGATAAACGTTTCTACACTAAGATACAATTTCTTTTCTATACTCTCAGCTCTTCAGGCTTGAAGTTTGTCTTGGTTCTTCTCAGTTTGTCCCATCTTCTTGTTGCTCAAAATTCCCCTGATATATTTGAAGGTATCTTTCTGTAAAGCTGCTTTTAGAAAGGCAAGACATTTAGAGTGTAAAAGTAGAATAGAATAAGACGTAAGTCATACATAGGAGAAAAGTGAATCCCCATCATCTATTAAAAAGGACGAAGCATCAATAGGAAGATTTGGGCTGCAGAATAAAAGCCCTTCCTCGATCTAGCTTACTTGCCCCACTCTGTTCCCCCATTTTTAGTTCTCAAATCACCTGTTTTTCTTTTATCAAGGAAAATATCCATGTGATTATACGGTTATGTGATAGACTGGTTTTGGCCACTTGATCTCTTAATTCTTAGGTAAGAAGCTGCTGCCTGTTTACCTCCTCTAAAGGTTTATTTCCTGTGTGATTTCCACTCTGGGTTTGCCATTTAATTAATGAAATCCATCTTCATTCCTGCAGCCACGTGACCTTTCTAAACACCTGTACGTTCGGTGTTGCCAATGCAAGCACTTCTTTCCTTCCTCGCCCATTTATTTCTCACTAAATCCCCATAGGGCACAGTGATTAAGGCTCAGCAGATATTTCCTTTCGGGATAATTTTTTTAAAAACATAAATTACCTAATTAAATACCAAATACTTCTAAATATGCTTTCTAAATAGATGTTAAGTTTTAGAGATGGCAGCAGTGAAAAAGAAAAATCGAACTCCAAATTATTCCCAGTTATCTTGATTTCATATTGTTTTCTTCTGGCAAAATTTTAGAATTACAACATTTTGTAAATATGGGATGAAGGCCACTCTCAGAGATCAATCAACTGAGTCTTGTTCATCTTTGATTTGATTGTTATACTATGCCTATGATAATAGTCTATTTCGATTGTTTCAGAAGTGATACATTTCTTAAAATCACAGTTCATTTTGTTACTAATATGAATAGTATATGAATATAAAGAGTGCTAGAAGCCCAGCAATTCCAATTTTTCCCAAATCACTATCCCCCAACCTCAAATCAGTTGTTTAACATACTTTCCACACAACCATTATTATGTGATGATTTGGTTCTGAGCTGAGGGCAAAACCTCCTCAACCCTTCCTAGAAAAATCCTACCAGGTGAATTCCTAAACACAGAGTTTCAGTTTGGACTGTATCAAGTATGCCCATAATCCCAGAGTTATGAAACTCTCCTCTGCTCTGGCATCAAGAAGAGAAGAGTGACAAGATGGGTTAGTGCTGGCAGTGAGGCTAAGAAAAGGAGAGGAGGCAGGCATGTAGAGGCCTGGGTATGAGCGACAATATGATTTTGTCAACTGGAACAAGAGAATAAGAAAGTTCCTGATATTAAGGAGAGACGTGAACTCCATAGAAGCCACAAAACAAGAAATGTACATAAAGGATGTTTGTAGAATGCACGCTCCTGAGCAAGAGAGTATATCTCTATTTGACCTTAAAGGCTTGTTGTGAAATATTTTAGGACTTTTCCAAGAAGAAAACTGCAATTGCTTGCTATTGCCAGAAACTGCCTTGCCAGTGGCCTGGCATCGTGGGAATTTGCCTGGCTTTTTGTGGCTGCCACCCAAAACTGGTAACTACTAAGTCAAAGTTAAGTATAAGCTAAAATTAAACTACTTCCCTTCCTTGTTCATGTATTTCTGCTAAATGAGAACATTTTAGTAATGATTTTATATTCATTAGGAGGATGGGATGTCGCACAGCAAATCAATCACAGTCATAGTGAAAACACCGAGACATTATTCTATGTTTTTCCACAATCTACTATGTTTAGTTGGGATAAAATACTGAAAACTGAAAACTATTCTTCTAGAAAAGAAACAAGGAAAAATACATAGTGTTTTCAAAGGGAAGAGAATCATGATCAACATTCACAAAAATGGAGGGTGGGAGGGTGGGGAGTATGTTAAGTGTAGACATGTCAGAAGCTTGAACATAGGAGTGTTTAGAAGAGAAGAAATATTTCAATGATTCTGAATCTTTTTGGAATTGCTACCTACAATCCACAATTACATTTTTTGCTTCGTGATAGGTTCCATCCTCTGAAAGCATGCAGTCTCTTCGTACATTCTACAGGCTTGGAAAGTATATAATAACATGTATGCATCATTATAATATCTTACAGAGTATTTTCACCGCCTTAAAAATCCCCTGTGCTCTCTATTCACCTCCAATCTCTTCTCCACTACTGGCAACCACTGATCTTTTTCCTGTCTCCATAGTTTTGCCTTTTCCAGAATGTCGTAAAGTTGAAATCATACAGGGTGTAGGCTTTACAGATTGGCTTCTTTCACTTGCAATATGCATTTAAGTTTCCTCTGTGTCTTTTCATGGTCTTCTTATAATTTTACACATCTGATGACTAGAAAAAAGTTCTCCCAAACTAGATTCTAACACCCTTCATTTCAAGCCTTCTTTCTTCTCTACTGTCCACTGACCTAGGGACCATCAGAAAGAGATTGAGTCTACGGCCATGCTATCCTGAACAAGCCTGATCCTCTCTGATCTCGGAAGCTAAGCAGGGCTAGGCCTGGTTAGTATTTGGATGGGAGACCACCTAGGAAGACCAGGTGCTGTAGGCGTAAAAAATAAAAATAAATAAGGGATTATAAAATAACAAGGCCTTTGCAATCTGTGAGGTCAACCAAGGGTAAACTCACCTGGAAAAAAAAAAAAATTAGAGATTGAGTCCAGGGAGAGGGGCACCATAGGACACATTCCCAAACCTATAGATGCTGAGATAGCCATCAATCTAGGACAGACAGGCAGCCGCGTGGTGCCTGACTCTCCAGATGTGGTTTCAGGGTGACCCTGTCTGATCACCAGGCTCGACTTATGAAATACAACCACTGATGAAATTCGTGGCAGGCAAACTCCCTGCACGATGTGGGACAACAGTTTGATGGATGGGCCAGCGATGATGGATCGCTCCTCTCTTCCCCTTAGTCTATGAATTTTGGTTCATGAATTTCCTCCAGCAGAGACTGAGTTGTCCCAGAGATAAGATAACACTCATTGGGGAGCTGGGCTCTGGGCTTATTGCTTGCTTGTGGATAGCACCCTCATTACTCAGTAAAGCAAATTATTGCTGACAATGTAAGGTTTTAGTCCATTTCGGTGCTTTTTAAATTTAACAGACGGCCTGGCATATGGATCTAGATTCCTAGCACTGTAAAAAATCCTCTTCTAAAGTATGGATAAAACATGGAATTAAAGTAAAAGGGAAAATATATATATAGAAGCTTAATAATCCTCTTTGTCATTTGTTCCTTCTTTTGGGGAAATAACTATTACAGCTCACTGTAATCTTAATCCTGACTAGTTGCTTTTTTTAAATATATCACCTTTTTTTAGTATTAGGAAATGAAACTGAAATTTGAATATGAAAAAAAAAACCCCGGGTGACTTTGATATGCCTGCTAACGTTATCTCATTAATCCTCATGGTGCTCCTGAAAGATGCGTGCAATGTATTCTTATCTCCATTTTACAGAATGTGAAACCACGCTATCCCAAAGCTCTTTTACATACTTAAGATCACACAGTGGCTCAATAATATAGTCAGAAATAAAAGCCAACTTTTTTAACAAGAAGGGCTCTGATAATTAATCAGAAACACAGCAAGTCTGCTCTTTGATGACTAGAAATTTTATCTGAAACGAATGCTGATTTGAGCAGGAATGAAGTTGTCACAGCTGGTGATTTTATATCTTTAGGAGATTGCAGTCCAAAAACCTGTAACAAAACATGAAGCCCCTACTTTGATTTGCTCTATCACAGTAAAGAAATTTACCAAAAAAAAAAAAAAAAAATCTTACAAAGGAAACCTTATTCTCCCCCACTTATCTCATTTATAAAATTCAGAAGTTATTCCTATAGAAAACAGAATCAATAGGCACCAGTTGAAAAAGAAGCTGCAATGCAGAATTAAAGATTTTGTAAGCAGACAGTCGAGCATCTTAGAAATTAGTTACCTCCTAGGGCTTGTTCCTGGTCCTGAAACTGACACTGCCAAGTATGAATAATTATAACAGGCACATCTGTGTGAAACAGATGTGGCTAAAAGTCACCTCTGTATCCCCAGTACTTGGCTTAGCCTAATGAGCAAGTATTTAATGCATAATTATTGACTATGAAGGGAGAGGATAGATGAATAATCAATGATATTCAAAGGGGCCGCTATCACTCTGCCCAACACATCTCCACCTGTGGATGATCTTATTCCGGGAATATTTCAAGTCCTTTCCACTACCCAGAGTTTTTCCAATCAAGAGATCTCTTCCATCTACCTTCAACAAAGAGAATTTCCCATCTCTATGAATACTAAGCTTTTACATTTGTAACTGCCATCATGTCACGTTATTGAACAGATAACTACTACTAATTCAGTAGTTTTCCAGCTTTATGGAGCGTATTAATTACCTGGGGTGCATGTTAAACACAGTTTCTTAGGCCTCCAGCAATTTTGATTCAAATGGGAGGGCAGGGCTCAGCATTTAAATAAGAACCCCAGGAGATTTTGATAGTTATTCCAAGGACGACTATTAAAGGAAAAAAAAACAAAAAACAACAACAAAAAAAAACTCCCTATAATAGCCCTATTCCACAGATAAAGCAGTGGAGGTTCAGAAAAGTTTCTTACCCAAGGCAACTAATTCATTCTATCATTCAGTCATTTGACAAATACTTATTGTGAGTGTAGATGCTCAGATACTATTGGTTTGTGCAGAATGGAAGCCTAATCTGGTCCCCAATCTATTGTTATTTCTACTCTGCATGCTCGCAAGTGTTATGAAATTTCCAAATAATACAGGAGACTGGCTGTGGGCGGACTCAGGAAAGGCTTCCTGGAGCAGGCAGAATATGGATAGAATTCCAGCTGTCAAGATAAAGAGAAGGGAACTGGGCCAGTGAAATTATTAATAATGGTGTAATGGCTTGTGTCCAGAACTGCAGGTTGTACCCAGAAGGACAGACGAGTGAGGCAAAGAAGGCCCAAGGGTGATATAGCTTGGGGATCCCACCAGGTATATTTCAGGGGGATCTCAAATTCTTGTCTCCTGCATCTCCTAGGAAGTTCTCACTAACACATTCAAGTTTGATGGGATTCCCATTGGGAACAGGACAATCCCACCAGCCCTCCCTACCCAACTGCCCTCTAGTCTCCAGCGTCAGCAGCCTTGTTCTGAGCACCTTTTTCCCCCCGGTTTTCCAATAGAAACAATCTCTTCTTCACTAACAACTTACTGATGCAGAAGGATAGGGAATGAGATGGACAGGGATGCACACAAAAACTAGACAAGAAGTATACATATGACCTGGGATGCTGGGGCCTCGTGAGGGAAGAGAAACATTAATAAAAAGGGGTGAGCATGAAGTGATTTCTCGAGGCATTTTTGTTCTCAGCCCCAGCTGCATATTAGAATCACCTAAGGAGCTCTGAAAAAATACCAATGCCTTGGCGTCGCCATGACCAATGGAATCAGGAGCTCTAAGGACTCTTTCAAACATTTTTAAAGCTCACCAGGAGGTTCTAATGCGCATCCAGGGCTGTGAACCACTGACCTGATTAGGCAGAGCTTGAAGACAACACATGCAAATAAATGTGCTGGAGCCAATGAGTTGAGATGCAGATAGCTTTAAGCAGAGTGATTTCAATCTCTGACTAGGAGGTCAAGGAAGAAAGGCCTAAGTAACCCAAGCAACACGTTAAAGGTGTGAGCCAGCCAATCTAAGGGAGTAACACCTAGGGTTTTTGCCTGTGGAGGACCTGAGTAGTAAGCCAACATGTGCCAGTCTAGAGAAATTGATTTCATAAACAAACAAATAAGTCTATTATTATCCCCACTTTTCAAATAAGGAAACAGAGTCATGCAGAGGTAAAATTGCCCACAGCTCTTAATGGGGCATTTGCTCAAAATAAATAAATAAACATTAAGTTCAGCTGCTGTTAATGCATGCAATTTGGTTGAATTTATAGGGCATTGCCATTTTTGTAGGTCACAAAAAATTGCATATAGGCAACTCTTCTATTCCACATGGCTTATCCTAATAAATTCCCATCTTTAGATGTGTTTCTTATTCAGTTGTTATTGCTCACATTTCCACAGAAAGGTTAACTGTATCTTGGCATGGTATTCCACTGGAACCTTTTAAATACTAATTTAGAAGGTTATAGGGCTACCAACCTTAGCATGAAGAATAGAGATTGACTAGCTATCTTTCAGGTGTCCATAAGATCAGGGGCAAAGCTTGCAGTAAAGTAACAGAAATCGTCTATGGCCATGCTACCCTGAGCAAGCCTGATCCCGCCTGATCTCGGAAGTGATCTCGGAAGCTAAGCAGGGTCGGGCCTGGTTAGTACTTGGATGGGAGACCACCTAGGAAGACCAGGTGCTATAGGCATAAAATATTAAATAAATAAAATTTAAAAATAAGGGATCATAAACTGACAAGGTCCTTGCAATCTGTGAGGTCAACTAAGGGTTGCCTTGCCAAAAAAAAAAAAGTAACAGAAACCAAGCCTGTGAAGTTAATCTCTAACTTCTTTAATAAAAGCAGGGAAGAAGAGCAAATTTTCTCCTCAGAATTTCCTGGGTATCAGAATATCCTAGAGGAAGCTATGCTGGCTCTAACATTGGTTCAGTAAGACTATGCCAAGGGAAGTTTAATTTGATTGTCATCTTATTAATTCCATACTCCATCACAAGGTGTCAGCTTTCACTCAGCCTCATCAGATTACTTTCAGTCAGCTCCATGAGGCCAAGACCACCTGTCTTATTCAGTATTTGATTACTGGTGCCCGGCATAGTACATGGCATGAGGTACAGGTAGATAAGTATTTTGGAAAGAACATGTTTCTAAAAGCATGAGTTGATATAGTCACATTACAATGGCTGGTTTTCTAATCCCAACTTAATGACTAGTTACGCGATAGTAGACGAGTCATTTAAATTCTCTGGGCCCCCCTTTTCCTCATGAGGATAAGAGGAGATCATCATGGAATCTCTCTTCACCTCTGTAATTCCAGCACACAGAAGAAAGTCGATTGGGTTACTCTTGTGCAAGGCAGAGCTAACGTTTCTGCGCTCTTCCCCTACTCTATTCATCAGTCCTCTCTAAACTTACCCAGAGAAGGGCAGGGATGCAAAATTTTGAACCAGATTACAAAGAATTTTCAGAAGGTTTCTCGAGATATCTGAATTTTCCTGACCATATGAGATTTTACAGTAGTGAGGCTCATAGGGACAAAGCCTCAGTATGCAGAAGTTAGATTCTTTGTGCAAGTCTGATTCTATTTAGGAATAATTTCTTAATTATATTTCCTTCTATGAGGTCCACATTTTCATCACAGTTTAATGAATATTCTTTCTCTCCTTTTAAAAACAATTGAAAATTTTCCATAAAACAAACAAACAAACAAAAAACAGTGCAAGAACAGATAATGGCCTCTTCTTTGAAAGGTCAGACTTTTGAAGTTCTCTGTCCTTGAGGAGAGATACAGCCCCCAAGGGGCGACTGCCTTCTGCCCTAGCATTTCATTCCATTTTGAAAAAGGGAAAGTGACTTCAAATACTACAGCTTTGAACCCTCTATTTACCAACCTCTCCATATTCATTTCCACAAGGTTTGTAGCTTAGATCAAAAGGACTATAAGGGAAAGGGGGAAAGGGGAGAGAAAACACAGAGAGAAAGACCTGGCATTCTCCATATCTACTCATCTAATAGGAAAAAAAGAAATCCTTGAATTCCGAGATACACCCTTTTGCGTGTCTAGACAGAAAGCAGAAGAGGTCTTAGATGATTTCTTAATGAAGCTTGAACAACATATTTAAAGTGTTAATACATTTTGGAACATTTAGTTGTAGCACTTATGAAACAACTATGAAGAAAATATCACTGTCTGGTCATAGTCTGAGAATATCACATACCTGATGACCCCATGAGTTATTGCTGTGTAACAGATCAATCCAAGCCTTAGTAGCTGAAAGCGATATCTTAAGATCTTGTGTATCAGGAATTCAAGCAGAACTCAGCTGAGTGATCCTTCTGCTTCCTATGACACCAGCTGAGGTTGCTCAGGGTATTTGGCTAGAGGATGGACTGAATGAGGGTCCAACATGGCTTCATGCACTAGTCCGGCACCCAGGCAGGGATGATTGGCAGGCTGGTCTCAGCCGGGGCCACTGACCAGAGCACCTCTGCTGGCACGATGGTCTCAGGTAGTTAGACTTCTTACACGGATCAGCGCTCTTAAAGAAAGTTGTCTAAGAACCTGGAGATGGAACCTGCAGTACCACATCATTTCTGCCACCTTCTACTGGTCAAAGCAATCACTGAGTCACACATTCTCAAGGCAAAGGGACATAGACACCCCCAACCCCAACTTCTTCAGGTAGCCATCTTTAATATGCTACATCTGGCAAGGTTCCCCCAAGGTAACACTTCCTGGGGCAGCCACATCTGAAATTGGCAGGTCAACATAGGCTGCTGAGACCTACCTACAAAAAAGTACAGGAGGTCTGCCCGAAAGAGGGGTGGGAAACACTGACACCAGTGCCGGGATGCAGGTGTGCGAATGTGAAGAGAAAGGCTGTGCGTAATCAGTAATCATCGGTTTGCAATGCTCGAGCTTGAAATAGAAACCTCTCTGAGAGAAGACAAGCAGATCTGGTATGGATAATTAAGATAGGTGTTATACTGTGAAATGCCCATTATATTGTCCTTTGATCCTGCTGGTGAGGAAATTGGGGTCACAATTCTTTTCAGGACATAAGGGCTCTGAAAAATGAAAAACGTGTATTAAGAGTTACCACCTTTAGAGATTTGTTAAAAATGATGACAGCTTTCCTACTTGGGAATTTAATCAAACAACTTTAACAGCCTCTATGGAAACCTTAACTTTTACACACCTTTTATCCTTCTATATGTAGTAAACGTGTGTGAGCCTCCCAGACTGCCTTCTTGTCCACTGGAAGTATTGGGGCCAATCTATGGTTCTCAGCTGAGTTCCTCCCTGAGAATCACTCTCCTCTGAAAAGAGTCACCTTATCCAATGAGTAGCCTCAGCTTAATTACTGGTCCTTCTCATGGGACCAGCTGATACCTTTTCGATGACTACATTGCAGTTCGATTATTCCCTGTGTGCAATCTTACCTCCTTCTCTCCTCCATAAGAGTCGAACTCAAACACATTCCCCAGTAAGTTTTTGCACACACAAATCTCCATCTCAGAGTTTGTTTCCTTGGAAACTCAACCAAAAATATAACAACAATTGGGGTGGCAACAATGATAAGAGGAGCCTGTGTCAACTTGGAAGCTCTGGGAGTGACGAAGCAAAGCCACACAGGGCACTCGCCAGTTATACCTCCCCCGACAGGGAAGCCTAGAATGGCAACTACAGAACCAAGGGAAATGGCTCTGAGTGCTTCCTGAGGGTGAGCCTTGCTCTTTATTCCATTCAGCTGTGTGCTGGCAGACTGCCTCTGGGGGAAAAAGGAGGTATGTGTGATTTGTAACCTTTTCCAGTTTCTGTGGTGTAAATACTTCTACCATGCCTGATTTCAGGCTATTGACTTTTAACAACTGGGCTCATCAAATTGTTAAATATTTCACATTCAGTTCTTGGGGACCAGTAGGAGCTGCCTCCAGCACATCACTGCATGTTAGCATACTGTCCCCTGCTCAGACATGCTTGGACCAGCATGAGCACCAAACTTACTGGCAGAAAAATCTGGTATAGGCCTGTCAGTGGCCTAAGCTTGTTGGGGCATGAGAATCAGAAAAAAGTAATAGTGATTAAACAAACAATCGAATCCTCTCTGGGTAAATTTAAATGCAAAGTATACAGAGAATATGAGCAGTAGACACCAGGGAGTAGAAGCTAAGGCTGGAGCAGTGATGACAATAGAGACCAGAAGATGGTGGAAACTATGAGCAAGGAGGTGGTAGTGAGAGGTAACCAAGTGCTGGCAAGACCAGAAGCCGAAAGATACTACAAGTGATACAGAGACAGGAGTAGGTGAGCTGTCTTAGTGGGGCCATGCAGTAGAGAGCAATCGCCTGGCATTGCTGACACGGTGACGGTGATGAGGGCTGCCTCAAGAGCTGCATTTAACTCCAAAAGCAGTATAGAGCTCTGCTGCCTGAGCGGACTATCCAGCTGAGATCTTCATCCTCCTTATTTTCACAGTCATCCTTACAATCAGCCCCCATTATTTGAAGTAATCAGAGGGAATCTCTGGTGCTTGCAAAGACACAATTTTATTAACCCCAGGTCACCATCTGAGTTGAAGAGCCATAATACAAAAACAAACATTGTATGTATGCAAAGGTTGTCGACATCATCAGAAGCGATCCAGACTAGAAGCAGCAGAATCCCTGTGACAACAAAGGAAGGACAAAGCAATTTTCTTCTGAGGGTCTAAATCGACCAGGGCCACATGATTGTCACTCCTTTACTCTGCTAGTGAAGGGAAAAACTGTTAGGGACTTGGTACCACTTGTCATCAATTCAACAAATGTTTAATGAGTGTCTATTCTGAGGTCCCCACACTGTGTTGGGCTCTGGGGAGACAATGGTAATCAGAAACAGACACAGACCCTCCATCGTGGAGTCTATAGTCTAGTGGGGGAGATAAATAGTTGATCAAAAAACGTCCGGAGAAAACACATAACTCGACTGTGCTAAGCACTAAGAAGAGATATGTGGAAATGAGACTTCTCAGTAGGCTTGAAGGTCCTTGGCTTAGTAGGGGAGATGGAGGAAGAGATCCCTGAGCAGTGATAATGAAATGAGATCTGAACAATGTGCTTGAGTGAAGGGAGGAGGAAAGAGTATTGAGGAAAAGCAGGAACAGCAGGTACAAAGGGAGCACAAGGACCGACAAACATTTGGATTCAAAGCAGAGTCCGGGACCAGCAGCGCTGGCATCATCTGGGTGCTGGCTAGAAATGCAGAATCTCAGGCCTTATTCCTGATGATCTACTTAACATGATTGCCAAGCAATCTGTATACTTTTTAAAATCTGACAGACTGAAAGACCAGTGTGGCTGGACCTAAGAAAGTGAGAGGTGGGGTGTGGTGTAAGCCGAGGCTGGACAGGCAGAGAGAGCCCAACATCCAGAGTTACATCAGCCGTGGTTAGGAGTTTGGCTTTATTCTAAAAGTATGGAGAAATCATGGAATGTATGTGTGTGTGTGTGTGTGTGCGTGTGTGTGTGTGTGTGTGTGTGTGTTGGGGGGAGATAGGAGGGAATCTACCTGCAATGTAGAAACTTATTAGACAGGAACAGAATTAACTTGATTTGCAATTAGATGGTGATTACAACCGTCTGAGCAAGATAATGTGGGAATGTGGGCTCTGAAGGTGGAGTTGGAAAAAAAGGAATGAATCTGAAAAATATTCAGAAAACAATGTCAACAAGACATGATGATGGTTTGGATTTGGGGTGGGGGCATGATAAAATATAGGATGCTTTCAGATTACATACGTGATATTCATGGTCTTTGTTGATTTTTACTATCATATTCATAGAGCCAGCAGTTATGCCAGCAGATGCCAATATTTATTGAATAAAGAAATGAGTGAACTGAATAGAAAGTTTGAGGTATAGTTTTAGGGAGAAGATACTGAGTTTGGTTTTAGAATTCAGGATTGTTGCAGGTTGAATCTTGCCTCCCCACAAGATATGTCAAAGTCCTAACCCCTGGTACCTGTGATCTTATTTGAAAATCAGGTCTTTGCAGATGTAATCAAGTTAAGACAAGGTCATTCTACATTAGGGTGGGCCCATAATCTAATGACTGGGGTCCTTATAGGGAGAGAGAGATTTGCTGACACACAGACACATAGAGAGAAGACAGTCATGTGAAGATGGAGGCAGAAATTGAAGCAATGTGTCTATAAGCCATCAGTGCTGATGACCATCAACCACCAGAGGCTAGAAAAGAGGGGCATGGAACAGATTCCTCCTCAGAGTTTCCAGAAAGAACCAACCCTAACGAGGCCTCAATTTTGGCCTCCACAATTGTGAGAGCATAAATTTCCGTTGTCTCGAGACACCCAGTCTGCGGTATTTTGTTACGGCAGCCCAGAGAAACAAACACCAGAACACCTGTTCGAAATCCAGGAGGAGATGTTTATGTGGTTCAAAATTCAGATCCGAAACTGAGCAATTACCCTAATGAAGGCTCTTAGTTAGAACCTGCTATTATTAAGACAGACACCTTTAATAATATCCCTCTTAACCACTGTGCCCTGGGAAATGTGGGTATCCACCTTAGTTGTAAAGAAGATCCGCGGGATCCCAAGCATTCTTTGCCAGTCTTAGCATTGAGAAAAGACAGAAATAAAAGAAAAGAAAGTGTTAAAAAGAAAATAGGATAGGATAGAGAGCATCGAGAAAGTTGTTCTACAGGAGTGCTCCAACCCCTGCTTCAAGGGACAGAGGACACTTTCCTTATGTTTGAAATCGGTGTGTTATTTAACTACCTGGCTACAGTATAGCAGCTGCCCAGAAGTCATTTGGAGATTTTCTCTAGTTCGGTCATCATTTAAGAAGGGCGAGGAGATGAAGTTTCTGGGCCTTTCCTGGGATGTAAATATCATTATCAATTCCCTGTAAGACTCTACAGGTCATCATCATTTATCATGGGCCAGTCTGCTTCCCAGGTATCAGAGATCAAATTGTTACTACAGGCTCATCCCCAGTGGTGTTCTATATCCAGTATAACTGGGCCTGGAGCCCAGAAAGAGTAGGAACTCTAACTGCTTGGGAAAGAAGATCTCATTGTTCATCCTGCCTAGGTTTCTCCAGGTTTCTGTGCATGATGGAGAAGCCCACTCCGCCTCCAGAGCTGGCCAAGAGGGATTACCCTATGTTGGTCCTAAAGAGTATTTGCCTTTAGCAAGATGATTAATTAATATCAGCTACTAGAGGACAAGGAACAACAAAGACGTTTCACATACACATGGTTTCAGATGGCTTGTGCTTCCACATCTAGTTCAGTTGTCCAGGACTTGAAACCGTATCTTCAGTCCACCTAATGCAGCCAGACTCACTGAATGCAACTACATCTGACAAATCATCACTGTGTGAAACTCTGTCCAGAGCTCCCTCTTAGAATTCCTAGAACATACAGACTGGATGGCCGAATCATAGAGGCCTCTTGCTTCTCTCCCAGGTCCTAGCCCTATTTACTTGTTACATAATCAGAGGTAAATATTCCCACAACTCTAAGCCAGAGCAAATAAAAATTCCCTGAGCAATACACAGAGATGGACTTGTTTAGTAGACAACCCTACGTGGTTAGGAAGAAATGGTCAGGGCGTCTCTGGCCAGACCTCCCTCTCCTGCTCAATTCTTCTCTCCTAGGCTCCCCTTAACTGCCAAATACTTAACTGAACTCCTGTGTTACATGGATCCTTTCTGTAGGCCTGGGTATGAACCACAACTTTGTTTTCCCCTTCTCCTGATCAAAGCAAAGGCAGATGAATATTTCTAAGAGAGAACTTTCACAACAACAAAAACTAAAAAAAAGAAAGTACGAAAGCATGAGTAAATGCTCAGCTTACATGTCGCTGCCCAAGTGGCCCATGGATTAGAAAACAGAGTGAGATTAATATTAAGGAAGCAATTGTCACTCACTTGGCTAGCATATTCAGCGCAGGTGGTGTCCCTGCCCTCTTTTTTCCTCACCTGGGGAGAGTGAAGCTGGTGTCCCCACCCCTAGTAGGCTGCTGAAGACATGCTAGTCACAAATCCATTGCCACTAAATTCATGCCAGGCATAAGCTAGCTCATGCAGACTCACTAAAGCAAGGCTGTCGGGTGGATTGGAGTGGACAGAAGAGAGGACTAAATAATTTAAGACTTATCTCTACTCTGATAAGAAGTACTCAGTGTCACCAAGCCAATTTAAGAAGTGGTGAAATTTTGGGGAATTGAAAGCCAATCTTGGCAATTGGACTGTGCTTCTACCTTCCCTTTTGTCTTCTCTGTAGGTGCCTCGGGCTGTGCAGTCAGTCTCCTTGTCTCTTTGAATCTGAAGTGGGAGGGAGAACCTCTAACAGGCTCATACTTGCTCAGCAGGTGGTGGGAGCATGGGTCCCAGTCTTTGAGATAATGGAGGCTTTTTCTTGGAGGAAGATGAAGCAACCAGAGATTCCTTAGCCAGGAGCAGTAGTACCACCTTTGAAAACCCTGCCTGGATAAAGCCTCTCAGCTCAATTGATCTTATTGGGGAAGAGATGCGAACCTGCAAGGAACCGAGAGTACAAAAACAGCAAAAGTATAGTGAAGACAAACAGTCTCTGCTACTCCCACCTGCTTCCTGTGCACAGTGCCTGTGAAGATCAAAGAGAAACAATTCCCGCAGAGGGAGGGGAAGGAGGAGAGAGAGGGAAGGGGAGAGAACGGGGGTGGGGCAGTGAAGAAGAGGAGAAAGAGGAGGAGAAGAGGAAAGAGGAGAAGGAAGAATAAAGAGAGGATGAAGGGGAGGGAGGTAGAAGAAGGTGAGGTGACTAAAGAGGAAAGTAATGAGGCTCTGAGAGCTAATGCTGGGCCCCACCTGGTTTCCCCAGCTCCTGATCGCCCGCTTCCTGCAGCAGATGTCGCTGATGACCACCTCCCAGAGCAAGCTCTTGCCTGACCCTATGCTGTAGTCAGAGAAAGGAGGATACTTAACCACAGCCTTCCTTTCTGATATGTCTCAGAATTGACTTAAACTCCTAAGACAGGGCCTAGTGACCAAGTAAGAGGATCTGTGCTCTATAGTTGCCCGCTGGCTAAGATCCTTTTGCTACTAAACAAACCCTGGACTTGGAATCATTTGTTTTCCTACCAAATATTTTGATCCAGCTGTGAGTTTCCGCCTGACTCTCCTTTCTGACTGTTTTCCTAAAACTCTGTGTTCTTTGCAGCATTAGTCACAATAGCCAAGTAGTTGAAGCAACCTAAATGTACCTGATGAATGGATAAAGAAAATATCTCCATATGCACACACACACACACACACACACAACTATTATTCAGTTTTAAAAAAGAAGGAAATCTTATCATACTTGACAACGTGGATGAGGACGTTAAAATGAAATGAAATAAGCCAATCACAAAAAGACAAATACTGCATGATTCTACTTATATGAGGTATCTAAAGTAGTCAAACTCATAGAAACAGAAAATAGAATGTGGTTACTGGAGGCTGGGAGAATGAGAAATGGGTAGAGTTTCAGTTCTGCAAGATGAAAAAGTTCTGGAGAGCTGTTGCACAACAGTATGCATGTAGTTAACGCTGCTGTGCTATACTCTTAAAAATGGTTAAGATGGTGTAAACAATAACATAAATAGAGTCACTTTAAAACAAAGCCAGAACCAGTGGAACAGAATCGAGAGTCCAGAAGTAAACCCATATTTATATGGGCAAATAATTTTTGACGAAAAAGCCAAAAATGTACAGTGGAGAAAGGAAAGCCTCTTCAATAAATGGTGCTGGGAAAACTGAAAAGCCACCTGCAAAAGAATGAAACTAGACTGTTGCTTATCACCACACACCAAAATTAACTCAAAATGGATTAAGGACCTGAATATAAGACCTGACACTATAAAATAGATAGAAGAAAACATAGGAACTAAACTCAAGGACCTTGGACTTGAAAAGGACTTCATGAATTTGACCTCAAAGATGAAGGAAGTAAAAGCAAATATAAATGAATGGGACTACATCAAACTAAAAAGCTTCTGCTCAGCAAAAGAAACCATCAACAAGTTAAAGAGACAACCATCTGAATGGGAAAATATATTTGCAAGAGACCTCTGATAAGGACCTAATATCCAAAATATATGAAGAACTCATACGACTCAATAACAACAACAAAAAACAAATGATCCAATCAAAAAATGGGCAGAAGACCTGAACAGACACTTCTCCCTAGAGGACATACAAATGGCCAACAAATATATGAAAAGATGCTCAACGTCGCTAGCTATTAGGGAAATGCAAATCAAAACCACAATGAGATAGCTTCTCACACCTGTTAGAATGGCTATAATCAACAGGACAGATAATAACAAATGTTAGAGAAGATGTGGAGAAATAGAAACCCTCATACACTGCTGGTAGGACTGCAAATTGGTACAGTCACTATGGAAAACAGCATGGAGGTGCCTCAAAAAAACTAAGAATTGACCTACCAAATGATCCAGCAATCCCTCTACTGAGTATTTACCCCAAAGACTTGAAAACCCATATCCAAAAAGATATTTGCACACCGATGTTCATAGCAGCATTATTCACAGTGGTCAGGGCATGGAAGCAACCAAAGTGTCCTACGATAGATGACTGGCTAAAGAAGCTGTGGTACATATATACAATGGAATATTATTACTCAGTCATACGAAGAGAAGAAATACTGCCATTTGCGACAACATGGATGGACCGCGAGGTAAGCCAGACAGAAAAAGTTGAAAACCACATGATATCACTTATATGTGGGATATAAACCTAAAAGCAACAAATGAGCAGGACAAACGAACAGAGACTCATGGACATGGAATATAGACTAGTGGTTACCAGAGGACTATAGAGTAGTGTTAGTGTTACTGGTGGGTGGGAGGGGGGAAGTAGATGGGGTAAAGGAGCTCAAATATAGGGGGGTTGGGGGAGGGTGAAGTGGGTAAAGGGGATCAAATATATGCTAGCTGAAGGAAACTGGACTTTCGGTGGTAAACACACAATAGAATATACAGATGTCAAATTATGATGTACACATGACAATTATATAGTTGTATTAACCAACGCTACCCCAATAAACTTAATTTTAAAAATAGAATTATTCAAGTCCTTAAATATTCTTTAAAGGTATTATTGCCACATAGTCATAAAAAAACTAAAAACAAACAAACAAATAAATAAATAAAAACAGAGCCAGAGCTGCCATGCCAGAGGAACTGCCTTGTATGTCTTATGTCTCAAATCTTTGGAATGTAAAAACAGGGCAAAACAACCTGTGCCTGGGGCAACACTGTGCCCCCCAAAAAACTGATTGCAAAGATAACAAGAAAGCAGTTATTATGACTACTACGCCGATGACTACTAGACTGAAAATTAAAATATCGTTTAGAATTAACAACACTATGTTATGTCATCTACGTCAACAGAAATGTTCTCCTTCTGATATATTCTTCTCCCTCTCTTTCTCATAAGTACCCATCGCTTTTGTTTCCTAATCAGAACATAATTTGAGCTTCTGCCTGAATCAATGCCTCCTGAATAGCTATTCTTATCGATCTCATTAAATGCTTTTTGCTTGTCAGTTTAAGGCCCTTTTACTTTTAGGTTAGCAATAGTAAATTTTGTTGCATGCTTTTTTACCATAATTTTTAAAAATGGAAAACAACCCAAGTGCCCATCCCTGGATAAATGGATAAACATATCATGGTATATACATATAAGAAAATCTTATTTGTGCATAAATAGGAATGGAGTACTGATACATGCTATAACCTACATGAACCTTTAAACCACTATGTTAAGTGAAAGTCGGCAGACGCAGAAGGCCACATGTTTCATGATTCCATTTATAGGAAATCTCCATAATAGGTTAATCCACAGAGACAGAAAGCAGATTAATGTTTGCTAGAGGATGGGGGAAGGGGAGAATGCAGAGTAACTACCTAGTGGATATGGGGTTTCCTTTTGGGGTGATGAAAATATTTCAGAATTAGAGTAAGGTGGTGGTTGCACAACATTATGAATGTACTACATGCCAATGAATTGTTTGTTCACTTTGAAATAGTTAATTTTATGTTATGTGAATTTCACTTCAATAAAAAATATTAAAACTTTAAAAAAAGCAACACACACACACACACACACACACACACACATAGAACTCTTGGGCTAACAACGTCTTACTACCTAACTAGATTAGATAAGACAATAGGGACCATCCACTACAAATCCCCCTAGTTTTAATCCCTATCATCTTGCATGCAAATGTGTGGACAGCCACAATTTTACTACCTCATTTGATGCTGAGAGAATGAGGTGTCCTCATGTAAATACAACTCAGCCAAACCTCTCCATTCTTTCTTCCAAGCTCTTGCTCTTCCAACTTACCTTTTCCTCTTACATATTCATTCTCTTCTTTTTTATTCTTTTCTTCCCACCCTAAAAAATATTCCACTAACCTTGAACTATTCCCTGCAATTTGCCTCCTTTCCCTTCTCTGCCAAGCTTCTCAGATAGCAGTCAGCATTCATTGTCTGCCTCAATTCACCTCCCCAAGGTCACCAATGACTCCATTCTATCAAATCCAATGAGCATATTTGTCTTTATTATAAAAACGATTCCTTTGATTTCTTTCCACATTTCCTCTGTTGATAATGTTATCTCCACCCACTCTTAAGATATTCTCGTTCCCAAGGGCCCACTCTCATCCCACTCATGCTGCTCATCTGTGTGATATCAGCCATTCTGTGGTTTTAACCTCCTATATGATGATGAGGAGTCTCTAACCTACACCTCCAACCGAAAGTTCTCCCAAAGCTTCAGACACATCTAATATCTGACTCAAGATTTCCACCTGGATGTGCCATGGGAACCTCAGATTCAGCATGTCTAAAATAACACATCAACTTCCATACAAAATTTTCTCCTTCTGTAGCAGGCACTCATTTGGCTAAGTCAAAAGCCTGAGCACCATTTTTGAATCTCTGAACTTCCTCACTGTACTCTCTCCTTTTAATGTATTTTAGAAATCACCTAATTCTGCCAATTGTACCTCTTAAGTACTTATCATAATTGTAGATCAGATGACGAGATCCTATCACTCCCTGCTTCACACTCTCCAATGGCTTTCCATTGCACTTAGCCTAAAATGAGAATTCCCAGGCCCCACACATCTGTTATCTCTCCCTCTCCACCCCCATCTCCCACTGCCTGGCACCTCTCTTGCTGGGCTCTGGCCACACTGTATCTCTTTGTTTTCCTCAAACACTCAAGCTCATTCATATCTCCAGGTTGTGCCACCTGAGGCTTCCTCTTCCTGGAAAGGTTTCCTGCCAGCTCTTGGCTGGCTCTTCCCTCAGATCCACTTTTCAACACAAAAGCCATCTCTGAGAGCCCTAATCCCACCCTACCACCCTCAGCAAGCTGACCCTCTTGGACACAGCATCACTTTTATTTTCTTCATGGCACTTACCACTGTTTGGATCATCTGATTTGTATATCATTGTCTGACTCCTTTCCTAGAATAAGCACTTCTCATTTTGGAAATTTTTTTTATTTAACTAATTTTTGATCCATCATCCCTACTGGAATTTAAATTTTATGAGAGCTAGGATCTTGTAGATAGATAGATAGATAGATAGATAGATAGATAGATAGATAGATAGATAGATAGAAAGATATAGATGGATAGATAGATAGGTATAGATATAGATATATAAATATATATATGTCTTATAGATATAGATATGTCTTATAGATATAGATATGTCTTATATATATGTCATATATAATATATATATATATATATATATATATATATATATATATATATATATATATATATATGACATATATATATATCTTATATAGCAACTCCATTCCCCCTTCTGGTAGGTCATGGATTCTTCCCTTACCCTCCTGGCCCAATACGGCTGATGTCTCAGCATGCTTTATGCCTGCTCTTGACTGAACTATGACAAAGAAAGAGAGAAAGACAAAAACCTGCCTTCATTCTCTTCTGAGAAAGGATTTGGAGCTCCTAGTTTGAGTGGCGCCAAAAGTAACACTCTGTGAGTCAACATTAATTAAGCATGTCCATGTCTGTTGTACTATATTGTGTGGTTACACTAGTGAATTCAGCATTATCTCTGGCCTATGAGAACTTATATATATATTGCTTTTATGGGGGAAGACACACAAACAACTGCAATTGTGGTAATCAAATATCTTAGATTATCTGAGATGATTGTGATGGCTGGATCATGTGTGTCCTGGTTTGTGATTCAGAATATCTTGACCCTGTAACTATAAACTCGGAATGATAACTTCCAACGGCATGAACAAAGTTCTTTAAGAGCATTAAAAAAGCAATTACTTCTACTGGTAGGATCAAGGGAAATTTCACAGCACATCAATTGGACCTTGATGTGGCTATAGGATATTTCAACTGGAGAATATGGGGAACAGTATTCAAAGCAAAGAGAAAGCTACGAACAAATGTACAGAAGTGAATGAGATCATCAAACATTAAAGAAGAGAGAGAGGAGAAAAAAACACAAAGTGAGTGACTACAGAATGATGGGAGCTTGATAGCTGACAGCCTTGAATGCTATGGTGAGGAATACTGATTTTTCCCCCCTCTAATTCACTGGTTCCTCCACACCTGTGCAGAATTGGCTACAGAATAAGTTTTACCTGGAAAACTTATTTAAAATACATATTTCCGGGGGTCAGACCCAGATAACCTGATCCAGACCATTTGTAATGGATCCCTGGAATCTTCCCAAGAAATTCCGACGAACTCAGGCTGGAAACCAGGACTGTGAAGAATGAAGGAAGCCTTTCTTAGTCTTGTTCTGCCAGTGTTTCCCAGATCTGAAACTGGTCTGTTTAGCCTCAGAGAGAATCTAAACAGAACAGGAAGTAGTTGGGTTACACCACGCTCATTGGAGTTTAGTTCTGCTGTCACTATCTGTAGCCCAGTGTTCTTGGCACTCCAGCCTTCTCCCACCCTCCCCATGTGCCCAGTGCATACAGCTGGACTTCTATCTCAATGTCCTCATCAACAATCCAGTTTCCCCATAGGCTTGTGGCTTCTGGAAGAACCCAACTTACTTGGTTGGGTCTTGACAACTCACCCGACTCCAAAACTCTCTTCTCTGTAGGGTTGGGTGCTAACTGCTATGAAGATCTTACTTCAAAGCAAAGAGACCTCCAGAGACACTGGTCCTCATCAGAATCATTGGAGTTGTGGCAAACGAAGCTTTTCAACAGGAGGGTGACACAATCTGGTCTATGTTTTAAGAGTATGGCTTCCAAAAAATAGGAGAAAATGCAGAAAAACATGTAGAAGGTTGTTATAGTAGTTTAGAGGGAGGGACAGTAAAGAACTGTGCAAACTGTAGCAGAGAAAATGGAGAGGAGGGGACTGAGACCTTGGCCACAGGTCAGAGGCGGAGAGAACAAAAACAAAGATGATGCCAAGGATTCTGGTTTTATAAAGTGATATTTTAGCTGGATTAGCTCTTTGCTTCTATATCATTTGTTGCCTATTTCTAAATCTTACTCAAAGTTTTCACTGCATGGGGAAGCACCATTATTAAATGATGTCACAGTGTGTCACAGCCCATTTGTAAAAAGCACTTTATGAACTTCGGCTTGAAAGCCTTTCTCCTGTTGAACTAATTTTCTCCACCACAAATATCAAAGTGCCTGGAAATGTACAAAGCAATCTTTTTTGACCACCAAAAGTAATGCTATTATTTGGACCTCAAAGTAATCCCTTGAAATATTATTTTAGAAAAATAAAAAGCATTAATAGTTGACTTTAGAGATGAGACTCTTTTTGCGTTCGAGGCTGTTAACCTGAAAATAAAAAAAAAAAAACAAGAGCCACTCTTTTTTTTCACACAAATATTTCAGCTTTATTTAACTATTTTACTTCCGATTAATTTGAACAAATGCGCACTGCTTTAGCATTTGTCTTGGAGATCTTTTTTGGTAAAAATAATTCCAAGTCATGTTTTGTTTCTGAAATGTTCATTTTTTCCTGACATTCTGAGAGATGTTTATAAATTTAAAATTTAGACTTACTTTTGGACCTTAGAGTTGTCATTCAATTTTTAGCGCTACTGACCTAAATAAAAACCACTAATGTTCAAATGCCATCCAATTAACATGTCTAGATTCCTTGAAAGATTATAGCTGTCTTCTTTGAAGATGCTAAGTAGAACCAATAATGAAATTAAGCAGTAAACCCACTGATGTAGGATTCTTCATTCTTAATTTGGCTAATGCCCAGCTCTAAATTAGAATCAAGAAAACCTTCAGGTTTACTTGCTACGAAACTTGACTCAAATGCTGAGTCCACAAACTCCTGAAATGCAGATCTGCCTTCCTGACTTGCCAGCCACAACCACTGAGGAAGCCACCACGGACCTGTAAGTTAAAGCAACTCTTCCTTTTGCCGGAATTTTCTTTTTCCTAGCTTTCTTCTTTCAACAAAATAACAAAATGACAGCCAAACTCCACTTCTGTTCTGCAAATACTTTGCTACCGTGGAGGGAGCTTTAAAAACATGCACTGTGAAATTATTTTCCTCCTTGATGAGCTCGTTTCAGCCTTGTGTGCTCAGGGAGAATGCTCCTGGCCACAGGAAGGGAGTTGCCAGCTCCCTCCCCGATATCATGTCCCTGCCAAGTGACAATCGGTGATTTTCCACACTCCAGATTCAGAGGGAGTGACGTTCTTCTTCGTTCAGATAAACCCAAGAAAAGGAAAAAAATAAATAAAGGAGCACTACGTGTGGTCTAATTCACTGCTGCCTCAACTTCTGACAGAGAAGCAAAACCCTCCTACACCTGCATGTGCTAACAAAGCTTAACTCCATCAAGAGTTTGGAACGGAAAGCCACGTTGCCAGCAATAAGCGTTTGGAATTACCTTAAGGCAAGTTGCACAGAAAGTCAGCACAGGCTAGAACTTGATGGGATGCCTGAAGCCTTGGCATCTCCCTCCTGCAGTTTCTCCCCAGCTGGTGTGTAAGAGTAGAGATGGCGTGACCCAAACCCAGAGTTTTCGAGAAATTCGAGAGAAAAGCTTCTGTGGAGCAAAACTTAACTTATGTATTTTCTTTAAAATGCCCTACACTGTGTGTTTACCACCGAAAGTTAAATTTCCTTCTGTCACCATATATATATTTGACCCCCTTTACCCTTATCTATCAATGCAATATCCGCATGATGTATTATTGAATTGTACACTTGAAACTTATATGATTTTATTAACCAGTCACCCCAATAAATAATAAAAGTGCTCTACACTTTTAGTAAAATTCTGTGTACTGGTGAGTGTGGCAAATCCAGCTACATTGTCCCCATGAAGAAAGGGGAGAGAGGATGTAAAGAGCTGTTAAAATAACTTTCTAGGCCCAAGATGGATCCTCTCCTGCCCAAAAGGCCACGTGAGCTTGAAATACTCTGCTTGTCCAGAAACGCAGTGTATCCTGTCAGCCAGTCCCCAAACGCCAAGCCAGCTCTGGGCCTTTTTACCTCCAGTAAGGTTGACTGTGTGGCCCCAGCCACCCAGACACTTTCTGTCTCTTCCTTGTTCTTTATTCTTTATACTATGAAAGCTTCCCACCTTCTCTGAATGGAGACTGTCCACTTCATGAAGTGTTAAATAAAGTTTGTTCATATCACCTAAATTGTCGTCTTTAATCATTTATTTTCACAAAGCCAAAAGCGACACAGCCACATCAGATTTTCAGTCCTTCCCGTAGGGGCGAATGTTGGCTCCATGTAACAGGTATTGCTGCTGAAGTTTGAAAATGTTACATCACTAGCTCAAGGCCAAACGACTAATATTTGGCAGAGCCTGAATTTGAACCCAGGATGGCCAAACTTCAAACCCAGGGTTTGTCCCTTGTCCTAGTGGTTCCCAAATGCCAGCCCCTGGGCTGATGTGGCTTGGCTGATCCAGACATCCACCTAGGCAGCATTGTCAAAATGCCTGGGCCACAGGCTCCAGAAAAATCTAATCCAACTGGTCTGGCATTCCAGACCTGAGAAACCGTATTTTTAAAACAATTCCCTTGACATTTTTCTGTGGCCACACCTGGGAACCATTGCAATATATATTTCTCTAAGCTTTTTCCCCAGCAATTAATTGATTTCATGGAAATCTTAGTTCATCTCACAAATCAAAGTATAATGCATCTATCACTCTTGAGGAATGTATGTGATCTTTCTATGAATCGTAAAATGTATTTTCCAAATATTTAAAGTTCCCGTGGTGCTTTAGAAAATATCCTTGAGTTGGGACTCAGAGGTGCTTCTTTATGTTCATAAAATTAAGGTGCATCCTTGGGGCTCATTTATCACCCACAATTGTCTTGCTGCAAAACTCTTTAGCTTCCTGCAGGTTTCAAGATTTTCCTTATCTCTTGGTGGCTGAAAATGCCAGGGCTACATATGCTCAAGGCAAACTCTTCATCTCTTAGACATTTTGGATGTACTGTACCCTCTGGGCTTTACTTATTTTAGACGTGGGGCTATGCATCTGCGTCAACTAATTTTCTAAAATACGTGTTTTCCTAAGACAGTTTTCCTTTTGGCTTCTTGCTAAGGGCTCTGTTCAGTATCTCTTGAGACGTGAGGTGAGGCTTTTCACCTCCTGTGCTCCCCAGCTAGAGGTTCTTTGCGTACCCCTACGTCCAGGTCTCCAAAGTTTATTTCTCCTTCTCACTCACCCCTTTTCTGTGAAGGGGTCCACAGTTAAACTGAAGCAGGGTTCAGCCAGCTGCAGTTCTGGGGCGAAACCCAGCCTGACAGTTTTTGTAAACATTTCACTGGAACACAAGCAAGCCCATTCAGTTGTTTGTCTATATCTGCTTTCATGCTACAGAGCTGAAATTGTGTAGCCAGAAGCAGACAGAGACCATATGGCTTGCAAAGTCAGAATTATTTTCTATCTGGCCCTTTACAGAAAAAATTTACCAATCCCTGGACTAAAGAAACATTTCCAGTGAAAATATGTATAAATTTTCCACTGATACAGAAATACTGCATATACTTCCAGGATTACTTCAAACCAAATATGCTATGAGGATTTTGTTATTTGTCTGTTTTCTTTATTTTTAATCTGTAGCTTTAGGGGACAACATGTATATTCTTTTTTCAATCCCGTGTCAGAATTCACTAGTTGTTAGAGAGGCAATAACAGGGCCTAGAAATAATAGACAGTCTTGCCAATAAAAGCCATTCTTTAATTATAATGAATCACATTGTAACATGTGTGAGGAGAAGGAGTGTGGAAATTTTTTTGAATCTCTATTAATTTGCTGTAATTGTCTCCATTTAGCTTTCCCTTCATTTGATAAAATAAACCCCGATTTCACCAATTTGTAACTGGCATTGCTGCAAACAAAAAGGAATAGTTTTTTCTTTTGATTTTCTCCAAACCATTTTGATAATTGATGATGGTACAAAGTAAATATCTAACAAAATGTTAACCCAGGAAAATAAATTTTTAGGGAAAAATCTCAACTCTTTCTATGAAAATAAGAAGCAATATGCCTTAAAAAAAAAAAAAACTTATTACTCTTTTCAAATCTTTATTATATTAAAAAATACCTCTTTTGCGAAAGGTATTAAAGAAAATCTTCCAGATTTCATATATAAATGACTATAAAAAAGCAACTGGCTTATAGCTGAAATTTGCACCTTGTCTTTAATTGTGCTCACTTTGCCGGCCATGTTATTGATATTTAAAAGTACCAGCGCGCCCTCTTGTGGTAAATTGCAATTACTGTTCTTTTCTACTAAAAATTTAGAAGTTTGGTATGGACTCACTCACTACATTTTACATAACTCATTTTACAAGAGCCCACACTATCTTACATTTCATCTGCGATTAATTCATATGGAATAATAATCAATAGTAAATGTTGGGACTTGCAGAATGAACTGCTAAAATTGCCCTGGACTGTAATGAAATATGGCTCCACTGTCTGACACCCAGTTTGAGTTCCCAAGAGCAGCAATCCGTCTTTGGGTCATAGGACTACTTTGTAAGAGAAAAAAACATAAAGTCTAACATTATCACATTCTTGCACATCGGGTTGTATGAAGAACTTCCATCTGCTCTGCTTTCCAATTTGAGGATGCGGATATATACAGAAGTGTAAATATTTTTATCAAAGGGCACATGAAAATTCCCCTACATGGAAGAACAAAAAGGCTTTATGACCATCAAATCTGTATCACAATGGCTGGTTGTCTCCTTTCAGAGGGAGCTTTGGGAACCTGTTCTGGCCACTTGACTTTGTGAATTCATTGGTTTAGACCATACTGTAAGCCCCATGGACCCCCTAGTTTGTATTTTGGCATTTGTGAGACCAACTACTCATAATATATCCTCTTGACTGCTTGGGCTTTTTTGTTGCTGTTGTTTTTAAACATATACAAACCCTACCACTTAGTAGCTTAACTGGGATCCCTTAAGCCAGTTACTTTAATGCTATCAGCCTTATTTCCTCATTTGTAAAATGGAGAGATCCATAGACAACCTGGTATAGCTGTCATGGGGATTAAGTACAAGAAGTTTAATAAGCATTACAATCAGTACGACTTTGAGGTTTCTGAACATATTCTAACGCTGTGATTCCTTAGCATTCCTCCTCTCCTTTTGTCACTCCCCACTTTTCCAGTGTATTTTTGGTCTGATAATTTTTTGTTTATGTTTGCTTTTGCTTACTGTGTAGCAATGGGAAAGCTAGGTTTAAAAGTGTGGGTTCTTGTTTTAGAACCCTGCATTTCAATGGGCTTATTACCATCTCTAACGCAGGAAGACTGCACAGGAGGGCCAATACCTAGACATGTAAAGAGTGGGATCTCTCTGTGGTACTCAGAATCTTTAGATACTGTTTCTTTTGGAGAGCTGAAATACACCAGAAAGAAATATTTTTTAAAAAGTATGAAGAGCAATATAATGAAGTACTTACCATTTGTCCTTTCTGTGGTCAGGAGATTCTTCTGCATTTATCTGGAAGTTTCTAATGCAAGTTGCTTTTGTGAGAAAAAGCTCCCATATCATGGATCTGTCCATTTTAGAAGAAGAATAAACATTGAATATGACACAGCATCACTGGACAGAACAGATGCTTTAACTATGGAAGGTATTTTTTTTGTCCATAGCTTCATCAAACATCAACAGTGACTTTCTAGGTCAGCTCCAGCTGAAAAGTACTTATTTTAGAATGCTCATTTTTTGTTTCCCTAGCAATGCTATGACATCATGTCAAGGTTCTTACACTTAAAATTAGGGCCTAAACATGCTACTTGGTTCCTTTGTACAACTTATAATTGGAAATGTTTCAATCTCCTCATTAGATATAGTGAGCCTAAAATATGCTGGGGGTAGGGAGGCTTTGCAAAAAGATAATATTTAATAAATAGAATTTTTACCTATGCCCACCCTGGTATCCATGATTGTTGTCTGTTACCTAGGAATTAAATGTTGAGATGCAAGGGAAGATCACTATAGTAACTGGCAGGACACTGGAACGTTGTAAATGTGGGAAGATGTTAAATTTAGATCAAAGTGAGTATATGTCACATTATCAATCCTCTTCCTGCAGGAGCTAATTTTCTTCAACAGATCTTCCTTATACATCACATGAAAGGCCCTTTTTGTTCCTTTGTACCAATTTTCAAAACCACCTAAATTAGCAAACATTTTTTTAGTATTCAGAAATAATTGTTTTTGTTTTTTTTAAACTATAACTTAAATGAATCATGTCTCGATGCTATTTAGCTTTTCACTGAATAATAAATAGTACAAACGTCTTGTGTTTTCTGGATACACACTTGTAAGTAAACCTTTTATTTTTTATTTTTTAACACCAAAAATGCACCATCTGACCCGCATTGTGACTGCTGTGAATCATTCAAAACTGGCATGTTGTAGGATTTTACTGCTTCTTGTGGCATTAACTTCCCAACCCACAAACAAACAGCCTTCAAACTACCCAGATGAGATCAAACAGTTGAAGGTATTTATATTTTCCTAGGCATCAAAAAGAATTCAATCCCACAAAATTAAATGCCTTTAGGAGAAAAAAAAGTTACCATGTGGATGTTTGATATCAAAGACAGAAATATCTGCTGTCTCTGTTTAGTGTTCTCGAACTCCAGGCAGCCTTTTTCATTTTTTTTTTTTTTTTTTTTGCTTTTTCTCCATTCTCTTTCTCCTCGCTCTCTGAATTATAATTAGGAACCTTCAGGATAGATTTGACCTTCACTTGTGCTCATTTTTAGTAATACACGAAGTCTAATGAAGGACTGTTCTGCTTCACAAATGATTGATTCTGCTTCTTTGGTGTTCCCTACACAAATCTGTGGGTTGTTTGGCAATTGTCTCATCAACAATAAATTCTTGAAGGAGAACTGTGTTCCAGATAGCGCAAAAGCTTGTGTTGCTAGTTACATGTCTTGCTTTGTCCATCACCTATTGTTGACTAAAAATAACAAATGCTCGTGACTCAGATTTATACTAAAACTTTCAGGAGAAGTTGACCTTCCTTGGCTTATGTCTCTGGAAGACCTGGGTTAAGGGCTGTGTTTTGAAAGACCGTATTTTGCTTCCAACCAGACCTCTTGATAGAACAGGCACCTCCCACTGGTCTGGACCGAGAAGTATCCGGATGAGAGGGGCAGTGGGTCCATGGTCCAACATGACCAGCTGGATACAGTTCATAATAATCAAAATATATCCCCCCTTTTTTCTGCCTAAAAATCTGAGAATGAGGTATAGTTCATTACCAAAAAGAAACAGTCCTTCTAGTAACTGGTCCAGATGCACATGGAGTTCAGAGAATGTCCAGTGAGTTGCCCGACAGTCCTCACAAAATCTGTCTTGAATGGGAGCCCAGGAATCTCTTTCCTCTACAGTCTCCTTTCTCTCCCCATGTCCCCACCGATGCCCAGTCCCCTCCCTGGGTGCTGTCTCCATCTCGGGGATGGAGTAGGCAGTAAGATTTCTTGAAGCCATGATGACCATTTCTCCTAGAAAACTCAAACTCCATTATACTTGCCTTCTCTCTTGTAAGAGGTTTAGGCATTTCAGAATCTTCTAATGGAGCATTTAAAATAAATATCGACCTTTTTTCTTATAACATTGACCATTGCTCATTGTATCACATTTAATATGCTTAAAATCTCACTCGCTTAAGTCCGTATTACAAAAATCCCCAAAAATCAGAGGTAAGAAAAGAAGAAAAGATTTAAGAAGTCCAAACATGAATCAGTGTCTTCTTTGAATCAAGAATTGTAGTAGGTGCTGGGAGTACAGAAATGAATAATTCATAGGCATAATCTCAGTGTCTGTAATTTCAGAAATTAGCTGAGGGTGGGGTAGGAGTGGTAAACAGACATATAAAAAATTAATGGTGTGTAGTCCTGTAAGAACTTGCATCTAGATGTGAACAAAGTGCTGTATTCACTCCAAGGAAGGCACTAGTCCCTGGGAGAGCCCGGACGAGTGGGAGGCAGGCACAAGAACACAAAGGAAAGCATGTACCTCGATTAATTCTCCTGAACTTAGTCTCCCCAGAGCCACTTCCAAAGTGGACATGTGACAACTGTGGGTTTGCATTCCACACGGGCACTTAACTACAGTGAAACAGCCCCAGCCACCAAATGCCGAGTAGAGATGCCAGGAGAATAAGGTAACATTGCTATAAATAAACTCTTGATGTTCAGACCACGGTAGGGTATATGCGTGTGCTACAGCAGCCATAACAAAGTACCACCAATGGGGTGGCCTAAACAGCAGGAATTTACTTCCCCACACTTCTGGAGTTTAGAAATCCAGATCAAGGTTTTGTTAGGGTTAATAGCTTCTAAAGGTCTCTCTCCTTGGCTTGCAGATGGCTGTCTTCCTCTGGTATCTTCATATGGTCTTCACTCTGTGCATGCATCTGTGTTTTATCTTCCTTTCTCATAAAGACGCCAGTCATACTGCATTAAAGTCCAGCCATATGACCTCATTTTACCTTAGTCACCTCTAAAGGCCCTGCCTCCAAATACAGTCACATTTGTAGGCACTGGTGGGTCGGGACTTGACAAAGATTCTCTCCTTGACCAAACTGAGCTCTCTTTTCGCGTAGGTCTGATCTTGGGTTCCCATGCCCTTCCTTGTAGAGTCCATTTCTAACAAAAATCCTTCTAAGTCAGTTGAAGTGGAATCCCTCATCAACATCCAGGTGAATTGATAAACCTAGTCTGCCTTCAGTAAGAATCCTGTTAGGTCCATTTAGCCAGAATTCTCCCTTACCCTGATGTCTCCTCTCAGCAATTTTCAATCCACTGACCTCAGGCTACTTCTTGGCTACAAATGCCCATTTTCCCTTGTATTTGGAGTTGAGGAAATCTCTCTCCCCTACCACAAACCCCAAGGTAGTGGTTCCTATATCTATTGTGATAGTCCTCCTGAACAGTCTGCCTAACTGTTCTTTAACAAGTGTCATGAATAATTTCTCTTTAACAGACTCAACATATGAATTTTGGGGGCACACGATTCAGCCCATAACAGAAGATTTTGAAACTTTGGGGAAAGTATGGTAAAGAAGCTCTAGCCATGAGCTTCTCCTTCAGGAAACAGGGAGAGAGGGAAGGAAGGCAAGGGAAGAGAAGGGAAGGGGAGGAGAGTAGAGAGTAGAGGAGGGGAGGAAGGAGGGAAGGGAGGGGAGGGTAGAGACTCTTGGTTTTCGTAGAGCTCTGCAGTGTAGGACACAGATTGGTTAGGATAACCTGAAGCTCTGCATTGGGGAGTAAGGAGGAGAAAATGGAACAAAGTAGTTGGTTGTCATCCTATAGGATGACACCTCCATTTGGTTTAGGAAAAACAAACTTAAAGAAAAAAACAAAATCACAAAATACAAATTGCCATATGTATCTCATAGCAATTGAAACTCCTACTACTATTTCACCAAAGAAGAATAATTTTAATAATTATTACAAGTTATTGATTGCCTACTAGTTCAGTCCAGTAGAGAAGTTATGGGCAAGGGCCCTAGAGTCGGAGAACCAGTTCTACCACTTACCATGTGACCTTGAACAAGTCAATTTCTCTGCACCTCATTTTCTCACCTGGAAAATCTGAATAATGACTGTGTCTTCCTCAGAGGGCTTTAGTGAGAATTATATGAGATCATAAAAATTATTTTTATTTATTATTAATATTTTTCAGGGACTATAATATGTTAGGTGTTTTTTATATTTTATCTATATTAATCTCCAAAAAAGTCCTATTATCATCAGGTATATATCATCAGCACACAGCCTCCTCGTATCCTACCTATCCCTGCTATCACCGATGACAATTTCCATGACATTCATGAGAGCTTTATTCCCCAAAAATTGATGGAAAGAGTAGCTTCAAAATCATTTCCTTCCTCTCTTCTTTGGAGGATGCATTCTATTCTATTAGTAGCTGCTTTCCTGGCACAGTTTCTATGACAACCTGTCTCTGGGATATTTTTCTGCTCACCCATAGTACTCAAGGCTTTTTTTGTTACAAAAAAAAAAAATCCATCAAATACAGCCTTACATAAAGGTTTTGTTAATGGAAAACCTTTTGTTCATGGAGAATCTCACGAAGGAGCCATGATGCTGCAGCAACCAAAGCAGTCAATTGCTTTAAACTGTTTTTGTTTAAATGTTATAAAGCCCCATATACAGTCACTCTCTCCAGCACAATAACTGGAAACATGTACAATTAGATCTCACAGTTCCTAGTAATACACAAAGCAGACATACGGTTTCATTCTCATGTTGGAGCTTGATATTTCTTTTTCTTTTATTATTTGTTGTAATTGGCTTTAAAATCCCACAGTATGTAAACATCAGGAACTCTGTGTGCACAATTTAACTCTAATCTACATCCTAGGAATCAATAAGCATATGAAGGGGCCTAATAGAGTTAACAACCTAAAAACTGGCCAGGTGGCATTCCTATGTATTCTTGTCAAAATGATGAACATCGGAAGTTATATTATTTAACGTTAAAATTTCTAATTGACAAAATAAGTGGAGTTGAAGTTATGTGATTGTTAGAAGTTGGGCACCTCTACCTTTGCAGGAACAGCATATAGATAAAGACATGTCCAGCCAATAATTCGTACCTGGGGGACAGCTGGTAAGGTCCTGTGCCTCTCTCATCAGTGGACTATCCTGTCATCCGATCTGACTAAAAGGCCTGACCCTCCCTCTATCAGAACATGCCTGTCTTCATCTTGGAGAGAGCCCTTCATGAAGGTACTGGTCACTGTGTCAAGGGTTGAGACTGAAAATATTCCAAGCAGTATGATGGTTTTGTGCTTGCTTGCTAGCAAATATTTGTTTGCTTAGAATATTATGGTCTGGAATGTGCTTTTGCTACAACTGCCTGGTAGAAAGGTGGTGGGTTGGAAACACAGAGCTGACGCCCCCACTCTAAGTGCTGGAGAGTTCTGATGAAGTCCAAAATGACCTGACATTCATGGAATGGTAAACTGGGTTAAGTTGATTCAAATTCTCATTCTTTGTTCTTCAATATGTACCTCATAGTAATCCTGCACACCTGAATTTCCTCATGTCACACTAGCATGTGTCCACATTATTGGCTCATTGATCTTTATACAAGTATAGTCTACTGGTCAGAATATCATATTCAGGCCATGTAGAAATGCTCTGGTTTCCATAACCACCACTCAGATACTGCGTCATGAATCCTCATGCTAGCTTCCAGACTGTTTTATTTTCCTTTTAAATAGACTTTCGTTTTTAGAGCACTTTTAGGTTCATAGCAAAATTGAGTAGAAGGTACTGAGATTTCCCATTACCTTCTGTCCACACACACACACACACACACAAAACCTCCCCCACTATCACCATCTCCCCACAAAACGGTACATTTGTTGTAACTGGTGAACCTACATTGACACATCATTATCGTCAAAGTCCACAGGTTGTATTAGGTTACATTGACAAATGTATAATAACATGTGTCCATCCTTACAGTATCATACAGAATAGTTTCAATAATCTAAAATCCTCTGTGTTTTGCCTATCCATCCTTCAACATATGAAGGGGGGTGCGGGGTTGGGGGACGTGTAACCCTTTCCCCCTGGAAACCACTGATTTTATTGTCTCCATAGTTTTGCCTTTTCCAGAATGTCCAATAGTTGGAATCACACAGTATGTAGCCTTCTCAGATTGGCCTTTTTCACTTAGTAATGTGCATTTAAGTTTCCTCCATGTCTCTTCATGGTTTGATATCTCATTTCATTTCAGCACTGCAAAATATTCCATTGTCTGGATGAATCATAGTTTATCTGTTCAGGTACTAAAGGACAACTTGGTGCTTCCAAGTTTGGGCAATTATGAATAAAGCCTCTATAAACATTTGTGTGCAGGTTTTTGTGTGGACATAAGTTTTTAACTCCTTTGAGTAAATACTAAGACATTTGATTGCTGAATCATGTGGTAAGAATATGTTTAGTTTTAAGAGAGACCACCAAATTGTCTTCCAAAATGTCTGTGCCATTTTGCATCCCCACCAGTACTGAATGAGAGTTCCAGTTGCTCCACATTCTCAGCAGCATTTGGAGTTGTCAGTTTTATGGATTTTGACCATTCTAACAGGTGTGTAGTGGTATCTCCTTATAGTTTTAATTCACATTTCCTTGATGACATAGAAAGTAGAGCATCTTTTTATCTGCTTATATTCTTTGGTGAGGTGTTTTTCAGGTCTTTTACCGCTTTTAAAAATCAGGAAGTTTGTTTCTTTATTGTTGAGTTTTTTGTATATTTTGGATAGCAGTCCTTTATTAGATATGTCTTTTGCAAAGATTTTCTCCCAGTCTGTGGCTTATCTTGTCATTCTCTTGACCTGACTCATTTTTAATGTAGTGAAAACATGAGTATATGCTTGTGCATTGGACTTATTCATTTATTTGTTTTCATTCATTCAGCATGTATTTATTAAGCACATGCTAAGTATAAGGCACTGTGCCAGGCATGCAGTAACTAACATAGGTATAGGGTTGCATATGCCTCTGTGCCATAATAACTCATATTTTGAATCCTCAGACATGTATTCACACTCTTTGTGATTCAGCCTCTGAAACATCATGGAGCGTGACCTCTCCTCTCTATTCCCAGAGTCTACCCTGGTTACTCTCCTCATCCTGGCAGATGATCACACCTAACTTGTCTCATTTTTCAATCAGGTCCTCACCTTCCAATTCTTTCTCTACATGGGTGATAATTATCTTTCTAAAATTTAGATACAAGCAGATTATATTTCTGGTTAAAAATTGTGTTTATTTTACAGCTGTAGTGGGTATCAGTTTCATTCTACAACAGTGAAGTGCAAGAGATATCATTTCTTTTAACTTCCCTAAAATAGTTAAATTATGCTGAGCCCTCTTTTACTCAATGAGAAACTCAGTTCCAATCTTTTTACTGGGCTCTTTCCTTCCACCAAGGCTCTTCTGAAATGTACAAGAATCTCATACAGAATATTTGAGAATAGGCCCTCTGGTCTTAATTTATAATACTCACATCAGATCTTTACCTTGACTGTATCCAGGTAGTCCTATGAAAGTAGGAAATGCCAAGCATAGCTCTTTGGAAATATTTGGTTTCTGGTGCTCGCTTCAGCAGCTCACGTACTAAAATTAGAAATATCTGGTTTCTGCCCAGCAGTACAAAAAGCATCTGAGACAAAGAAAAGCAAAAGTTAGGCAACCTCTTTGGTGGTAGAAGGTAAAATAATATAGATAGATAGATAGATAGATAGATAGATAGATAGAGAGATATTTTAAAGAGAAACAAAACCACTGGTAATATTTCAGAGTCTTCTGCCTCGTGGAGAGAGTCCAAATTCCTTAGCATGGCTATAGCACACATCCATACTTCCCAATTTCACCTTCATCCATGATATTCTGGAGCCAGGTCATACCAGCTCATGAGAGCCAAGTGCTAGATTTTCAGAATTGTTGTAAGCCAGCTGTTAAACATAATTATTATTAAAAATTAAATGACATAAATATCACTCCCTCCTTCTTGCCATCTCCCTAGAGAGCTGTTCAATCATCTGAGTTCCCAAAGCACTTTGTAAGTGTTTGTACTGCAACAAATCTGACATTGTTCCTAATTGTTCTTTTCGCTAACACATCCCCAGACTATGATCTTGTCCATAAGATTTTTCATTCATATTTGTCTCACTTGCTTCAAGCAGAGGTCTTGGCACATAGTAGGAATTCAATAATTGTTTGGAGAACGAGTGAGAAAATGACTCTTGGAGATTAAAATCTATTCCCTTCCCGGTATCTTGGGATCTCTCAGCAGCACTCACAGTTTCCCAGCTCAAGCTTTACATACCTAGGAGCGTGAGTCCTTCCATTCGTTGACCAGTCTCTACAGGAAAAGCTTGATTTCCCCTACACCAGAAATGTGACTTTCATTCTCCAAGACTTTTACTCTGGGGAAGAGTTAAAAAATGTGGATTAAATACAAGTAGTAAAGAAATAAAGAATGTCTAACAATTCCCTGACATACAGAAAACAAATTACAAGTGTCAGCATCCATATATAATGCCCTGTGTGTGGCACATGAGTCTGAAATGGAAAGTCCGTGCGGCTGGTTAGTAAGCCAGCGCAGGGACTCTCTTCAGCCCCATTGTTATTTTGGAGGCAGACAGTGGTTATGGTGAAAGCTGTGGAATGGCTGGGGTGCATAGCATTGTTGAGTGGGTTGGTAGATGGACAAAATGGCAGGAGGGCTGCTCATGACATAGACATACCTGGAAAACATCTTTTAGAAAAGGATGTTATGAACATTCTGGAAGGTTCATGCCAGAAATGTGACAAAAACTGGGAAAAACAAGGTTGAAACCAGTGCTTTTGATTTTAGACTATGCAACCCCAAGTACGGAATGGTTTAACCTAATTTCTGATTCCACAAACAGCTTTGGGGAAATAGTCATTGCTTCGCCCTAGTCTTCTCAGAACGAGAACCAAACGTCCCTGAGGACATCAAATGACACCACCACCCCACCGCCAAGCTGGCACCAGCAAAAACGTAGGCTATTTGCAGAGAGCACACCGCCTCTGCTGTGAGTGGGCAATAAACTCCTGGGGAGATGCGTGCTGCCTGCCTGGAGACAGGGTTGCTAGGTACCTCTGAAGTAGTGAGACCGAGAGGTGCACATTATTTCCCCCACACTTCTTATTTTACACAGTGACAGTTGTAGCCTGGAAACAAAAGCGAAGAATAGCATCTGTGGTCTTAGAAATAAAGGCCAGCCAAGTGCCCTATGGGGCAGAAGGAGCAGGGTTGAGGCTTTTATCAAGAGCAGGAGAAAAAAAGTAATGTGATTTGGTTTCACCATAATTGCTTAAGCAGTCTGGGTGAGAACTAATTATGAGTTCATCTGGCTCCAGAGAAACCCCCCTCTTCCCTTCTCCTGGATGGTACTAAAATATCAGCATTGCATCACCAGAACTCACTCCAATTGGTGGCCTTTCTTGAGACGAGCAGTGTGCTCTGTCTCTCTGAAAGACACTGGAATCTGTATAGACCTGGGAATTTATATCTTTCCAAGGCAAATAAAATATTCCTGGCACTCACTTGTCACTTGAAAACTGAGAGGGTTTGCCCATTATTACATCATAGAGAAAGCATTGTTTTAAAAATGTAGGAGAAGGAAGAGAAAGAAGAGAAGGGACAAGTACAGACCCTGCGTCACTACAACAGCCCTGTTAGACTCAGGAGAGATCCTGAGTTTCAGAATCCTTGATGATACCTTGACACTCTAGGACTTTCACTAATGGTCTTAAAGAGACAAGTACTTTTGCTTAGAAAGTTGGTCGCCTAATTCTCAAAAGAGCAGAGCTAACATTGAAAGTCAGCAAGATAGCACTTGAACTCCATCTAGGTTAGTAGTCCAAATTACAAATCTAGATGAAAGCTATGTAATGCTGCTATAATATGTTTATTTGAACTCTGTGTGAGCTCTGAGAATGAAGTGAGTTGGATTGTGGTAGCAAAAAGAATATGGGTTCAAATCCTGTGTTAAACCTGGGTTCAAATCCTGACTCTGAGGCTTATAGCCATATGTAAATTACCTGCCTTCTCTGAGTGTCATATTCAACTGAGAAATGAGGTAAAAATGTCAGTTCTCTTGCAGCATCTATGTAAGGATGAGAAATAATATGTGAGTGTCTACATGGCACTTAAAACAGAAGATGCACAAGATAAGTGGTAGCATATAACCCAGTTCTCTCTAATGAGAAATCCTAATCTGAGCATCTCTCCACAAGTGGCACTGTGGGGGTTACAAAGACATACCATGCATGACTTTAGTCACTTCCAAACCATCACAATTTAATTAGATGGGGAGGGGTTTGGGGGCAGAAGGGGAATAAGGACTGTCCTCAGCAAGCAGCAACAAAACAACACCATACAATCAGATTTGAAATCATGTGGTGCAAATTCTAGGTGGGGTAAGAGTTCAGGGAGAAGGAAGAACAATGCGGATGGGGTAATAACTTTAGCCTCTTGAACAGAAAAACAAACACAGTGGGATTTGCCAACTGCTAAGATTTACGCAGAAGTCAAACTACAGATTTAATAAAAACAGAAGACCAATCCACTGAGAAGAGGCTCATTTTAGCACCGAAAGGACATGGTAGCAGAATCAATCAGCTCTGAGTACTTATTCCCCAAAGTTACAGTCTTAAAGACTGGAGCACTTTCTACATTCTAAGAGTGGACTTTATCAGGGCTCACCTGTAATGGATAAGAGCTAAATGGCCATCTTTATTTTGCAAGAAAAGTCAGCTTACACTTAGGAAATGAGAAGCAGAAATAAACCATCCAGCTCCATGAAAAGTCCAAACCGCAATACAATTTTAAAATGTATTACTCTATAAAGTTACATGGCTTCATGGCTTACTCTACCCACGACTCTGCGGATCTGCCTCGTCATAGATTACTTTATATATATATTGGGCTTATGCCCAATTCCATAAACATGGAAGAACAATAAATACCACTTAATTTTTTGTAATTCATAGTAATTTGAATCTGCACCCCAGGAAATTCCAGCATTTGTCATTTTTGACCACCTGCTTAATGCTAGGAGAGAAAACACAGTAGCACTGCTTATGTATTTAAGTTAAGACCATGCTTTATATTTTGTTTGCCTAAATACCATATGATTTTGACTATACATGATATTTTCTCCAAAAGCATACCAAAGAAATAAAAGGAATTGCCTTATATTTGAGTCTTTACAAAGTCTCTCCTGTTATAAGAGGTCTATTAAATTATTTTGAAAAGCTAATTGTAGATTTCTGAATTAAAGGTGTAATTTTCTCCTTGTTTTTCCTTACAGAAAAAAAAGCTCAACTTATATTTGAATTGGTCCAAAGTCTTTCCTGTTACAGGAAGCCTATTCAATTATCCTGATTCAGTTTCAATAAGTGGAAGTTCAAAATGCTTGTAGAAATCAGCTAAAGAAAAAAAGGAGGCAAAATATTTTACATAGATTTGAAATTATTCCTGGAAGTATAAATTCTAAATTATAACAATTGGGTGAAATTGTAAATAATCCTTTCAAAGATCAACAAAAAACAGTACGGTAAGTGATTAGACTGGAAAGATTATATAGACCCATGGTATGGACTGAATATTTGGGTCTTCCCAAAATTCACATATTGAAATCCTAACCCCTAATGTGATGGTATTAGGCAATGTGGCCTTTGTGGGTGATTAGGTCATAAGGGCAGAGCCCTCATGAAAAGGATAGTGTCCTCACCAAACACCAAATCTGCCAGCACCCTGATCTTCAACTTCCCAACCTCCAGAACTGAGAAATAAATGTTGGTCATTAAGCCATTCAGTCTATGATATTTTTTTATAGCAGCCTGAGCATACTAAGATAACGCACATATGAAATAAGCCAATTGTGGACTAAAGATGACTGACCGAACATACTCATCATTTGTTTTTTTATACTTTTCTGAAACCCCACTAAAATATAGTAAAGATTTTTTTTCAGGACATCAAATCATAAGGACAAAGAATGATTAAAGACAAGACAGCACCAAAATTTGAAAACTGAGAAGATTCTTGGAAGGTAACTGATGTTCCAGGTTCCAGCGTGCTGGGTCCCAAGACAGTAGAAAAGCTGAGGAGCATTTGCATACACGCAAGTCTTGAGAACTGGTGGCGCTGGGCAGCTCGGGAACTGGACTGAAGGCAGAGCAAAAAATAAGAAATAATTAGAGCCTCAAATCTCCTATTCACCCCCAGCAAAAGCCTAGAATTTCTTTTTTTAAACTAAAACAGGGGGCTCCAGGAAAGCTGTGGGCGGTAGGCAGCAATACTGAACAGAAAATTAACATTAGGTAGACGTTGGCATATTGAATACAAAGTTCATCCCTACCCCCCCAGTCCTCTTCTCTTCTTCTACCCAGCTCTCAGAATGCTAGCGATCAGGCCTAAACCCTTCAGAAAGGAGTTCAAAGCTATTTTTCTAATGAATCCAACCCAAATCACTAAAAAAAGAGAGAGAGAGAGAGAGAAGTCTAGATCTGAATTGTCCAATACAGTAGTCACTAGTTACTTGTAGTGATTTACATTAAAATTTAGATTAATTAATTAATTTAATTAAGTAAAATTCAAGCATCAGTTCCTCAGTCACTCTAGCCACATTTCAAGTTATCAACAAACATGTATAACTAGTGGTTATGATATTGGACAGTGTCGCTATACAACATGGCCATCACTGCATAAAGTTATGACTTAGATCTTCCTGGAGCAAAGTCAGCAATAACCACTCTCATGCTCTAAGTGTGCTGCACTCATTAATACATACAAACACGAAGAATCACCAGACACCTTAGATATCTTTTAATATAAAAAATAGAGAGCTGAGTAACAGTTAAAGCAAACTAGAAGAACCAGAAACAATATAGAGAGACAAAACACATCATTAATATCGTTATGAAGGCAAGAGAAGATATTGTTCCTATGAAACAAGTATAACATGTTGTAAAAAAAAAAAAAAGTAAAAATATCAGATAATAGAAAATTTAAAAATACAATGGCATAAATGAAAAACTCAGTAGAAGTGTTAGAAGATAAAACTGGAGAAATTTCTCAGAAAGTGGAGCAAAAAAAGATAAAGAAATGGAAAAGAGGAGGAAAAAACTCAGAAAGTTACAGCATAAGTTCACAAGTTCAACTGTCAAATAAAAGGAGTTCCCAAGAAACAGGACAGAGAAAATGAGGGGAGAAAATTATTTAAGAAACATCTTAAGTAATTTCACAGAACAGAACGACCTAAGTATGCAGTATGAAAGCGAATCCAGAACACCCAGGCAATAGTTGAGAATGAACCACACCAAAGTCACATCACTGTGAAATCTTGAAACACTTGGACAAAGGCGAGCTTGAGGGTAAGGGAGTGGGGAGAGATAGTCATCTAGAAAAAGAGAGAATCTAAATAGATTTGGATTTTTCAATAGCACACTGAATAGAACAATACCTTAAAAATTGTTAAGAAAAATATTTTCTAACATGGATGTCTATAGTCAGCCAACCTATCAATTAAATATGAGAGAAGAATAGAACATTTTTAGACATTCAGGATAACAAAAATTTTACATCACCTGTACCCTCTGTCAGATAGCCACTCACAGGTAGTGCTTCATCATCGGTAAAACAAGAAAAAAAAAAAAGAGACATGAGACCCTGGAGACAAGAACCCTACAGGGGAGAGAAGTGGCGAGAATCACAGAACCCCAGTCAAAGACAATTCCATGGTCACAGCCATGTGGCGGCCCTGAGGACAGAAACACCAGAATACCGTATGTGTCTGAACACAGCAAGAAGAGATTTAAGCAAACAGCAGAAAGTTTCAATTAAGAATACACAGAAAACTGATCCAAAAAAGATTTTTTAAGGCAAACATTTAATCCAGGGAAAACATAATTGTGAATGAAAAGAATAATCTTACTTGTATAAATCACTGTATTCTACAAGGCATAGCTGTGAATAGCATTTACATAGCATCATCATAGTAATACGATAATTTTTCTTTAATCTAAATTATAAAATAACTACACTAGATAGATAGGGGGAAAAAAAGAAGGCATATCATGGGGTGGGGTGTAAGTATGAGGACTAAAGAAAATTCATCGTCTTCCAAAATGGGATATATTAATAATAATAGATAATGACTAAAACCAAAAAATCAAGAATAAAAATATTAGCATATCATTTAGAAACATGAAGGTCATATACCCAAGGGGGAAAAACCCAAAAAGATAAAAGTTGAAAGTGGTTGCTTGTGGGTAAAAAGAAATGGGTGAGAGAAACTAATGGTTTTATGAGTTTTTTGTTTTTATTTTTGTTATTATTTTATTTTATTTTTGTTGCACTGACCTCCTGAGTTATTTTATTCTCTAAACTTTTGCACCTATAACTTTGATTTTTCTAAAAAAATGGAGGGGATGTGGGATTGCAAATTGATACAGCTGCTATGGAAAACAATCTGGAGGTTTCTCAAAAAATTAAAAATGGATATACCTTTTGATCCAGAAATTGTACTTCTGGGTATTTATCCAAAGAAAACCAAACATAATTCATAAAGATCTATGCTCATGAACCCCTTTGTTCATGGCAGCATAATTTCCAATAGCCAAGATATGGAAGCAACCTAAATGCCCATCAGCAGAAGATTGGATAAAGAAGTTATGGTTCATATATACAATGGAATATGACTCAGCCATAAAAAAATAAAATCCTACCATTCTCAACCACGTGGATGGATCTAGAGGTTATTATGCTGGATGAAATAAGTCAGACGAAAAGATAAATACCATATGATTTCACTTATATGTGGAATCTAAGGAACAAAAAGAACAAACTAATCAAAAACAGACTCACAAATATAGAGGACAATCTGGTAACGGTCAGATGGGAGGGGGGTTTAGGGAGCTGAGAGGAAGGGGTGAAGGGTTAAAGAAGTACAAATTAGTAGCTTAGATGGTCACAGGGATGGGGAACACAGCATAGGGAATGTAGTCAGCAGTAATGCAATGGCTAGGTGGAGAGCCAGAGGAGAGAAAGAGCAACCAGGGGGATTGTTTCATAAAGTCAATGTCTAACCAATGAACTGTATATACTTGAAACTAACAGTAAAATAATTTTTTTAAAAAATTGAGGGGTAAAAGGGCAGAAAAAATTCCAAACCTGCTGTTGTCCAAATGTTGTCCTGTGAATAATTTTCTACTGACAGCATCATACACAGATTCCTTTCACCCCTAGCGTTGCCATCTTTTCTTCTAAGCTTCTCATAGGTATTCTGTTCTGCATCATGATTCCAGCCTTCACATTCCTCCATTCAATTTCCCTATGGCCACTCCCATGTATCACCTGCCTGCATTTCTTGCTTAGAGATATAAACCTAATACTTCTAGATAGTCCTATATAATTAATCTGCATCTCTAATTATAACAAAATCCTCGAAAACTAGAAGTACATCTTGTGCTTCTTTGAAAACCTAGCACTTGATTCCATTCTTGCAACGGTATGGACATATATAAATATTTCCTGGTAATAATTTATTGAACATACATAATGTGATATAGTCACTTTATACATGTCATCTAATTTAATGTTAAAACAATTCAGCAAGATGAGTTTAATATTCGCCATTTTACAGATGAAGTGGAGGAAAGAGAAAGGGTAGTGAAAATTTCACCATAACTCTGGGGATAAGAAATATCATATTTCCTTATTTTATTTAAATCAAATTGAGCTGCTTAGAGCAGCAAACAGCTGGCAAGAAATTCCATTTCAGTCATTTCTGTACTGCCCTCCTCCACTCTTATTTCCAGGTAATACAAAGGTTGGGGTGAGGGTGTCTTCTGCAGTCCAAAATATTGAATGAAAAGCTTGAGGTCCCCACTGATCCCCATTGATATGCTCATTGACCAGGCCACATGATCTGGTCCCTGAGGGAAATGGTACTCATGGATAAGCTTGAAACGAGGGTCTCTGTCACCTCAATTCCTGAGACCATGGCTCCTAGAGTTCTTCCTCCTTAGCGTCCTGTAGCAATCCACCCAAGTGGGAGTTAACAAGCAGAACAAAGTCCCTTCCTTCTGTTCATCTCAAGGAACTGCTTGTTTATAGCCAGTTCTATTTCCACTCCCCCAAAGTCTTCATCTTTCTACTCTTCCTCTTGGGGAGATGTAGCATAATCCCCACAGTGAGTCTGGTGTTCAGAAACAAAAACAACAAGAAAGCATGAAGCTGTCCTCTGGCAGCATCTGCTTTCCATTCAGTAACCCAAAGCCCCCGAGGCAAAGAAACACAATGGCTTGGCTACTTCCTTGGAATGGGAAAGGGAAAAAATACCTTCAGCAGAGAAAACAACGTACAATTTTTTTTTATTGTAGGGCAATAAAAATTAAAAATACCACCTCTAATATAAATACACATATAATGTAATATAAAGAAGCAGGTATCTATATAATTGTATTTAGAACATACACAGTTGAATGAATACCTGTGTGAAAAGGAGACTGGCACTGTAAAAGCAGTAACTTTTATTACTACAATGACCCATCTCATCCTCTAGTCTTCTATTATTGCCTTTGAGCCACATTCCAAACCCAGGGAAAAAACATGTTTATAAAACTGCAAAGGTCAAGGCCAGTAATGGAAATTGATTTTACATGCTTAGGGGAGTGTTTTTAAAACCATGGAACAGTCTAAGGGAAAAGAAATCTATTTAATTACTCGACAGTCTTTTGCAGTCCATTAAAAAGGCTCCACAATTGTCTACCTCTCCTGAACCAACTTAACATAAATTCCTCCCATTAAAGAAGCACTTCTTAGAAATTGCATAGAATGCGCCCTTTTGAGGAGGTGAAAACTCCAGAGGATGAACTCAAATTGAGAATAATGATTCCTACATGAAGACAAGTTGCTTCCTTTAAATGTTTTTAATGAGGCAGACATTTTCACTTGAAACTCCTGCCCAATACCTGAGTAGCTGGTCTCTTTGAACTTGTCTTTTTCTCCCTTCATTCCATTTGATGAGATGATGGGGAAGAAGTCAATAACAGCCTTTGCTTCAGGAGCAATTATGGTGTATTTTTGCCTTTATTCTTTTTGAATATCAGTCTATCACGGTCAACGCTAAAAATCTTTTTCCCACACTTCAAAGCAAATTCATGATACATAATTTGAAATGTGATTTCACTGTTATTAACAATTGATTATTTTTAAAACACCATTTTAGATGGGAAATAAAGAAGACAAAAATGGTATATAAATTAGATTTAAGGAACTGTATATCTGAATGACTACTTGGTTATACAAGCAAGCGTGCTTACTACGATAGGCTGGTCAGTGCTCAGAAGAGTATCCTGGGACAACTGTTCTCCAGCTAGGGGAAGTCAGACTGTGAGTCCTTCTAAAGATCATTCTGTTCATTAGATCATTAATTCAATGAGTTCCACTTAATTAAAGTTCTTGAATAAGGGCATAGTCAAGCACTATTATCTGGAATTTTAGTAGTGTTTCTATATAAACCATAATTACTTAGTTATACAGTAATTATATAGTATCTATTCTAGGATAGTAAATTGGAAACCACAAGGATTTATACTACCACTATTAGTTTAAATAAATTATATTTCAGATTGATTTATACTGTTCTCTCCTTATATTAACAAGGCTTCACTATAACTATATGTCAAGGTAGGTACCGACCTAAAGCTACTTCACCTTTCTTATCTTTACTTTAGTTTTTAGAGATTTAGCTTTCTCCCAATTAGTTCCTTTGCAGCCCATTCCATTACAGCCCAGTTCCAAATCTGCATGACAGTTGCCATTTTTCTTCTTCCAAACTGTGGTTTCAAGGCTGTTTTTATAAACTACCCTCAGTAATTTGTATTGCTCTTTTGAAATTCATATTCTTTGCTTATATTATCCAGGCCCACATCAGCAAGTTACCATAGCCTTCCATAAGATACTCAATAACTACGTTAGTTTTCTTCCCCATCTATGATAAGCTAATAAATGGGACCCCAAAACACACCCATGCCCTAATCTTTGGAACATGTAAATGTTACCTTATTTGGGAAAGGATTTGATGCGATTAAATTAAGGATCTTGAAATGCCGCGTCCTCTTTCTATCCTACTGCGTGACAAGGTCCGGAGATGGGGACAGAGGCTTCAAGGAATGCATCGTCAAGAACGAGGACGTGGCATGTGTTTAGGGATAATTGGTTTCTTAGAAATGATCCTATTAATAGGGGGAATTTGGGTAGCACAAATTCTAGTAAGTGTAAACGCTATACAAATGGATTTCCTCAAAATTGGCTCTGAGGAAAACATAGTAAATTCCCCGCGTATGGAATCAGCTCTAGTCACCCTGACGTGTCCAGAATGCGTAAACCCTTTATTTGAACAATTATTAAGGGAAATTCCTTTTGACGCGCCTCTTAAAGATATTATGAATAAATTAGAACAAGCTGAATTACTAGAACCAGTTTATACTCCTGTTCCCACGCAGTTAGTAGAAAAATTAGTAAGGATAAGAAATTTACTCATAAGCCTGTGCCTACTATAGAAGGGCCTCCTTTTGTGGCCTAGTGGATAAATAGAAAACTCTGGTATCCACCTAGGGGGGCTAATAGTATGAAAAGATTACCTGATCTTCCTTTGCCTTATTCAGAAGCTTATAATAAAGATAGTATACATGTAGTGAATAAAGATAGAATTCATGTGCCTTATAGTAGTTTAAGTTTCATAGAAAGGCTGGCTAGGTCAGGATCTCCTTGGTGCTTAAAAACAAAGGAACAGAAACTTAGCTTATGAAAGCAGCTTTGTAAAACTGATTTTTATAAATATTTTCCTCATTACTGCACCAAGGAAACTTTTGAACAGCTATGAGAAAGGTTCAGCTTGAACTTTAGATATAGCATAAATCAAATAGCATTTAAAAGATTTCTTCAGGCAGAAAGAAGAACAATGTCTGCCCACAAGCCAATGCTTGCTGTTATGAATACATCTATCTATCACCTTTACTTAAATCAAACTGTATCTTACGTAATAGATATAAGAATTAAAAGTTTAGATTGTTCCATCAGGTAGTTCTGTTCTAATGATTGAGAGAAAAATGTACTAGTTAATCATGAACATTAATAATAATATACTCTATAAGATTTTCTGCTTCGCCTAACCACAGAAATTTAACTCCCTGCTACCTTAACAACAAAGTATAATCAAATGCCAAATAAAAAGTATAAAAGTTGTACTCAAATCACAATAAAACGGAACAGTGTCACACCGCCTCTGAGCTGTGTAGTCGACTGTCTTCTGCGCGGACGCCTTGCCCACCTTCGGGGCCCCCTGGATCCTGTCGTGGCTGGACCGCGGCATTGAAATGAGGAGATTGTTCCAGATTTTCTGTGTGGACCCTAAATGCTGTCACGTGTCCTAATATGAGAGAGGCAGACGAAGATTTAACACACATGCAAAGAAGGTAATGTAAAGATGGAACAGAGAGATTTGAAGATGCTGGCCTTAAAGATTGGAGTGATCACAAGCCAAGGAATGCCATAGCCCTCAGAAGCTGGAAGAGAAAAGAAACTTATTCTCCTTTAGAACCTCTGGAGGGAGCACAGCTCTGCCAACACCTTGATTTCAGCCCAGTGATACTAATTTTGGACTTATAGCCTCCAGAACTGAGAGAAATTAAATTCCTGTTGTTTTAAACCACCAACTGTGCTGTACTACAGAGTCGTAGGAAACTAATATGCTATCTTATTCTTTACTTTCATTCTCTAAGACTTTAACATCTATACGGTGCCAAGAAGCCATATAGAAAACCAGTAGAGGATTCATAGAAACCCATGCATCGTCTCAAGATCAAGGAAGTAACAAATGTCTTTAAATATCACCAAAAGGTTGAGATAAAGATTCTAAAGTGCCTGTGATTAGAGAATTAGGAAGTCTTCAGTAACCACATGAATAGTTTCAGTATGATGGTAGAGATGGCAGTCCATATGATGAGCAGTGAATGGAAAGTCAGAAAGATGAAATCAATGATAGATCCAATTTTTAAAAATCATGTTTGTACATAGAAAGAGAAATATAAGGTAATTATCTGGTGTGGAATATGGAGCCGAAGATATATTTATTAATCTTAAGGAGGAGATGAGGATGTTCATAAGAAAACAAGCAGAGAGAAAAGACACAAGAGGAGAGTTACTTGATAAAACGAGATCTCTAAAGAGGTGGGCAAGGCTAAGCACAGGCTGCTATGTTAAAAGATCAGCTATGAACAGATAGAAGGAAACCACTTCCTCTGAGATAGGAATAAAGAAAATGAGTGTAGAGGCAAGCAATTTTGTGTTAACATATGGCAGAACGCATTTTCTACCATGTGCTCTTCAGTAATGCAACTCTACCATTTCTTTGTCTCAGGATAGAGTCTTTCACCTATCCTCAAATCTAGGTTGCTCTTAGTGATTTGCTTGACCAACAGAATGCAGTAGAATTGATATTCTGGGACTTTCATGGCTTATGACATAGTTTTGGAATGCTTGTCCTTGGGCTACTCCCAGTCTGACCCAGCCACAATGCCATGAATGGCCAGCCACATGGAACTACATAGAGAGTTTGATCAACAGTCCCAGCATACAACTAGCATCAATTACCAACCATGAGGGACAGACATCTTGGGTATCCAGTTCGGTCAAATCTTCAGTTGCCCATAGGTCAGACTGACTGTCTACAGGTCAAGCTGCAATCGCGTGAGAGACCTGAAATGAGAACTGCCCAGCTGTACCCATCAACCCACAAAATCTTAAAAGAAAAAGAATTTTCATTTTAAGCCACTAAATCTTGAAATATTTTGTTACCCAGAGCATGAAAGAATGGGGAGTTAAACACGTTCATGCTTTATTTTCTCTTAGTTGAGTAGAGTGCTAAATAATTTGACATAGCTAATACGAGGAATAAAACAGATAATTGATCAGGGAAATGTAGAAAGATTATTAAGCAGTGTTGAGGGCTCAATTCATGTTACAGTTGCTTCCAGTGTAGGGTTTTGGAGGACTAGAAGATATGGGGAAAAGATAATTTTCGTTTCACATTCTTCTTGATGAAGAACCACTTATAATCCTCAGTAATTCTAGAAATGACCAGATTAGTTGAGGCAGGATAGTGAACATTAGAAGTTGAGTATCATCATACAACTCAAAGAAAGATTTTTTGGATATGATTGGAGAGTCGAAGTTTGGAAGTGACGATGAAGGTCTAAGTGAATATCACCTCCTGGCCCAGAGATACAGGTGAAAAAGAATGGCCAGCATCTTTAACGAAAGCTGTCTAAAAAGTGATGATGGCAAGGAAAAGCCAAGTTTACATTAAGACAAGATGTGAGTTATCAGAGAGCTTAAGGATGTTGGAGAGAATAGAATAAGATTGCCAGAGAGCAGTGGAAAGCGTTATGAGAGAGGTCAGCAGTGGGAAGCAATGAGACGATAACTCAAAGAAAAAAAAAGTAAAGAGTAGGATGGGAAGGAATAAAAAAGAGATGCCTGAAGAGTCTATATTCTAGATCTGAGGGTGACAACCATGAGAGGCATGAAAGGAATTAACAGCTAACAAGGTTCTGCGGTTTTATCAGTGTTAACTTGGGCTCGGGCCCCAAGTGACCCAGTGGTGTTAGCTGGTGGTCCAGACTACAAATGCTGAAATGGGCTAGAACCCACATGTTATCAACTGTTTAACTATGGCATTTCTTCTATAGACTCTGCACAGTGCACCTAATAGAAATTCACTAAAAAATTATTTCTGTGCCACCACAAAATTCAACACTAGGTAGTGCTGACTACCCAAACAGAGCGGGTCTTTCCACCAACCTCATCACCAGCTTGAAATTTCACTTTCTTACCCATTTTTTCGACATTCCCAATCACTCACTATAATTCTGCTTTCAGACTGCGTGGTTTTGATGGCTCTGGCCTCACCTCAACTCCAGGTCGTACCTGAACACAGGCCTGAGCCCATCAATTTATTTTACTCCCCGGACTAGGCTCATTCATTTAGGGATGAGCAAGTAACCCAGGACAGAGGCAAACACTCTTTTCTGGTGTCCTTTAGTCTGAGAAGACATAAGAACTGGAACTGCTGTAGCCATTTTTACCATCACAAGAAGAGAGGATGTCTAAGAATGGTGATGGAAAGAGGAGCAGAGGTCCTGGGAGGGAGAAACTGGGCACTGACGGTATCACAAGTCCCTGAGCACAACTTTCAGTTACATGATCAAATCACCTCCCTTTTTATTTCAGCCAATGTGGTTTTTTTTTCTGTCCTAAGCAAGAATAGAGTTCTAACAGACTCAGCTATTATTATTATTATTGATGAATATTTTATTGAAAAAATAATATACATGAAGATTGAAGAACATAATTGAAATAATTTTAATTACTCAAAATTATGCTAAGCTGACAATTACTTTTGTAGTTTTCGTATTACCTCAGAAAATAAAACTAGAAGAGAACTTCCTCAACCTGATAAATGTATGTGAAAATCTTACAGCTAGTGTCATATTAATGGTGAAAGACTGAACACATCCCTAGAATGGGGAACAAGGCAAGAATGTCCACTCCCACCATTTCTATTCAACATTGTGCTGGAGGTTCTAACACTATAATTAGGTGAGAGAAAGAAAGAAAAGCAAACAGACTGGAAAGGAAGACACAAGTCTCTGTTTATGCACAAATGATGTGATCATACATGAAAAAATTCTAAAGAACCTGTGAATAAGCTATTAAAAATAAAACTGAGTTAGTAATATGGTAATGTTCAAAGTCAATATAGAAAAGCCAACTATTTCCATATATTAGCAATGAACAATCAGAAATTAAAATTTACCATTTACAATGGCATCAAAATATGAAATGTTTAAGGATAAATTTGACAAAAGATGTTAATGACTCATATACTAAAAATTACAAACATTGCCAAGAACAATTAAAGAAGACCTAAGTCAATGGAAAATAGACCATGTTCATAGACTCATTATTATTAAGATGTCAATTCTCTCCAAAATGATCTATAGATTCAAGGCATTCCATTCAAAATCCCAGCAGCCTACTTTGTAGAAGTGGCAAGCTGATTTTAAAATTTACATGAAGCTGCAACAGATCCAGAATAGCCAAAACAACTTGGGGAAAAAAACAACAAAGTTAGAGTTCGAAAACATTGGGTTTTTGAAAAGTATTTTTCTAGAAAGTTATTTCTAGGAGTATAAGTACTAGATAAAAGACTAGAAATATCTTTAAGAAAACCAGATCTTATTAAAACAATTTCTACAGCTCAAAACCCTTTTAGATTTGAAATATTTTAAAAGTAAATTAGCAGTTGTCATGAGCTTGAGAAATGCCCAAGAAACTCCGTCTTTCAGACACCAGGTGAATAAATTGGGATGGGGTGAGGGTGCGGCATGGAATTACTTGCCAGTGAAGTATATGATAGATAGACAGAAAGAAAAAAACTAATTTGCTAAATAAATTAATAGAATGGTAAATTTACTAATAAACAAAAAATATATCTTATTATATAAAAGATATTTTACAAATGGTTGATGCTTATAATTATGCTTTAATAAAGCAAAATAATAACATCGATTTTAGGAGCTCCAGTAAATGCACTGAACTGGAAACCTGCTGACCTAAAACTTGAATACTGGGTCTGTCACTAACCAGCCTTTGGGCAGGTAAGTTTACCACTCTAGGTCTTCAAATGATTATTTAAGGAAATAATTTCTAAGGGTCCCTTCCAGATCTATACTAAAAGTTCTACTTAGACCTTTCTGTGTTTGTGGAGGTTTTTTTCAGTGTCACTACATTTTGAGATAACGTCTATTAATTTCTTCTCTAAAGAATCCAACTCCTTGAAATTTACAGATCTTTATTAGAGAACACTACTATGGGATGTTGTAGTTGTGTTCAAGAAATCAGGGGCTATAAAATGGTTTTCCTTTTCACCATCCAGGACCAGTAGTGGAGCATTTAGCATGTCTCTACCACTGATTACGGATACTTCAATTTTTTCTTCTTTCTGTAGTCCTCCAAAATGTCGTCTTCGACATATCACATGCACCATTATTTCTCTCTACTGATTTCCAGAGCGAGCTAGAGTATAGGAGGATACATAAATAAACTAAAAAAGGTTCAGCATTCTAAGTGGAAATAACCAGTTCAAGTTCACCAACTGACCCCTTTCTAGCTATATCTGAAAAGCTCCCTCTGATAGTTTTGTAAGTCTGATTCCTTACTGGAAGAGCTATTGTGTTTATAAGAATGTTAGTCCAAAAAGAGCCCTGTTTAGCTTTTCTCTTTTTAGTGCGCGAATCCAGAATTTAAAAAGATAAGCAACAAAAAAGATAATGAACGAAATTTTGTGACGTGTTAAAAAGTAATTTATCTTAATTTTAGCTATGATAAAATGAGGTATTCCTACCTTATTCTGCCTCAGTCAGTTCCCAAATGGCAGATCCTCCCTTAAAGGCTTATGCAGAGTTTAAGAAAGATTAAGTCTCTCCTCTCATAATACTTCTGGCTGGGTTAATAACCTTTTGAAATTTTCTTTCCTCTCCTGTTCACTTTATTCCAGAACATACCATCAGTGCAAAAAACCTGCTAATTTTTACTAGTGTGTATGAGGCAATGATGAGGTAAAAGCTTCAAATAGTTAAGGAAAATTCCAGATGTGGTCTCGTGTTACTCAATTACCTTAGCACAGGTTTAAAGAATTGGATTTAAACCTTGGGACTATCTTGACTATCACTCTAGCCAGAATCTAAGCTCCCTCCTTCAAACCCTTCACACCTGTAGACATAGGCTCTGACCCAAGTTTGCTCCCTGTAGAAGTTATATCACTAATGACCACCTGAATTGCCAACTTGACTTGTGTCGCCTAAATGTTGCCGTTGGGAAAACTTGACCAGTTTTTCCTGATCCTTTTTTAGCTGATCCTGCACATCGATGTGCAACTCTGTTATGCTGCATGCTTCCCTTATCTGTTCTTTATTATAGTTCTTTTCATAGTTGTTTCCATTCTTGATCTTTCCTAAGGCTGTTAACTTACATTGTGTTCTCTTAAGTTTCCCTCTGAATCCATTCAATCTTTTACTATGTGGAACTGAAACTGGAAACAAATAAGTTATTTATACCGAAATTCAGACAGTTTTTAAATGGTGTGAAATAAATCTCATCTTCTGTTCGTTGTCACCATAATCAAGTGGTGTCTTGTCTATTGCACTTGGGGGTGGCTAGGCAGCACAAACGTTTTTAGTTTATAGCCTGTCATAGATGGCAGTAAAGTGAAGAAATGTATAAAATGATAATCTGTAGAGAAATGTATAAAATAAAAACAATATCAAGAGTGAATTTTTTTTAAAAGCTAAAATTGTTAATACTGTCATGTTCATCTCACCAGGTCTCTACGAGAATGGGTATTTGATATGCTTGAGGTGTTGCTGGGGTCTGTATTTATTACTGTACACTAAATTTTCAAAGGTAATTCTGGCAATGTTTTAGTGTACTTGGAATTCATAAAAATTATTTCATCAAAAAAATACAAGTTGACATCGGTGAGTGCCATCTCACACTTAAGTAGCTACGAAGTCAGCTGCCGCCTGGCTGCAGCGGTACTTTCAAATACTTGGCTTAAAATGAAGTAGTGTGCAGGCCAAGAGAAAGCAAAAGAGCATGGAAAGCAGTGGAGCAGTGCAACTGGGTAAGAGCATAACATTCTCAGTTCAACTGTTTTAATTTATAGTCTAAGACTATATAAAAGCAACAAACTGTAAAACTGTACTAAACCATTTACCACTGAATTTTACATGATTCTACAGTGTCATAATCTATCCTCAAGAAAAAATTGTCAGTTCTAAATTTCAGCCAAAGAACCCGCAATGCCCATATAACTATAATTTATTTAGTAGGTTAATACATTTTATTATTCAGATTTCCATTATCCTCTTAATATTAATCTTTCTACACTATTTTAATGTCTACACTCGATGTCTCCATTTTCTCAAATTCAGTTCACTTTAGATTCAGTAGAAGGGAAAAATCATAGAGATTCCAAGTGTAAAAAGAATACCTTGTGCTATTGCTGGCTCTGAGATGTAGGGTCCCATGATCAAGGACAAGAGAGAGGATTCTGGGAACTAAGGGCAGCCCCTAGCTGACAGCCAGTAAGGAAACAGGGACCTCAGTCCTGCAAACATATGACATGGGATTCTGCCAACAATCAGAGAAAACAGCTGAGCCAAATGAACTTCTGACCTATAGAACTGTGAGATAGTAAATTTGACTGTTTTATGCTGCTAAATTATGCAAATTGTGGCTTTTCGTGGCCATTTGTTACAGTAGCAATAAAATAATACAGACAATGACACTGGGTTGAAATGAGTGGGGGGCATAATGCATGAGAAGAGAGCTGGGTGGATAGATTGGAAGTAGAAGGTAAATGCGGGGGCAGCTACTGTGGGACCTTGTAGAACATTTTAAGGCCAGTTAAACTAGTCAAAAACGGTGGAAAATCAAAGGATGAGTCAAGAGGATTTGCTCATAGATGACCTAGTGGGTGTTGGGCGAAGAGAGGAGTTCATTGACTCCAAAATCATTATCCTGAGCCAAGGGTAGAAGAATTGTACTGAGGTAATGAATAACTCAGGAGGACAAGTTTAGTGGGGTTGAGAGGCAGGGGCAAACATGGGTTATCCTGAGAAATGTTATGTATGAAATGCCTATTACACATCTAAGTGGAGATGTTCAATCAGCTGTTAAGTACACAAGTCTGGAGTTCAGAGGTTTGTCTGGAGCTGGAATTACTAAGCAGGAAGTCCGCTCACATCAAATATTTAAAGCCATGAGATGATGAGTTCAAATACCAAGGAAATGAATGTAAAGAGAGGAGTGGTGCTTTGTGACGTACCTCTTTTTGAAAATTTCTCCTAGATTGTATTTTTTTTCTGACTTGAAAATAAAAATATATAAATAATTCCACAAACTGAAATATTTTTAAATATTTAGTTATGTATTTAATGTTACCTGCCTTAGAAATAATAGTGAATGAAATCTATATTGTCACAGAAAATCTAAAACAAAGAATGATCATTAATTTTAGGCATTCCAAATTAAACAGATCATATAGTTGAAAAAGTCCATTGAAATTTGCATAAGCTATGCACCCATATCAAAAGATTAATGAGTTATATTCCTCTAATAGCTGTTGCTCTGAGACATTTTAATGCCCTAGAATTGTGTACATTTTTAAATAACATTTATGCTGAACATCTGAGTAGGAGTCTTCCAAATCACTTTGGTTCCTCGACACTATGAAAAATCTAGTATTTACATGTCTGCAATTAAAAACAAAACAGAAAATTACCAATGTAACAACTTTGTTCTCCTCTCTGTTACCTTCCACACATACTGCACCCAGTGTGTTTCAGTCGTTGCTAATGATATGGGTCATAACTAGTTTATTATTCTCACCAACTTCCTTCCTGAAAAGAAAAAAGTATTTGTGAGCACTTTAGGCTAGTAAAAAAATACACACAAAAAAACCCTTCTCTCTGTCATAAGTAGCTGTGCCATAAACATTTGTCTCTCTTCCTCTCTCTTGCTCACTCTCTCTCAGAAATAAACTCTCTCTCTATATATATATATGTTTATACATATATAAAATTAGTGATAACTCTTTATAAAGCACACACATACATATATATATAATTAGTGATAACTTTTTATTTTGGATTTCCTGTGACAGTATGGATTTCATTCAAAAAGCATGTATATATATATATATATATATATAAATACACACACACACACACGCACACTTTTCGTTCCACGAAAAAAAATGAGTTGTTGAAACTTTCCTACAAGGTAGAGAAAAACCTGACCTGCTGCAATTATCTGCCTAAAGCATTCTTTTAAGCACAATTGGAAAGTAATAATTATTAATGTGGTAACTTTAGCTCCATGTTTTGAGCTTCTCCCAGGCCAGGTGGGGGGCAGGAACATGCTCTTTATGGTAAAACCTCATTGGATCATCTGCTGACAAAGCAGATTTTTAAACCTTATCCATAATCACCCTAATTGGGCCATCAAATGTTAAGACTTGCTGTGTGAATTTGATGAATTCTAGCCATCTCTGTGGCACAAATGACATTTCCTACATAAAAGGAATGACTCTGCCTTGGAAACAATTTTCTTATGCTTATGGCCTCTACCTCTCTACCTGCCTGTATTGAAAAAGTAGTAAGGAAGGTGGGCAATGCTACCCCCACAAGTCTGTGAAACTTGCTTTCAGCTAAAAGCACAATCAAATCTAAACCCTTTTATATACCTACAGCACTATTGCCTTTATATGTTGTTGTGGCACTTAATTTATAATACAGTTTATAAGTAGATTGTTCACACGTCTCTACTCTCTCCAATAGACACACTGTCTCCAATGCTCTAGCACAAATATTTGACGTGGTTATACAGAAGGGGGCCCCTGAAAACTGACATCCAATCCTCCCTCTCCCACCTCCACTCATCCCAACCACCACACAACTGACTGAAAAGAGCAAAGAAAAGTAAAAACAAGGGGATTTGTTTTCTTAATGAAAGTATACTTTATGTCATTCATTAAGGGATTCATTTATATACTTAAACCCATTTATTTTGTGCCTTTGAAGAAATACTATTGTCTTGATAATTAATGTTATGTGTCTACTTGGCTAAGCCGTGGTGCCCAGTTGTTTGGTCAAACACTACACTAGATGTATTTTGTAGACGTGATTAACATTTACAATCAGTGAACTTTAAGTAAAGCAGATTACTCTCAATAATGTGGGTAGGCTTCAATCAGTTGAAGGCCTTAATGGCAAAAAGTGAGGTTTCCCGGAGTAGAATGTATACTTCTTCCTTAAGACCACAACAGAAACCCTCTCTATGGATTTTGGACCCGACTGCAACCTCAACTCTTGCCTGAGTTTTCAGCCAGCCAGCCTGCCCTACATATTTCAGACTTGCCAGCTCCCACAATCAAATGAGCCAATTCTTTAAAATAAATTTCTCCATATATGCATCCTATTAGTTCTATTTCTCTGGAGAACTCTGACAATTTTATTTCAAAGCAGTTTCATCTTTTATAATATTTGTGAACCTTTTGTTAATTGAATATAATGATATTCCTAATTTTGTCACATGCTTTAAGAGTAGGGGTTTGTACAGCACTTATTAATAGAATTCAGTTTCTCTGCTGTTATGGAGGATAACAGAGTATTGTCAAAGGAACTTGATAACAATGTACCTCTCATGCCAAGCAGGGGAATTTACACCAGGGGTTTTTAATATCAAGCTTTTCTTGAGCCCAGAGTATGTGGCCCACCTAAGTATTATTGCCTATACATTTTTCCAAATCTAGTTCACAAGAGTTAACAAATCATAAACAATTACCAACAAAGAATATGAGAAGTTTGATCAACACGTTTTCTGAAAATATGGAATACGTATGGGGCACAGCTGGGATAGGGAGGAGGGTTTCACCAGTTAATGCAACTCAAAATAAAAAGTTGGTATGTCCAGTTTTCATTGCCACATTCATCAACAGAGTTGTGTTGTGTCTTTTGGAAGTCAGTTTCATTGCATGATGTAATGGAGAAAATAATGAAGATTACAAATTTTCTTTATGTCTATGTTTTTTTAACCACTGCTGGTTTATATTTAAGAAATTGAAGCAAAGAAAGATTTATTTTAAATTAGCCAAATGATTATGTCTGAGAAAACTTTAAAGAAACATATTGATTTTTAGAAGTAAAAGTCTTAGATCTCACTTGCTAGACCTCCAATGGCTCCCAAAGGGCCACTTCTCCCTGATGTTATATAATAGAACTCTGTCCACTATAAATGTGACAGTATTATATTCAAATTCCAACTTGACATGTGGATTAAGATAATACCTGAGACTGTTCTGATTTAAATACTGAATTTCTCTTCTTTAAAAGGAATAACAGATTTTAAAGAGTTCTATAGTTATTTAATGTTAAATAAGTCCTAATTTTGAAAGCTAAAAAGCTAGTTTTTGGTGACTGTGAGTCGTGTTTTCTGTGACTTTGGGATACAATCACAAGACATGTGTGATTTTAAAGCCCCTGCCCTACTAAGGTGGCTCATTTTCAAAAGAAACCACTTATGCTAAGAGCAAACTACACCTATTATTAACACACCATCTTAGTGAACAGTTAGAGTTCACAGTGAAAAGGAATCAGTTGTGAAAGGAAAAATACATATTAATGTGTAATTGTATCAGCTCTGCTCCCCTCCTCCAGCCTCTTAAAGAGGAGAGTCCCTTGCTAGACAAACTCTGTGAGGCTTTTGTGATTCTGACTCAGAAGGAAGTGGGGGGTGGGGGAGGGTGGAGATCTGGAGCACACAGCTAGGGCTGGAGAAGAATCTGGCAAGTTTCGAAAGACAAACGCACACAAGCAACTACCTTCTGCGAGAACAGAGGATGAGAGAGAAAAGAGAAGTGTTTTAAGATGTGTTGTTTTTTATCTGCCTTGCAGTGTTCAGGCTATGGTACTGCTAAGTCTAGACCACGAGGGTCACAGATTTATAAACATTACACAAAACAGCAATCTTGAGCCATAGAAATTTCTGAACAAATTTTGAGTATTGTCTGTGGCTACCTAGCTATTCTATGAAATCGCAAAGATAAAAGCATTTATCAGTAAAATAACTTCAATCAGATTGCTATTAGTTTAGAATGAAAACACCCTCACATCTCCTAGAATACTCCAGGGTAAAATATCAGTATTCTCTTTAAATTGACCAATCCAGTAGCCCTAGGTAGAAAAGCGTAGTTTTAAAAAAATAAAGTTTATTGTCTTGGGAGTGCATATTTATTACTGCTAAAGTTATCCTTTTGAACTGCTAATAGCCTATAATCACTAACATCAGTAATAAAAAATTTAAATATTCATAAAACTGGGCTGAAAACATGTCTCAGGCCTAGTGGACCGTGAGGAATCTGGTCAATCTATAACCTGAACAATCAGTTCTTGAATAATTTACATGTTTTAGTCAGAAAGGGTGAAAACTGGCTCTTTTAATAATTTTTAAGTAAAAATTATTTGGGGGGCTTGATGCATTAAAGTTCTTTCACAAAATGAATACCATGGTGCCAATTCAATATAAAAGATTGAAAAGATGTTCCTCCTTTTCTTCAGAAAGTTGATGTACATTTTCAACATTTGTATTTGCTCGAAGATTAAGCTTTGTATCTGTTAAGTCTTTGGATAGAAGCATCTCAGAAATAAAAAGCCTGGACTCAAGGTTTCACTCATCCCAGGAGCCCCTCTTTTACGCTAGACACTGTGCTCAGTGCCAGGCTGGGCGGGACACAGGTGAACAAGAGGTACTCCCTGCTCTGAGGGAGCCACCAGCCCGATCAGAGAGGAACCCAAGTAGCTCCAAATAACCTAAAATATGACGTGGTGGCTGCGCAGTTGTGCTTGCAATTACTGCAGCGAGAAGGACGAGGATCAGACCATAAATGCAAAGTCTTCCTTCCGTCTGGTCCGCATCGCTTCCCTCCGGCCCCCAGGCCCTGGGACTAGAGAACGAACTGGACCTCTACAGAGCCATCCCTAGAACTCGTACTCCCAGCTAGAGGATGTTAGGGCGCAGAGTGATTTGAAGAGACCAAAGAGCAAAGCAGTGGCACAAGCAGCCCAGCGGTCGGCCCTCGGAGCAGATCTTTGGCGGAGAGCGGAGGACGCCGCGGCGTGTAGCCCTCGCCGTCGGGCTGGAGGGTGTGCGCCGCGCGCGCAGCTGCCCGGGGATCGGGGGAGAGCTCTAGGCGAGGCCACGCCCCCAGGCTCCTCCCCCTAGGCGCGCGAGCCGGTCCCGCACGGCGCCAACCCTTTCCCGGGTCATCGCCCCTCCCCTCTTCCGGGCTGCGAGCCCCCTGCGCACCGCCTCAGGGCCGAGCTCGCGCGCGCTCGCCCGCCGCCCGCCCTCTCAGCGCGCGCTGGGCCGCCCGACGACGCGGGAGCCGCACGCGCCGGACCGGGCTAGCTGCGCTGCCTGCCGCCGAGCGCCAGCCCGCTGAGGCGGCGCCCTCGGTTCCCCGCCTGGAGACGGTCGGGGCCGCGGAACCTACAGCTCCAGAGCGGCAGCGGCGGCGGTGAGGAGACCTGGCCCGGGAGGCGCGCGTGGTGGGGCTTGAGGGCATCGGGGGGAGGGTGGTCCGGGCGCCCCTGCGGCCACGTCGAAGGCTCGCTGGAGGGCGGCGCGCAGAGGACCGGGGAGGAGTGCTGGACCGAACCGGATTGCATCGGGTCCGGCTCGGCGCGAGGGAAGGACTGGGGGCCCCAGGGGCGGACCGCGAAGATTTCCGCGGGACCCTCGGCGGGATCGGGACGGAGGGGACGCCGCCGCGGGGCTTCTGCCACGTTTCCACCGCGCGTTACCTTCTGCTTCGGGGTGGGCGACAGCCCTCCATCTTCCCTGCCACCCCTCTTCCGCGTCCGTGCGTTTTCTGGAATTGGGACCCGGCTTCTTGTCTGAGGGTCGCGCGTGAGGGTTGGCCGGTCCTCGAACCAGGGCCACCCGGAGACTGGACCCTGCCGGGGGGCGGCAAACCCACGGGCAAGCAGTGGGCGTCCCCTGCGCAGCTATCTGGGAGGAGGAAGGGGATGGGGCCTCGGGGCCCTCCCCCCCGAATTCGGGGAAAACCGCGATTGCAGAAGTTGGACGCGCTTGCAGGCCGTTCCTTGAGGAGCGGGCGAAGGTGCTTGATGCCCAGTCACCTCGCGCTCTTAGAACCCGCGCGTGAGTGCTTAGCTGCATGGCTTTGATGGCTTAGAAAGTCCAGCTCCCGGTCCCGTGGGAATCCCGTGTCCCCTCAGCGTCCAGTACTCTCTTTGTAACGTGGCTGAGACTGGTCCAGGGCTCCTCACCCCCACAGCCAGGGGCCCCGCTTCCTCAACCTTGGGAACGTGTATCAGGCGAGATATTTGTTTCTAGAAACGGTTGCGATTAGCTTTTCGTTACAAGGGAGGAAAAACTACAAAGTTATAAACTCCTGGAAGGCAGGGCTGGGTTTTCCTCTGGGTTCTATGCACGCCCCCGTGAGCAGAGGAGCCTGTGGAACAAAGTACAACTTGAGGAGCAGCCGCCGCGGTGACGACGTCCCGGGATGACGTCACCGTGCGATATTTAAAATGGGAGCTTTTCGCTCTGAGTGTGGGTGGAGGAATTGCGGCTACTTACTCGAGGCGCCTAAGGTCTTATGAGCTCTGCTTCTTCTGGTTTCTCCTTGACTTTATCACTCTCCCTCTTTTACCTTTTGGTACTTCTAGAATACTGTCTTGTGGGGGAGGGTTCATTTGTCAGCTATTCCAAGCGTCATTTCTTCAAACTGAAAAAAAAAAAGTAATTCCGTATGACTCATCTTGTGTTACAACCAAGAGCAACCACTAAGTGGTTCTTTCCTTCCTTTTATTTTTGATATGGAACAGCAGAAAAGGAGGGGTAACAAAACCCTAAACTCGGATATGTAGAACATAGTTGGCAAATTTAATGAATGAGGAGAAAGATCTAGCTAAGGATTTGGTACATTTCTTTACTGTGGTTCCTTGTTTAGTGAGGTGGAGGCTAATGTAGTTCCATCAGCAACTTTTATTCCAAACCATATATTAAATTGCAGTGGGTTTTCTTTTCCATCATAACATGGTGGAGTATAAATATAGCTTTATAAAGTGGAAATGGCTCACTTTTTTTTCCCCCAGAAGTCTACCGTAGTTGCAGAGGGCTGAGATTGTGTGTGCTTGCACACTCTGGTGTGCAGCCCAGTACCTGGTGCCTGGTAGCTGGCCATAGAAAGTGGATTTGGCATTCTAGGATTCCAAGAGGAAGGTTTGGGTGTCTTCCCATCCAGGATCAGGGTGGCTGTGCTGCCAGCACACCTCTCAAGATAACTATGTAGAATTTATTTCACAGTAAAATGCCTTGTTTGAATTTGCACAAAGGTTAAAAGAATCATGTTATGAAGAGAGACTTTAAGAGCAGGTTTGAGAAAAGAAAAAGGAAGCTAACAGAATCAACTTTATTTTTTGAATGTGAGAACACACTATCAGGTTAGTCAAGTTTTATACTAAACGTAGCAGAGGCTGTAAGTCCTTAATAATTGGCTTGGGAAAAGATGATATTGCTTAGTAAATGCAGCATCTGAATAACTCCAAGTTACAGCAGCCAAATGAATGAGCTCATCACATACAGACAGAATATACATCGAAACAATCCCAGGACAAGGTTTTTGCCTTTATGGATTAATCGATGATAAATCAGACCTGCCATTTAGAGTCCTCCTTGAGGCACTTCCAAAATGCAGCTAAATCTCTGATTATTTTAATTTGATTTTCTGTAGATGACCATGAGTTTCCATTCTGAGAGAGTCACTATTTTCTGCCACATCTTTTAGGTAAATTTCTGTTTCTGAAAGAATGCTTACAGACACTCCATACTAGATTTTTTTTTTTTTTATGTATAGTAGCTTTACTGAAATATAATTTACATATTTAAAATGGGAAGTTTGTTGGTTTTAGTATGTTCATAGAATTGTACAACCATTATTACTACTGTCACTTTTAGGATATTCTCATCTCAAAAAGAATCCCTATACTTACTGACATCATTTCTTGTGTCCCTCTTGCCCCTAAGCCAGTAATCTACTTCCTGTCTATATAGATTTGCCTGTTCTGGATATTTTATATAAATAGAATTATGCAATTTTTGGTCTTTTATGACCAGCTTCTTAGCACAATGTATTCACGGTTCATCCATGTTGTAGCGTGTATCAGTACTCCATTTTTGTTGCTGAATAATATTCCATTGTGTATATATACCACATTTCACTTGTCCATTCATCAGTTGATGGATATTTGTGGTGTTTCCACTTTTTGGCTATTATGGATAATGCTGCTATGGACATTTGCGTACACGTTTTTGTGTGGACATATGTATTCATTTCTCTAGGGTATGTAGTATGTAGCTCGGAGTAGAATTGCTGGGTCATATGGTACTTTTATGTCTAAGCTTTTTAGAAACTGCTAAACTCTTTTCTATAATGACTCTATTGCTGGATTTTAAAGTGAACCTTTTTTGTGTTTTAAAGTTCAAATTATTTCACAGATTTTAAACTATTGCAGCTATATAGTAATACTTTTAGTAAGAACTATATAGTAGTAGTATTCTAGTGCTTCTCTTTAAGTGATATCTCTGATTTTATTTTAGCCAACAGGAACAATTTAGTATACTCTTGTCACTGAACTTCACAAAGTTAAATGATAAGATTCCTAAACAGTATTTTATAATCAGGTCTTTATGGCATAAATTAGCGATTGTTCTCTAATCCAATTAAGAGTCAATGAAACAAGATAAAATTAGAAGGAAGAAGGGGAACTGCAAGAAGGGATACTTGGCAGAACTTTATCTTCCAGTTTTTATGTTTTGTTTTTTTGAGGCAACTGTTTTATCTTTGCAGGGAAAGATGAAGAACGAAATTGCTGCCGTTGTCTTCTTTTTCACAAGGCTAGTTCGAAAACATGATAAGTTGAAAAAGGAGGCAGTTGAGAGGTTTGCTGAGAAATTGACTCTAATACTTCAAGAAAAATATACAAATCACTGGTATCCTGAAAAACCATCAAAAGGACAGGCCTACAGGTAAAGGATTAGATCAGACAGTTGGATTGGACTAAGTGAAGAGAACTATTAGCGTCTGAAATGAGTGCAAGGCCAAAGGACTGCAGGATGTCCAGCCCATGCCTTTCACAGTTTATCTGCAAAATATATAACTCTGAAGTGTTTTGGTAGTTTTTTTCTTACTTATATGAAAATACGTGTATTAGTTGTTGAAGTCCCTTTGACTGGACTTGGAGGACCAATGCCGTGGGCTCATAAGAGTTATAGTCTTGTGATTATAGTTTGGCTCCTGATTCAATGAATTCTTCTATGAAGCACAGGTATCTGGGAGTTTTTCACAATTCTAGAGGACCTCTAAAGCTATCACCTATAAGTGGACACAGTAGGAGTGGAAGGAAATGAGTCTCCTTGTATCTAAAAGTAAATTACATGATACATGTTTTTTTCAAAAAATAAAAATTTCATAGTGAAGGGCAACTAAGATGATTGGATACCTATGTCCTGACAGGATTAATTTCATTTATAATGCATAATTCTTTATGGTAGAAGCCAATGCAATTATTTTGTAGATGAAGATAATATCCTATGATCCACACTGATAAATATTAGCTCTGAGATTTGAACTTGGGTCTAACTAACCCTAAATTCTTATGGAGCTTTCTGCACACCACAATGTGAGCACTGACTTGGCTAGCTAAGAGTCTTTTGTACTCTGGTTTATAAGTTACATTTACAGCTTAAAGTAAAGAAGGGCAGACTCCTGCAGAACATGTCCTGGCATGCTCATTCCTTAGTATTTATGTGAGCATTTGGGAACTTGGGTTGAGAATGTTCTGCCAAACACATCTGTCAAACTTCGCTGCATTTGTGGATGTGGCCACAAAAAACAAAAGGAGAACAGTTGTGGCTATCATGACTACAGGAATTCTTTTTGTTTATGCATATTGCTGTCCTCAAAGTTTCCTTCCACAGATTAGTACTTGTGTGCTATGATGTAAAAAGGACTTTCAGTCACTGAGCTCTTGCAAATGCAAGACTATTGAAGGAATCTACAAAGGAGGTGAAAATATGGTTTGTTTATTTCTCATTTGCTAAAAGCCAGGTGAGCTTGTATTCTGTTGCAAAGAAAAGAAAGTAATTCCCCTTCATTTTTATCCAAAGGTTTCCTGGTAAATTGGAAAATGGGAATTAAAGTGGAAATGTAGATGTTCTATATAAAGCAGATTCAAGTTATCTTGTCACTTGATTCTCTTAATTTTTTTCTTCACATCTTCATTTCTGATAAGAGTGAACAGCTTTTGTGAGTTAGAGCTGTTAAGGCTTTTTTACACTGATGTAATTGACATTGGACAAAGGCTTTTGGAAGTGCCAGGCCACCGTACTATTACTGAAAAAGGAGACACTGTCAAGTAAATGCTTAAAGGTCAGACAGTGTACAATTTCATTTCCATTAATTCTGAAAACTTGAGGGAAAAAGTTAGCCAAACAGGATTAAATTGGCATATTATCAGAAGTATCATTAAGTCATTTTGAAGCCATCTTTGAAATGGAAAACTATCAGACTTAATAGTGGGTCTTTACTATTATAAAAATAAATAAAATATAGGATTAATCAGAGCTAGTACACTCTTCATAAAATAGGTTAAAAGTGTTCTAACATGTTTATAAATTAAAATTGTTTCTCCACACTTTATACAAATAAGATGCTTTTGGAGGGCAATTTGACATTAATAACAAGGTCTGTAAAAGTATTCTCTTTAAATAGTAAATCTAAATCTAAAATCTGTTCTAGAAGGATAATCAAATGCAGATACACATATATGAATATGGATGTTTCTTATACTTTATAATTGCAAAAAAATTGGACAGAACTAAACTGTTAACATTAATTGATAGGCTGTTTTTATGCAACTTTTAAAATTCTGGGTTTTGTTTTGTGTTTTTTGTTTTTTTTTTTATATATTTTAGGCGAGGCAACCCTTGGTTGACCTCACAGATTGCAAGGACCTTGTCAGCTTATGATCCCTTATTTTTTTTTATTTTTTACACCTACAGCACCTGGTCTTCCTAGGTGGTCTCCCATCCAGGTACTAACGAGGCTCAACCCTGCTTAGCTTCTGAGATCAGACGGGATCAGGCTTGTTCAGGGTAGCATGGCCGTAGACTAAAATCCTGTTTTTGAAAATTGGTTAAGAGATAAGTAGTCACAGTTTATAGAGTGAAAAAAACAGCATAAAAATATGTAAGATATGTAAATTTTGTTGAGTCTGAGTTTCTAAGCATCTGTATTTACATAAATATTTTTTAAGCTTTGAGCCTGCATCACTCTCATTGTAGGTAACAAAAACATATAATATCTAGGCTCTGTCTCTGTATCCTTAACTGCTTTTGATGCTAGGGCACATGGGACTTTAAAATCAACCTACACAACATTAGAATGTATAACATAGACTATCTTACAGAAAGGAACAAACAGCATGTTACATGGCTGTAATTTTTTTTTTCCCCTCTCAGTTTGCTAAATTGTTAAAGGTAGCATTAAGACAGAATAAGATTTTGTTTAATAAAATGAACGTTGGCGTCTGTTGATCTGGATTTGAACCGTGGATTCACCACTTTCTAGCTATGTGACGTTGGGCAAGTTACTTAAATTCTCTTTGCCTCTTTTCTTAAAATGAGAGAAATAGTATCTAACTCAACAGGATAATTAAGAGTTAATATTTGCAAAGCATTTAGTAAATTGTCCAAGATATAATAAACTTACAAAAAGGGTTTTTAATTACATTTGACCCTTGAACAAGATGGGGTTAGCGGCACTGACCCCTGCATAGTAGAAATTTCTGCATATAGCTTTTGACTCCCTCAAAACTTAAGTTGTCCTTCAGTATCTGTAGAGGATTGGTTCTAGGATCCACCTTGGATACCAAAATCAGGGAATCTCATATAAAATGTAGATCATTGCATACAGTTAGCCCTCTGCATCCATGGACTTCAGTAGAGAGTCAAAAACAAAAGATATTTATTGAAAAAATTTGCATATAAGTGGACCCACACTAATCAAACCTGTTTTCAAGGGTCAACTGTATTATTTTAGATATATGTATTAGCTATTTCCTAATGAGAACTTTTTCACTGTTTTAAATGATATTGCAAATCAACTAATAAGGTACTTTAACTTTTAAAAACTTCAGTACATTTTTCTGTTGATATCATTGTATTTAATGATATAATTACTGTTTGTCAGTTACATTGTATTTTCAATATTTAAATTCACCCAATAAATAAGTGCTAGTACTAAAACCTGGGTTCTCTTGATTGATTTCTTCATTGTAGGCAGTAAATACTTTCATGGTAGCTACCATTTCTCTATGTAAACAGAATGCTTATCTTAACATATATTTTTGCATTTGTACTGGGAGCCATCTTTGAGCATTCGTCAGGTAGATGTGGTATTTCTTAGGTTAAAAAATAATGGAACAGAGACGATTGGTTAAGAAATTTTTTCACTATTTTAACAGCTATTAAAAAAAAAACCCATGGATAACAAGTTGAATGAAATAAGCCAATAATACTTTCGGATTATATATTTTATTCTCAAGTATGTGATATGAATGGTTCTGTGTCCTTGACAGAATCTGTACTTATAGAACAATTGTAAGTAAGGCAAAAGACATCCTTCTAACAATTATATTATCTGGGACATATAAGCAAGGTAATGACAAATCAAAATCATGAAGAATTTCCAAATATTATTTGAAACATTGATTGGGGTCTTTTGTTATTTGGAGGTTTTGTTATATATGAACTTGGCCTATTAAAATTTGTACCAGAGAGGAGGGGGAAAAAACTTTTACCTTCAGAGCCGTAAGTAAATTTCATACAACCTGTATATTCTTTGCTTATTTAATGTAGATGGTAGCTTGTAGTTTCTAGGTAAACTGAGGTAGAGCCAGTTCTAGTGATTTCCCTGGGCTCACACAGATTCTCTCTTCTTTTTACCACACCGAGTAGTCTTGTTGATGCTGCCCCATTGCCTTTAGTTCACATTTATTTTCTATTTAGGATAATATATACTCCTGAGTTCTCCCCTAGTTTATTATTTTTTAAGTCATATTGGCAAATGCTAATAGCTATAACAAGGCTTATGGTTACGATTCAGTGAAAGCTATTAACATGACTTCACTTTGTTTTGTAGATGCATTCGTGTGAACAAGTTTCAGAGAGTTGATCCCGACGTCTTGAAAGCCTGTGAGAACAGCTGCATCTTGTATAGTGACCTGGGCTTGCCAAAGGAACTCACTCTCTGGGTGGACCCATGTGAGGTGTGCTGTCGGTGAGTTCTTGAATTTGGTGGCTGAACTGATGACCATGCTGGAATTGACTATGAAATTCTCGGGTACTGCCTGACTCAGTCTCTGTGGGCAGAAGCTAGTTTCTTGCCTTTCTCAGATGTGGATTTTGTAAAATACTCTTCTGGAGGTGATATACTCTTCTGGAGGTGATAGTGAAGGACTGGACTGGTTACATACCTGTTGTACAGCTAAAGAAACTCAAAAAACTGACTGGGCAGGGTTTTTCTAGAGCTTTGCCAAGAAGTTTATGGTGCACCAAGACAGAATCTAGACACCTAGACTCCTGCAGGTCAGTTGTCTTCTTTCATTAGTGGTGCGCTCGTTTTCCCCTCTTGGAATTAGGAAAGAAGCTACTTCCAAATAATAATTGGATAATAACTTCTGGTTTGTCTCTGTGTCTGTTCTTGCTTTCCTTTTCGGTTTTTAAGTGACTGATTCATATCTTCATGGTTTTGTTTTCATAATGGAAATTATTTCTTTTAATGAGCAGGATTGTAAAAGGTGAGTGTTAGGTCTAAACTCTAATTGTACTTCATTCTAAAAACATGGTCCAGGCATTCTTAGTTGTGGCATTTTTAAAAAATGAGAGTGTCATTTGGCTTTCAGGTAGTTTAAAATGCAATAAGTTAGAAGAAAGAATAAGCAGATTACAACAAAGTGTGATTTGTGCTATAATCAAAACATATACAAAATTCAATGGTTGGTGGCACAGTTTAAAAAATTACTGCATCTATCAAGAGTCAGGAAAGACTATTGAGTAGATGACACTTGAGGTGGTCAGGGAAGGATGAGTTTCAGTTGACTAGAAGAGAAGGTGGGAGGGACATGTCCAGGCAGGAGGAACAGGATGAACAAATGCTTGGAACCTGCCCTGTGAATGACTTCTTTGGAACCTGCCCTGTGAATGACTTCTTAGAGCTCTTCCTTTAGAGTATTTCTCTTTGGTTTTGAGGCATAATTTACCTGTTGACTGTAGTAGAGATGCTTTTTATTGCATTCCAGAGGTATTTATTAATAGTAGCCCTTTGACCTGATCTCCAAAAATGAAAGTGAAGCTGAAGACATGTTATGCCAAGAATGCATGGTTATTCTTTTACTGAATTTTCTGGACGCCCTGAGGCTGCTTGTTACAACCTGTTGGTATAAACTTTTTGCTTCGGGAAACTAGATATAGGTCGAGCTTCTCCAGCACTTCCTTCTCAGTTAGAAAAAGGAAGAGCCACACATTTCAAATTTTGGTCCAAGAAGGTCAAACAATTTTAGATTCAGGATCTAATTAAGGATTCATCTTGAGGCCAGGGTCAGACTTTGTAGACTTTGGCCGCTCAACTCTTTGCAAAAGACCTCCATATATAAGAAATATCCATCACAAAGTTTACTATATTGAACTGCTTACATTTTTATTAGGCCGTCACTTAGATCCTGATTGACTCTTATTTAACACACAGTTTAAATAGTTGTGTAGTTTTTCAACCCATAGAAAATCATAAACAGCATTTGAAAGGGAGTTCACAGTAGTCATAAAGCTACAAAAATGTCATAAAGACTAACATAGAGATGGGAGCAAAAAAGCTAAAGACTTGGTATAAATGTATTGTCACATAGTCAAATAATGAGTATTTAACACAATGATCTTAACTTACTAGGGTAAAGTTTCTGTGTCTAAGGATGTTTAAGAAGTCGAGTAATTATGTAAACATTTTGGACATATTTATTTGAAATGTTTAAATCTTGGCACCTAAAGATAAAACCTTTAGTTATGTGGACATCCTACTTAAGTGGGTACTTCATTACTTGATGATACCAGATAATGAAAAATTATTGTGCTTTCGTCCTGTTAATATAAGAAAATCTTTATTTTGTAGCCTTCTAAATAATTTTATGTATGATTAAAATTTTGCCGAACATTGGCTGTGATGCAGTTTTTTTCACAGATATGGAAGTCACCTTCAGAATGTGGGGTGCTCATTCAGTAATAACAGAACCCCCAGGAGAAAGTTGTGTTGGCAAATGAGTAGAGGTGATGCTACCAGGTTCAGGAGATTTAGACAGTGATTAATGCTTTTGGACCAAAACTGGAAAGAAATATTCTGAAAATTAAAGCTGACTTAGCAGTTACACAATTGAATGACTATCTGAGATTCATGAAAAATAATAACTCATTTGGTGTACTAGAGACTAAGGTTATGAAAAAAATCGAAATGCACTCAAAAAACATTCTTCATAGTCTGAGTTACTCTATCAGGATAAAATATTGGAAGGATGCATAGTATTATATAGTTAGAAAGGTTATTACTTAGTGAAATATTTGAGAGGATACAGAGTAGATAACAGATCTTTATAAGAAGCCGGCAGCTTTATTATTTACTCAGCATTTTTTTTTTTTAAATTTCTGTAACCCTTTTCTCAATAAAGAGCGTTAGGTACTATTGATTTGTTTCAAATTAACTATATTGGCCATAATGTTTTAGCAGTGTGTCATGAAAAATGTAAAGTTTAAAAGTTGTTCATTACTAATTCTGAGGACCTAACTGCACATTCTAATTTCACAGTAATATAGGTAGCAGCTCCGTTTACCATGAAGAGAGTAACTCATACCAAAATACAAAGGGAAAGATGTAGAACCTAATTGAACTTGAATATCAAAGAAATCTGAGTTAATACAGCTGATCTTTAATCATTAGATGTCTGCCCTTGATTTAGGTTTCTGCTTCTACAGAGGCAGGGATTTTTCTCAAATTTCCTGCCTTTCTGTTTTGCTTGAATTTTGAATCCATTAATGGGCAAAACTAAACGTGGGCCTATACCTCTGAATGTTGACATTAACATGAATAACCTTTGGTTGTGTCTAGATTTGCTGAGACTTTAAATGCTGGAGAGGACACGGAGGAGTAAATTTTTGTTGTTAAAACCCTACGCTAAGTAAACTTGAAATTATAAAACATTAATTCCTTGTTGTGAGGAACTCCCTCAACTAACTAGCCAGCATTCAACCAGCTTCTGCTTCCTTACCCAGCAGATAGGAAACTGAGGCCTGAAGAGATTAAGTGACTTGCCTGTGGCCACAGACCTAGTTAATGGCAGAGCTGGAATCAGAAATGTGTCCAGTGCTCCTTCTGCCATCCTGTAGCCACTCCTCTTACAAGGTAAACTGAAAAAGGATAAAAAAGGGAGTTATGCACCACATTTGGGTAACATTTACAGCCTGATTCAGCCTGTGAGAATGGAAGATAGCACAGCTGTGTAAAGAAATAGGACTCACCTATGAGACTACTTGATTTCTATATAAACTTTCAAAGGCTTTATTGCAGTTAGTATTACTTTTGTTATAGATACCTTGATTCAAAAATAATTTGAGACAACAGTTATTTGAAATGAAATTGATGTCATAGTCAATTATAGTTAACCCGTTAACCTTTTTTTCTACTGAAGTTTTTGTTTTTTAAGCTTAGAATCACTTTGTCTTTCCCACTTTAATTACTATTGTATAAGAACTGCTTAACAGTTCATTTCCTTTGTTTACTAGAAATTGTTTTATAGTGTTTATGTTATGGACTCTATTTAGATTTGTGGGTTTCCCTTTGTCCTCTGAACGAAAGCTCTTTAGCTTTACTGTTCATTATGCTGTTTTCCCTCATGGCAGAATTTATTTTCCTTTTTTTAGCAACCAACAACCGAAGTTACATATTTTGACAATTATTTTTCATAGATCAAGGCTTTAAAAAATGTTTTGGAAGGATAAAAAGGCTTGCTCGTTTTACTTAAAAAAAAAAAAAAAAAACAAAAAAAAAAGTTAAAATGAGAAGTGAGCAGTTATCCTAGGAACCTGTGAGGTAACCAGTATAATTTAAGCAAAACCTCTTTATTTTCCTCAACAGTAGTTTTTTATAAAAAACTTTAACCTCAACAGTTGCCTCAGTTCTCATTTTTGTCAGTATGGATATAGGAAACACAAGCCCTTTTTTATTTAATCATGGTAAAAGTAGATCTCACAGGAAATGTCTAGTTGATTTGTGACTTGAATTATTAGGATCTACATTACAAGGTCAGTTAAAAATACATTAGAACATTTTACTGTATAGACAATTTTAACGGTACATACAAAAATGTAATCAAAACAATTTCTCTTTGATGTTTTAAACAACTATTTTTATTAGGAGACAGTAGAAAAGAAAATTGGGAAAGAAAATAGAGTCATTTGTATTTGTAGTTAAATAGACCAGAAGTAAAATTGTGGCCTGCCTGTTGGCATGGAACTGGGTTAGGATATACATGTAGGGTCAAGTTCTGAAAGGGTTCTTTCTTTGCCTTGGACCTATGGCGTGTCCAGACCTATTTAATTGTTTTTATGATATTTCTTGCTTCATTGATGTGACTTCAAGATTTGTAATATTTTTTTTCTCCCCCCCTTAGCTATGGAGAAAAAAACAATGCATTCATTGTTGCCAGCTTTGAAAATGAAGATGAGAACAAGGATGAGATCTCCAAGAAAGTTACCAGGGCCCTTGATAAGGTTACCTCTGATTATCATTCGGGATCCTCTTCTTCAGATGAAGAAATAAGTAAGGAAGTGGAAGTGAAACCCAGTTCGGTGACTGCAACCCCAAGCCCTGTGTACCAGGTAACTGTGAAATGGCTTCATATTGAAGGTCTATGAGCAGGGCTTGCCAGGTCATTCCAGGTAGTCCTGCTCATGTTGCCGAAGGTTTCTCTGATGTGAAAATCTGGATCAAAATTCTTGCCTTTCTACACAAAGCTGTTCCTCTAAGAAGTAAATAGGCATCCTGAGTCACTATCAAAGGTCTGCTTTCATACTCAATAAGTAGGATAAATGTGTCTCAAAAAGTGGCGAAGAAGGGAAAAAACCATGGTGATAAAGCATTCCTGATGTTTTAATCTTTGCTATATTAAAAAATAGCCGATCATTTTTTTATAGTTTGTACCTTTGGGTTTAATTTTCTTGTTCTTCTTTTACATGACTAAAGAGAAAGCTAACTAAATTATATTTCAGTTAATTTTTCACTCAAGCCAAAACAGTATCTCCTTTGCTTTAACAGTTGAAGAGTTACATAGTTACCATGCATGCACTTAAAAAATACTTTCACTTATTTACTATTTATACCCCACATACCAAAGAATATTTAATATACTTTAAAAATTCTTAACAGTACTTCTCAATAGAAAAGATATTTTAAAGTAAAAAAAAAAATTAAGTCTTTTGAGTTCAGCTTTATTCTGTATGTGTCCGTTTTTCTAATTTTGAGCACAGTTGACTCTTGCACAATATAGGTTTGAACTACATAGGTCCACTTATGTGTGATTTTTTTTCAATAAATAGTTGTACTGCTTTTCAGTCCGAGGTTGAGAGTCTGGAAATGTGGAGGGCCAACTGTATACATTGATCTATGTCATTTATATAGAGGACTTGAGCATCCTCAGATTTGGGTATCTGAGGGGAATCCTGGAACCAATCCCCTGGGAAGACCAAGAAACAGTGGGTGTAGTTAAGTTTTCGGGGAGTCAAGTTATATGTCAGTTTGGTGAGGGGGTCAGTGCCCCTAATCTTCATGCTGTTAAATGGTCAACTGTATATTTTAAAATATACCTATTTTATTAATTTGGCCTTAATTAGACAAAGAAACATACCAAGTTTCTGGTAGAGTTGGATTTGGGCTAAATTGAGAATTTAGACCGTAATGAGTAAGAAATCAGAGTATCAGAGTTTTAAGTATGAGAAGCTAAATGTTTAAATTCAGGTTATGTTTATGTAATGAACATTCTTTCAGTATAAATTAATTTTTCATTTCTCAGTTTTTTCAGTTGAATTTTTCTTCCTAGACTTGGAAGGAAGATTAATTCTAAAGATTATCATATCATTAGGGATATATGTGTGTGTGTGTATGATAACATATACACCTTTTTTTTTAACATGTTAAAATTTGTATTGAACTCATGTAGGACCCAGGCAGATGTTATATGTTATACATATAGAGGCAAACTGGTTTTAACATGGGGAAGGAGGATTGTCACTGGAACCTCTGCTGGAAGGACAGGAACTTGCTAGTCTACAGATAAGAGTGGTTTGATATTGCTATCAGCTGCTTACAATTTATAGAGTTGTAAAATTGGTCAAAGAAAATGCTAATGTCAATTCAGACAGCCCTGGAAAGTGTATTAAATAGAGATGGTGCAGTGAATGATGGTAATTGAGTCACTGATGGTAATTGAGTCAATTGCAAGAACAATTCATTCAGCAAACACCTAGAGAGATAGAAAACATCTGATCAGTGGTTGCCAGGGATGGGGGGAGGGGGAATGGGGAGTGACAGCTAATGGGACAAGATCATCTTTTAGGTGATAAAAATTTTAGAACTAGATAGAGGTGATGGTCACAAAATACTGTGAATGTACTAAATGCCACTGAATTGTATACTTTTAAATGTCAATTTTATGTGAGTTTTAACCAAAAAAAAAAAGAGAGAGAATACAAAAATCCTATTTTACATCTCAAAAAATCTGAAATCTTGAAAGATCCTGCATTTGATGGAGAGACTTTCCCGTTTGGAGTTTCCCTGGGCCTGCCCCTCACTGGAGTGACAGTTCCAAGGAGGGGGCGCCCAGAATGGAACAGGAGAGAATCTTGTTGTGGGAAGAGAGGCAGGAGATGATAGTTACGATTTTTTTTCTTTATAGATCGAGGTGGCACTGAGCAGTTCATAAGTGCATTCTGATTTAATCGGCACCATGACCTTACCAGGTGGTGTCAACACCTGTCCTGTGGATGGGAAAACAGTGTTGTCTGGCTTATGTCTAGCACAGGGGGTGACCTGAGCATGTTTGGGGAGGGCGTGCGGATTAGTGAGGAGGTTAGTGTGAGTCACCCAGGCTGGGAGGGAGGTAGACTCTCTACCAGTTCCCAGGCTGGACATGCAGAAGCCTAGTCTTCCTTCCCTGAGCACATGGTTGGTCTATAGAAATTGCTGGGGCTGACCAGGTTAATGCACCTAGCCTGTGGTCCCAGCACTAACCTGCTCACAGGAGTATGTGACTGCAGAAGGAATGACAGAACTAGGTTTATTGCTCTGGGTTAAACCAGTGGACACAGGAACTGGGGAGGTTGAGGGGGCGGGTGCATAGGAAGTTGGTGAACATGTCCTTGGGGCCATTGCCAAGTTCTCAGAACCCTGGGAAGCCGAACCATGCACTGTGGATGTGCTGGTCACCTGTTCACTGGCCAGGCCACCCCCTCCCAAAGTTTGATCTGCAACCCAAAGCTCTGGGAGCAGCCTCCTTCCACGGTGCTGCCCATGGAGTCACCTGCAGAGGTCTGAGCACGTAGGTGGAGGCTGTGGTGATGGCCTCCACTGGGCCAAGTCCTTAGGAAGATGTCTTGGTGGAGGAGGCGGAAGCTGCCCCCGTCCTGGTGCGGGCTTGCAGCAGCGCCAGCTTCTTGGGCATACTAGTGCTGGCTTTTATTACCACATCGTGTTTGATCTTCCAGATCCCAACCTCCAGGCCCTTCTTGAGCTTTCGTTGCTGCACAATGCGCGCCTTCTTGGGAGCTATAACACAACCTCCCTTACTCGGGCCCCAGTTCCGTTCTGAAGCTGCCACTGCCATTGGGCTCTTCTCCAGCTTGTGTGTCTGGAACTTGTGCTGCGCCTGTGCCGCAAGCAGGCATGCCTATACGTACCTGCTTTTAAATACAACTTCACACCGTATAAAAGTATAATAGTGACAAGTCTTCTTCCCTCTTCCCACAGCCACTAGTCCTGCACTCTTCCATGGAGGTATTCATCACCAGTTACTTTTATATTCTTCCTGAGAGGTTTCCTATATAAATAAGTAAATATAACATTTGTAGTTTAAAGATCATTTTAAGACCTTTGCCTTAAATATGTTGGGCATTTTTTTTTCACTCCATGATGTATTATATACTGCAAATTATCATTATTAAATTGCCTGGAATTTATTCAGATGTGTGGCAATTTTATTTCAGAATTTTATCTGTTGTTACTCAACAAAGCAAGAACGTAATTCCCAAAATGAACTGATTACTGCTAATTCCTTACAAGTAAATTGACCTTGAAATTTTAGATTTCATTTTTAAATTGTATTTCCTCCCCCCATGTTGAAAAACTGTTAGGGTAAACATAACAGAAAGATACGGACATGGAAGTTTATTTCTTGTGCTTTTTTAAATAAAACATTTCTCTTTGACATTCACGAACAAAAGATTTCATGACAGAAGCATGGCTGTTACAAGCCATTGCATAAGAAGTTGTTGCAAGTAACCAATTTTAATCTTTTCTTCTAATCTACTTTTTCATTTTGAGCATGCATTTCCAAGAGCTTTTAAAGCGGGGGTTATCAAAGGACAAAAATTCCTAGTTTTGGATCTTTGTTCTCTAAAAGAGTTGGTATACTTTTGAAAGTTTCCCTCAGATATAACTCTCCACTAATTAAGAAGTAAACATTGTCATTTCTCCCTAAATTGATCTATAGATCCAGCTCAGTATCTCTCAAAACCCTAAAAGGCTTTTTAAACTAGAAAGTGACAAATTGATTCTAAAACTTAAAAAAGACTAAAACTAATAAAAAGCTATTATGTTTATATAGTATGGTATTGGTTTAAAGATACAGATATATTGATGGTAACAGAATGGAGAGCCCGGAAATAGACCCACACATGTTCAGGTGTTGTTTGTTTGTTTTAAATAAAAGCACCAAAGCAATTAAATAGGGAAAGCCTTTAAGAACTGATATGAAACAGTTGGATAATCTATATGAAAAAAAAAAGAACCTAACTGCTACTTGAACCTAACTGTACAGCCACCGAAGGGGGCTCTGAGGGGACGTGGCCTCAAGCCCTGCGTTGCCTTTTACTTTTTTTTTTGCATTTGGGGAAATTACCATACACACAAAAATATTAATTCGAGGTGGATCATAGACTTTAACATAAATTCTAAATCTCTGCTATTTTAGGGAAAAAATGGAGTCTTAAATTTTGATGAAGTCAAATTTATCAGAATTTTGCGTGGGTTTTTTTTGTCTCCTGGAAGAAGGCTTTGCTCATCCCAAATTAAAGATATCTCTTCACAAACTTCTGTTCATTCTGTGTTTTGATCTTTTCTGGTTGAAATAATCAGAAAACTATCTGGTGCTTTGGAGTGCTGTGTTTGAGTTTTTTCATTTTCATTTATTCAGAAAACACTGATCACCTATTATATATGAGGTTTTTAACACATTTAGACTTGACCATAGGAATGTCCCTGTTTGGGTCGTGGGTGAGTTTTTCTTTAATGCAGAGTCTGGAAACTTAACTAGTTTTTATATAACACCTAGCTAATTTTTCCTTTGAATTAACTTACTGTATTCTCTTCCTTACAGATTTCAGAACTGATATTCCCACCTCTTCCAATGTGGCACCCTTTGCCCAGAAAAAAAACAGGAATGTATCGAGGAAATGGCCATCAGAGTCACTACCCTCCTCCTGTTCCATTTGGTTATCCAAATCAGGGAAGGAAGAACAAACCATATCGCCCAATTCCAGTAACATGGGTACCTCCTCCTGGAATGCATTGTGACCGGAATCACTGGATTAATCCTCACATGTTAGCACCTCACTAGCTGCTTTTTTGATTCTTTTGGTGTTGAGAGAAGGTAGACTAAGCCTGACTATATATTAAAAGTTAAAAGTTCATATTCATAGTAGTAAAGTTAGATGGGTCAAACCATCAAACTTATTTTTATAGAGAAGTTACTGAGAATAATCTTTCTTAAAAATATATATGCACTTTAGATATATTGATATAGTTTGAGAAACTTTTAGTCAAGTGCCTGAGTTTTTAATATTGGACTTGAGTATTTATATATTGTGCATCAATTCTGTTGCATACGAGAACACTGTAGGAGTGGACGATTTGTTCTAGCACCTTTGAACATTTACTTTATGGAGAGTATGTAAGTTATTTATATACAAGGGAATATATTTTATGTTGTTCAGAATTGCGTGAAATCATGTAGTTGCAAATAAAAAGTAGTTTGAGGCATGACAATGTGTGCTTCTGTTCTGTGCATAAAAAAGAAGGGAGAAAGCAAAAGAAATGTTTCACTTTACTGTTTAATTAAATATTTAACAAAAAATGTAAGAATTTAAAATTTCCTTTTAAAAAAATCAACTTTTTTCCCCAAAGGATACAATATCAAAATATGCATATAAAAGTCTAAAATTGGTTAGTAGCACCTAATTGAAAATATAATAAAACATCTTTCAGCCATCAAAGTCACTACATAGGATTTTCCTAACCAAGAATTTGACCTGTACTAATTTTGATAAGACATCTAACTTACAGGCCATTGCATAAAGCAGAAATGTTCTTTCAGCCACTCTCATTTCTGTGCCTTGTGCATTTTTCCAGCACATTAAAGTCTTTACTAGAGGTCTAAAAGCCAAAGAGTACAGTACTTCGGATTCTTCAGTAGTCTGTCATATTTATACCACTGTAATGCCATCAGTCTTGTAAGTACAGTCGAACTACAAAAAGAAAAAAAGAAGGTATAAGAATTTGGAATTTTTTCCAAAAGTGAATTTAAAAAAAAAAAGATCAGTACTTTTGCCCATCACCCAAATCTTTAAATTTGTAGTCTTATTTAACTTAAAAGAAAACACACAACTTGCTAATCAAATGGCCTTAGCTACCCTAAATATTACTGGTTTTTTTTCCCCAATAAATTCTATTGATGTATAAAATACCAGAAAAGTGCACAAATCATAAGGATACATAGCTCAAGGGTTTGATAGTTTGTGGAAATTTAAGTGTTTGTAATCTCAATAGAAAACTTAGTTTTAAACCTTAGAGACTTCTAGTTTTAATGTTATTGTACTCTGATAAGCCATATATAACTTTTAACATTTTAAAATCATATTTACTTTTTTCCCTGAAACACATAATGGGTGCCTGTTTAAACTTCAGTTTGTTTCCCTTAGGGGTAACTGGCATTACAAGGGAAATTAGTTTATTTAAGTTTGAATTTTTTCTTTAACTGTTACTGTTCCCTTACAGCCCTAGGGAGTCTGGTGTGATAATGGCAGATTTGTGGGCAATTGTGAAAGTGGCAAGTTTCAAGTATTTTTATCATGGAGTTAGATAATTTGCTCATATTGTAATTATAAGCTTGTTGAGAAAATCAGAAGTATCATACCTATACTGTCCAGAAAGGATGTGTTTTTTGGCACACACCTGGTAACCAGACCTTCCTTTCCACATTAGATTACTATAAAATCTAAATTTGTTTATTAGTACTGACAACTAAATGCCTTAAGTGTCTTGGGGGAAACAATTTGGGATTTGACTATATATTAGATAAACTACCTATAGAAGATTCTCCCTTTCATTGTCTATCCACCACCCACCTGCTTAATATTTCAATCAAAAGAAAACTCTACCAAGATAGCTTTTCCAGTCTCTTCTTAATGAAAACCACCTTTTCAGCAGCTGGGTCTTAAATTCAGTCTGGTCAGCATGGGGTACAAAAGTTCCTCCTAACTTTTTAGTGGTAATTAGGATCCTAAAGGTTGTAACATCTCTGTCTACCTTGTATGACTCTAATAAGACTGCTCTGATGAAGACAAAACGTGGCTTCAAAACTTTCAACTTGAAAACCTTATCCATGAGGCTGTTTGTAGCAGGAGTGGTATGTGACTGAATGATGATAATCGGTGTTACTTCTCCATTTTATTTTATATTTGTAGGCATAATTGCAAAGCTCTAAATTTAGAGGTTAAACTTGGACATGGAAATTTGTTTTTTTTTAAGTATAAGTTCTTTTGGAAAAAAGTACAAAATTGTTAACAGGACTTCGTGTTCTCAGGCAGGGTAAGTGGGGCAGATACAGAGAACTTTATTTTTCTACATTGTACATTTCAGTCTTCAGATTTTTATACTGAGCATTATTACTTTGTAACTGGAAGAATAAAAAGGCAAACATTTTAAAAAGCACTTAAGACACGTTCAGTGGATCTATTTTTATTAAATATGAATACTATAGATCACTGCTAACCAAACTGCATGTATGTTTTGAAGGCAGTCTGACATTCCTGAAATAAATGATTGCAGTGTGGTTACAAAATTTTATTTGCTGGTCAGTCTGTGCCTAGAATGAAATATTCCAAAATAATAAACGCTTGTAATAAAGTGGTAGTATTACATACTTTTCCTCCAGTGTTCCCAATTATATATGTCACTACTAATTTCACAAGAAAAAATTTAAATAGTACCTTGTGGGAGAAAAATCCCTATTAAGAGTATTAAATACGTGAAAGTAAACTTTAATAACAAAGTAGTGAGTCCTATAGAGAAAATTTTATAAAAATTTGTTGAAAGACACCATGAACTGACTAGAATATACCATATTTCTAAATTGATATTACTTTCCAAATATGTAAAGTCAATATAAATCACAAGATCTCAGTGAAATCTTAATGGAACTTAAAAACTTTATTTAAGTTTATGTGGAAGACTAATTCTCAAGAATAAGCAAGAATTTTTTTTTTAAATGGAAGTATTCTTCCTTTTGAAAGTGATTTATTAATATACTCAAGTAAAAAATAGAAGTAAACTAATAAAGAATAAAAAGAATTATAGGTACATAAGCAGAAACAGTCATGAGCTGCCTAACGAGGATACATTCCAAGAAATGTATCATTAGGCAGTTTTGTCTTGTGTGAACATTATAGAGTACTTACACAAACCTAGATGGCATAGCCTACTATATAACTAGGCTATAAAATTAATGAACTATTTGGCTATACATTTTTTAAAGTTAAATTCCTACTTCAAGTTATAAAAATATAAAGATAAATCATTAAAGTACTGAGAAAATATATAAGGATTATTTACAAACTAGGAAAAATTTCTCCATGATGACAGGAAGATTGGTGATTTGGAATTGGAAAAGAAAAACCATATAAAAAGACAAAAGGGAGAAACTCCAAAATTTCCACAAAACATTTAAAAAAGTGAATATACAAAAAGCTACATACAATTTAATTGTTTAGCAGAGCCAAATATAAGCAAATGGCTAAAAATAAGATATGCTAATGGAACACTAACAAGTGAAATAGTTGAAACCATGAAATACTGTTTTGCACCTAACGAATTGACAAACTGAAAAGATTGTAGTTTGCATTGTTTGTGGAAGGCAATTTGATGTCGAAAATGTGTATTTTCTTACCTAGCAATTCAAATTCCATATATCCAGAAGATAACCTATGGAAATACTTTTGCAAATGTGTAAAAAAAATCAATGTACAGTTGATGCAGCATTATTTGCCATAAAAGATTATAATTCATTCATACTACATAAGAGCATAAGGCCAATAAAAGAATGACCTTTCTACTGATGTGCAAAGTTGTCCACCATACTGTATGAGAGGTGAAAATAGGTGTAAAAAATGAAGGTAATAATAGAACTTAACAGGTTTATCTTAAAAACAGTCTCAAGAGTATTCAAGTAAGTTGCCACGGTGACCTAAAACTAGTAGGGCTTCAAACCTGGGCAGTGTGACTCCAGGACACACGCTTTTAGGAGCTAGATAGAGGATTGGAAAGATAAACTAAACCATTAATAATGGCTACCCTTAAACTGTCAATAATAATATGTGAGCATTATTTTGTCATTTAGAAAACAGGAGATGTTTTGGTATTATTTAGACCAAATTTCAATGAAAAGAAACAAATCACCTTTTAAGAAGTATTGGCCACTAGAGGGCATCAGATATTTTCCAACTTCCAAGCTAAAGGTTGTATTTGCAAACTCCCTTCTCCATTAAAAGCATTAGTGGTTAGTTTAAATCACTGCTTTTCCAATAGATCTACATGTAGAAATTGCCATTGGTAATGGAGGATTTTAATTAAGTATGCCATAGTTATCATACACAAAACATCAATTATTTTTGTTAATAAAAGTAATATTCATTTAGAGGAAAAAGCTAAAAGCACAAAGAAAGACCATTAAAATCACATATAATCTCTCCAGCAAAGATAGCCACTATTAATATTTTAGTGGATGGGGGATGTTTAAGAGAGGGAGCTCTTAATTTGTATACTTCCATACTGTTATGATATGAATACATTCATTTTATGGTCACACAGTTTGAAAATGTGGAACATTTTATTATGTCATTAATTTTTTTTCTAAAACATTTTTAAGTTTCATGATATTCAAATGTATGCACCTTAGGTATTAAACTACAGATCTCTTATTAATATCTTTTGAGTAATATATCCAAATACATACCACCTTTGCTGAGGGTGGGATCAGGGGAGTATTTCTTTCAACACCAGAAATGGACAAATTAATCTTGTAATAGAACTGCCAACTTTTTAAAACCATGCAATAGACAATTATAGACGATAAGTTTTTTAGAGTCAAATTGATAAGGAAAACTATAAAATTCAACAGAAACCAGCCAGTGCGATTGACTGTTTCACTAAATTCAATGGAAAAAATGTTTTTGCATCTTATAGGTCATCCATCAAACATTTCTTGTAAAGAAGTGAAATAAAATTTACTGAAATAAAATTTAATGAAAGTGTATTTAAAATTTTCGAACTTTGTCTAAAGGGACTGGAACATGAAAAGTACAAAATTCACTTTTATCATCTAAGTTATGACTACGTAAAAACTATTTGTCAATATTGCCCAGTAATAAGACAGACCATGCTTAAGATCTGATATTGATAGCTAATAAGATCCTTTGGTAAATAATTCTGAAAATACCATTTGTTTGATACTGTGAAATACGGAAAGGAATATACCAAGGATTTGAATAGAAATTTGGCATGCAGATTTAGAGTAAAATTTAGAAGAGCCAATCCAAAATGTTTTAATGGAAAACTATTAAAAATTATTTATCCTTTAAACATTTTTAAATGTATAAAATATATCAATACACTCTCACTAGGAGTTATCTGTTTCCTCCATAACCTACATCCATAATTATTATATCAATCTTCAAATTTGGTTTCTGTGCAGTGAATGAAAATATATTTTTGAAGTAATGTGCCACCAGAGTCATTTCCTCAGATATGTTGTCTTCACTATATCTAGCACAGTTGATATGTACAATTTATTCAAATTATGTAATCGGCAACATAACAAGCATAAACAGGCTTGGTACCAAAGCAGACTCTTGTCAATCATACACTGCACTGGGGCCACCATGGGCATCCCTGAGAAGAATGCAGCTGTTGATGCTCAATGTGCTCTGGGAACCCACCGGTGAGCATGTTTTGGAGAGGGATCAGAGGCCACTGAGGGCCAGAGTCTGCTCTCTAACTGGCCGTCTCCCAGGCTGGCATTGCTGGGAGGGAGTGAGAAGTGAGAGCTACACACTCCCAACTCTTCCCTTTCCTTTCACATAGTGCTCTCAGGGCCGGGACCTTCAAGGACTCAAGGGTCCTAGAGAAATGCTAGACCAGAAATCAGGAGACCTAGACTTTGTTCCTAACTATGTGGCCTTAGGAAATCAAAACCTTTCTGGATCTTGACTTTTTTCATAAAATGATGTTGAAGTAGATAACATAGCCTATGGATATTTTGGGATTTTTGTTTGTTTTTTACAGAATTTGAAGTGCTATCTAAATTTTCTTAACTATCACAAATCTTTTGCCCACAATATTATAAAAAGTTTGAATCAAACCCACATAAAATTGTTCATAAAGCCCTGTGGGGCTACTATACAGTTCATCTTTACCTTGTCATGGACATATCAGATAGTATCTTTTAGTTGGCAGTATCTTTTACGTTTCCTTTCACATTAATTATTCTACTTTGTGTTCTGTTGTGTCTATGAACATATAAAATGTCCCTTGTCAGCAGATCAAAAGACTGGTGGAGGCTGACTGAGGACTGTGATTTTCCAACAGGTTACAAATCATTGGCATTCTCTCTTATTGTATTCTCAGGGTCATTCAACTGTTCCCTAGAAATGTTCTCACTGATGGCAGTTCTAGGACTACATTAGAGAAAGGAAAAATGTCCCACTTAGCAACATTAAAAGAGCACAGAGCCGGTAGCCAACATTCCACTTGGAATAGTGTATGACAGCTGACCTTAATACATGACCTAGACACATCTTCTTTTCAAGTGCAAGATAACTAATTTTCTTTATTAGTTTGTCCTGATTCCATAAAACTGCTCTGGGCAAAAACTCCAGAAACGAGGAAACCGAAGATAAATTAAGAAGAAACACACTGTGATGGGAATATATGTGGCAATGGCTTGACAAGAGCGTAGCCAGAGCTGCTGCAATTATTACAAAGATTACCGAGAATCTATTACGTGTTGAACATTTGATGTAAAGATGCTCCGCCTTTGTGAAATCTTGACACCTGCTTAGGGAGAGGAGGTAAACACAAAAGACAGGTGAGGGTACTATTTTAAGGAGGGAGAAGTCAGGTTGAACAAAGACAGTTTAGGAAAGATTAGGATTACATAGAGAAGGGGGTGAGACCATAAACAGAGTCAAAGAGAAAGGAAAACCTGGCAAAAGTCTTATTTCATATCACAAAGAGCTAATTTTATTAATATTTAAGAACTCCAAATTAGCACAACATAAAAGGAAAATGGGCAAAGCGTATGGACACAGTTCTCAAATGGTTTTTAAACTTAAGATGCTCAACTGAACAAATAACAACAGAATTAAACCGTGAAGTAATTTTCTTCTCAGGGAAAGATCAAAAAGTTGGATAAGAGTATTGGTGAGGATTTAGGGCGAGATAAGCACTCTCATCCACTGCAAGTGTAAGCTGCTACACTTATGAAGGTATTTTAATAATCTCTCTCAAGCTTTTTACTCAACACCTCCCCTTCTACAAGTTTAAAGATGTATTTACACATATGCAAAATGATATATACACGTACTGCTTGTAATTATTACTCATCATATCAAAAAGATGGGATCAATTTAAACAGCCATCAATTGAAGACTTTAAATAAGTTAGAGTGTATCACTTTGATATGGTTTTGAAAATAAGGTTGTTTCAGGTAGATAGGTGTATAAATGACAAATAACAGATGCACAGATATAGGAGAGGATTTTCTAAATTAAAAGAACTGTATAAAACTTTTTTAAAAAAAATATACATGTGCATGCAAGCGTTAAGTATGGTAGTAGAGAGCCAGCTATGAAACTAAAAATCTGGGAAAGTCACTGATTTCACCCCAGACCAACTTAGTTATAATCTGAGGAGGGTTTTAGAAACTGATTTCTAAAATCTCTATATTTCTCCAAGTTTTTTCAAATAATTAGGCTTGTTTTTAAGTTGGTTCCTATTGAGTCAAGTCACCCCATTCCATATTTGTGCAAGTTAACTTTTTAAGCCATGTGCACTTTCCCCTTACCACACGCACTCACTCACCCTTTTTCTCTTGACACTGCCTTTTGGGGAGAAACCAGACCAGCTGTCTTGCAGAACATAGGATGTGAACTTACTGAATGCGTACATGTCCTTCCTGCCCAGTTTCCTTTCTAAAAATTCATTTGGTATTTACTGAACAATATGCCAGAGTTAGGAACTGGGGATAAAGGTGCATAAACCAGGTTCAAACTCATAAAGGGGATATATTAAGCATGTTAAACAATTACATTACGACAGGTATTATTAAAAGACCTGTACTGGCAACATCGAGTGCCCAGACTCACCCCTAAGTTAGTTCATGAGGGGCAGGGGTGTGAATCAGGGAAAATGACTCAAAGGAGTGTTTGGACTTACACTGGCAGGGCAAATATGCACTGGGCAGGTAAACAAGGAGGGTTGCTCTCTTGTTGAGGAAATTACATGTTCACAAAGATATGAAACCCTGGCACCTACCAAGCACGCAGAGGTGTTCCTGGAGGTGTGGAGAAAATAAACCATAGAGAAATAGAATGGACTGTGAGAGACCTTTCATATCAGGTTAAGATGACCTGGTTTTTAATATGATCATGTTCACATTTTAAGACAACCAATCCACTTAGATTGGGGACAATGACACAGAAAGACAAATCAAGATCATGATGACTTCTAGTACTTTGTTCGGGAATGACATCAGGCTTTACTTCTGTAATTTCCTGTATCTTCTCCCACCTCATTTTCCATTAGAATTAAATTTTTCACAGCTCAGCAGGGAAAACAAGAAGCAAACTGATCAAGGCCCTAGTCCTTGGTTAACTAAAGTGAAACTTTTCTTGGTTTTTCATTAACTCCTCAAATTCTTTTTCTGTAGTTACCTTAGGACGACTTTTTTTCTATAGTTATCAGTTTTAAAAAAATCATTTAAGTTACAAAACGACAAATCACGTTTCATTTATATACTTCAGAAATATCAACACAAAAACTGAGCTAAGTTCCTAAGATTGCTTTCCCGATCTTTTCAGTTGCCTTTATTGCATTTAGAAATTACATTTGATTATGACTTAGAACTAAACCACTTTTATTTAATAACAAATTACTTTATATTTACTTTTGTTTCAGTTTCATCGGCTTTACCATTTGGTATTTATTTAATCTTTCAGAAATATGATCTGGCCTTTAGAGCTGCAAGATTAAAATATAGTTTAAATGAAGGCATGAAATTTTATTCAGTAGCTTCACTTAGCATCTTTTATTGTAATCTTGGTTCTTTGAAAATCTGTGTATTAAAATCAGCATCCCAGCTACCAGGGACAAATGCAAAAACTTTTCATTACATCTCCTGTGATACAGGTATTTTTATGCCCATTTTAAGCACTAGGAAACTGAAGCATCTAGTAATGTGTGGTGTTCAAACACGTCTGACCCCAAGGGCCTATGCTTTGCTCCTTTTAACCTCTAAGTAGAAAATTTCTCAACTGGGGGCGATTTTGCCCCTCACTCCAGTGGACATTTGGCAATGTTTAGTCGTGTTTTTGGTTTTCACATCTGGTGGGGGGTGGGAGGAGTGCTCCTGGCACCTCGTAGAGGCTATGGGATGCTACTAAAATACCTACAAAGCACAGGACAGTACCCTAACAACAAAGAATTATCTGGCCCAAAACGACAGAAGTGGCAAGACTGAGAAACTATAGTATAAAGAAAGTATTTCTCAAATTGTCTTCTTACAAAATCACTACCAGCCTATCCAGGTTTTTCCTGAAATCAATGTTTAGAGTCAATGAAAAAAGCTGTAAACCATAACCAGATGTGCATATATTTAATACATATATGCATGCACATTTTTGATGCAGCTAAAAAAACTCTGAGTTTATATTGTAAAATACTATGAAATGATCACAGAACTTTAGAAGTTTCAACCCCAAATAGTATATTACAAACTATCATATAAATGCACAGGAGAGTAGGGATATATATTCATATATATGTATGTTTGACATGTTTTCATTGACATGATTGTTTTTTTCGGATTTTTATTCTGTTTAATAAAGTATGCAGGGGAGGAGGAGGAAACCTTGACTCAGAAAAGCAGGAAGAATAGTGCACTGAAGCTTTATAAAGTAGGCATTAAAAAAAAAAAAAAGGTACAATGAAGAATGAAGCCACACCATGAGGCAGAAAACTACTTTCTTGATTTTATTTTAAAAGTACACAAGGTCACAAAACTAGAGCAAGTTCTTGGTTTTTTAACCATATTTTGTTCGTACAAATTTCAAAATCTGCACCATTGGATATTTAAGCCAGAAACTAAATATAAAAATCATTTTTTTTTGAAACTGACACCATCAATTCTCTACTTGCATATGTGAAGTGTCAAAATATTATTTTCTCAGTAGTACAAGTGCATTTATTACAAAAATTCACAGTTAGGGATGAGAATAAGTGAACTGTGGTCTTCTTAACACTTGTGTCATTAAATAAGTTAGCTGAAAACACAAAGTTCTTCCTTGATTGAAACTTTTGGTGTCCAGGACCAAAACCAAATCCAACTGATATCACCACACTCTTATATTATCAGATAGGATATTTTGTAAAACTTGGTTTTAATGGTAAGAAGCCAGATGCAGCAAATCTTTGCTAGTGTTTACTATCCATAAAATAAAAATATTTGCTGGTGTTACTATCCATGAGATAAACTATTTGCTGGTGTTACTAAACAGAACTGCAATTAACAAATTTATGTATTATTCTTTCCGGCTTCTATAATATTTATAAGTAGGATTTACACACAGTTATGGACCATATTTTAGTTGTCAAAATAGGCAAATGAGTAAAAAAATCCAACTGTATATTGCCTTTACTCCAAGAATACCCAAAGGCATCTGAAATAGTAAAACTTGCCCAGAACATTTACACTTCTAAACACAGAAATATTACAAAGATATATATACATATATATAATCTATAATGTCACAAGCCACTAAAAAGTTAAAATGATGCCAACATTTTCTATAAATTACTCCTTACATGACACATCAAAGCATTAACTACATAATATGGACTTTTCTGTTTACACTGGAATAAGGCATCTGAAAGCCCTAAACACTGTGGAGATGAAGAGATTAGAAAAATTTTTAAACATTCACATCTCGAATTTACATGCTGCACGCACACAAAAAGATAGACTGGTTATTTTAAGAAGCCATACATTACAAAATCTGATATCCAATTTCATGCAATGAGTTCTTTTTATATTCAATCAAAATGTTTACTTGCCCCTTCACTTGCTCCAAATTTCTGGAACTCAATCTTGAAAATTATCTTTTTAATGAAAATTAGATATTAATTCATACCAATAACCAAATTGTTTCTTGAATTAACCTCCTCCTGAAACACACTCAGACCATGTTTCCATTGTAACAATTCCATGGCAGATAGCCCGAATTTAAAAGAAGTCATCTACCTGGAGTAACTGGTCAGTGTAGCAATAAGATTTTTTTTTTAGGGGGACGGAGGGCCTTCTAACAGGGAATATTAGTAAGAGTGTCAATAAGAAAAAGAGCACCTATAAAATACATATCAAAGCACAGACCTATATTCTGTATGGTATCACTTCTTTAAGAGTTTTCCTGTGTAACTCTCAGCAAGACGGTGGCGAATCTCTTCTGTGAAGAAATGGTTTTGCCTCGAAGATGCAGTGCCGTCCTGCTCTGATATTATTTAGCTCTAATGGAAATGCTTAAATAACAATTTCTTGTTGAACTGCTTCATGACTACCAATAATAACTCTAGAACAAATATTTGATCTCTGGTTGAACTGAAACGATCAGTGGGGATGCTTTGGAAAGTCATCAGAACTATCTGTCTTTTGGATTAATTGAAATTTACAATAAGAGTAGCTGGAGACATGGCCTACAAATGAATTCTGTCCCTTAAACTTCATTACTCCTAATAGGTCTCTTCAGGTTATACAACTGATTTTTTATGAGCTCGTTTCTCAGATTGTAGGTGATATGGACCTAGACTGAAAGAGCTTCTGGAAGAGATTCTGATTTACTTATAGCTAATCCTAGACTAACTACAAAATCTAAGAGAAGGTAAGTCTTACATGTTCATTTTGTGTAGCAATTCCTAATTACATTGATAGCATAATCTTCATTACATGAAAACGGGGAACAGAAAGGACCAAAATTTTATTAACGTTTATGCTGTTATTATTCTTGTAATATCTTATAAATAAATTTTATTCATATAAATAAACCAGACATCTGGCATTCAAAAATAGTTACTGTTATAAAATCAGAAACGCAGTTGAAGAGTGTTGGGGATGTTGAAATTTTAAAATCTGTATGAATAGCACAATCAGTTAACTTACATCTATAAAGAACAGAAAAGAGGAGGCAAGATTGAAAGTGTGAGGATAGAAAGGTGTGTCACAGTGATGCATTTTGAGGAACAGTACCTTCACCTCTAAGCACCTTTCAGGTGATAGCTAGCTCATAGGCACCAGAAATTCATAATAAAAATTAAATTATCCAAAAGGCACAGAAGAAAAAGGTTAACACAAGTATAAAAGCAATATTATGTAAGGTTAAAAATCTATTTAAAAAATGCTTCCAAATAATGTAAACTATATGCTAATCCATTACACAGACATTCAGCTTAAATTTACCATTAAAAAGTGTACACAATACTTTTCCTAATCATAAATTCACGGCAATATTAATTTATAATGTAGCATGTACCACCAAAGCACACAAAGAGATTAACAGAAACCAACTCCCTACTAAAATCTAGGGAAAAGGTTTTAGAGCTAGTGAAATAATTTATTGCAGGCCTTATTTACTATAAACTGTCAGCTCATCCTACTATATCTACACTCCCTCACAATCTTAAGGGAAATACAATAAATTCATTTTCTTCTACTAAAACAGTATTTAACACATTTGGCAGTTAAGAGTATTCCTTTTACTCTTTTTCCTTTTCTTTCTTTTTTTTTTTTTTTTTTAAAGAATAAAGCACTTTCACAAAACTAAGACTCAAAATTTTCCAAGCTCAACTTGATTTTCTGCAACTACACAAAGACATGTTGGCCATACAATAGCAACTGTACATCCTCCCAAGTCTGAAATACAGAATTGATGGAGGACACCTACTAGCTTAAAATGTATTTCATCATTCTGAATCTATGAAGAAACATCCTCCAGTAACTACATTCAAGAAGGCAAATTTAGAATTACATGTTTCTAGAACGTATACCATGCAACGCCATCCAAAAACAATAAAACACTGAACCAGAAAATTTTAATTTGGAACCGATAGTTAGGGAATTCAATCTGTATCTGTCAAATAAGAAGCAAGCTCTAATTTTTTCTTATTAGAAAAAAGTATCACCTAAAGTAGAGAGCCAGTATGTAGTTGGGAACTACAAAATATTCCATGCTTGATGCAGCTGGTCAGTGTTCTGGAGACCGCCACGGGCCTCCAGGTATCAGATTACTCATGATCCAGAACCCATCCTCACTTCTGCCCAACTAGTATCACTGCTCTATGTGCTGACAGCAACTTTCCTAAATGAATCCGCAGATGCTCCTTTATTTTAGCATATAAAAGAGCTTACTATGTCCCTGTTGCCTGTAGTGGTCTATCAATTAAATACTTAAATCATTCATAGACGAGGTTTATGAATGACTTGAAGGGAAAACTAGTAATTTCTAGAACACTGTAGTGTTTTCTATGTTATTAGAGCTATTCTAGACCCATTTAGAGTTTTCCAAGAAGCTATAAAAACAAGAGCAAACATAAATTATGTAAGTATTTTTGCCATGAATGCTCCTTTATCAATTTGGGGGGGACTACTGAGTCATAAATTAATTGCAAAAGGCATCCTAAAAATAATGGCAGCTATTATAAAGTACCACTTCCAGATAATTCAAGTATCAACTTGGTGTGCAGGTTAAGTTCACCCATTTCTTCACCTATGATTTCATATTCAAAGTGCTACATGTTGCTTAAGCAATGACATTTAAAAACCTATAAAATCAACTTCTTAAAGGAAATCTGTTTTTAGGTGGTGAACTTGTCTTTAGTTACCTTAATGCCTTTACTATTTTAATATCACGAAAGCAAACTTTTGGAAGCACAGCTCTTAACAGGTTCTGGTTAACTTCTTTTGGATCTATTTTGAGGCTGGTAGCAAAATTTGGAACACAACAGGTTTTCACATTTTAAGAAGGGAAACGTGGAGCACACAGATGAGAAGCATGGAGGCTCTACGCTATACTATAGACCCGTCCTTGCTCTGTGCAGGAATCATCACGGGCACCGCTCCCATCCTACTAAGATTAGGGGCAGCTACCTTAGCAGGTGGGAGAGTCGGACTCTGAGGAGCGTGTTCGAAGTCTTCGCTTGGCACCTGGTTATACTGAGTCTTGGAATACCCTTCCATGTTGGAAGGAGACATGGACCCCAGGGACGAGTGATTGCTGCCAATGTAGCTTCTGGCAGTGGACGTCCGGCTCTTCGGAGGAGGCACGTCTTCCCTAGAAAGCAAAGATCCCAACACAAGTTCAAAGAACAAGTTTCTAGAAATTCACAGTTATATAACCTATGAATCATGGGTGGGGGTGAGGGAAAGATACTCTATTTAAGCATTAAGGATATAAAAGTGTGTATGTGACACAAAAATGACAAGTACAATAAAACACAAGGTCATGAACTTGTGTATCTGTCCCCAATTTTTTATTTATAGATTATCTTCATATATAATGAAAGTTTTTACAAAAATTATGATTCTATGTTGTCTTACAAGCAACAAACTTCAAATATTTTTATATTCTAGTATCACCAATCGAGATAATCTAATTACAGTCAAATGACACTTAGAGTTGATAAAGCACTAACAGCTATAGACATATTTCTACCCACCCCAAAAAAAATCCTTCTTGTTATGAAAGTTACTTATCTAAGACCTTAGCTGAAAATAGCAGATTTAAGTCTGCAAAAACTAGGAATTTAGGCATGATAATTTTTGTGCCCAAAGACTGACAATATATATATGAGTTACCTCTGGTACATTTTAAAAATACAAGTGCCCAGACTCCACCCGCTATCTACCCAATGTCAATTTCTGGGTGTTATTTAAATCATTCATTATTATTTTTAAAAATTCTATAATCCCATATGCCGATATACACTTCTAGTTACGATCTAAACTAGATAGATCGTAACTAGAATATTCTAAAAAATAAAATCATATTACCAATAGTTCTATGAACTGTGTCATTTGATGCAATCAGGTTTTTTCTTTTAAACCCCAACATCTGGCCCAGTTTTTGAAAATTTCATGCTTGCACTTTATTGGGAGAAGGCACAGCCTTGAGATAAGACATTTTGCAGTGGTTCTTAAAATAGGGTCCAAAATTGGAGGGGGGTTGGGGAGAGGGCATGTCAGAGGTTCAGTTGGATCTGCACACTTGAAATTGAAAGCAAAAGCTTTCAAATGTGTTGAGGGGAAGAGCTATAGCTTTTATTCAATATTCACAGGGATAAATGCTTTGGACGGTTAAGAGAACTAATGCTTTAGAGACAAACATATCCATCAGTCAACTCTTGTGTCACTTAATTACCTGATATCATGATGAACTTCCTTTTCATACTTCTTTTCTCTGCGCTTTTTATGACAGCAGAAGACGATGAGACCAATGAGCACTAGAGCAAGCAAAATTCCTATAATTGCTCCTGCAGTTGTCGCAGCTTTATTTGAAGCTAGAATAAAATGTTCATAAGAAAATTCTTTTTAAAAAAAAAAAAAGAATAAATAGTAGAAAAAAAACTATATTTACTCATGTTAATGGTAAAGATATACACTGACAGACTGATTTCATTGCATGTAATAATGACACATTAGCTCTTTTTGATCCAGGGGGGAAATCCACGAAAAAAACTTTCCTCTGAACTGTACAATCTATTTCAAGCGGAAAAGTGATAAAACCAGATTAAAAGATTTTAATATTTCCAGCTATTTTGGTTGGTATGTAAGAATATTCTAAATAGCTTGTGCTTATAATGGCTAAATATGGTTTAACAGTTGATTTGATAACTCTTACCTTCTTAATGTCACTATAATAATGAAGGTTTTATTAATAAAATGTAATTTTTCCTTTTCCTGACTTAGGAAAGCTAACAAGCAAACCACATTAGCATCCACTTGCTCTCCATACGCTCTTGCTGACTGAACCAAAGGGGGCTGTATAAAGGGAAACAAATGTTATCAGAACAGAAAAGATACTTACGAGGAACAACATCCAGGCGCAGGAGGCACTGATCAGAGCCCACTCTGTTGGTGACTGTACAGCTGTATGTCCCAGAGTACTCAGTAGTGGCATTTTTTACAGACATAACAGATGAAGTCATTTCTATGAAAAGAAACACAGGGAGAGCAAAACCCATTTTTGCAGGATTGTATTGCTAAGTGTTTAGTAAAGCAAAATCTACTAAGTTTGACAATCCAGGCAGAAGTGAGATAGGCTGAAACTAGGTGCAGAACATACTGCCAGGGAGACACACGCACCTGTCTCCAGAATGCAAACAACTGTGCCAACAGTTCACTTATATCAAGGCGAAAATAACCATGACCTCCTTGGCCAGGCACAGGGAGTCTCAGCTGAAGCACAGCTACACTGATTATAAAAAATATTCCATGCCACGAAGGTTCTGGTGCAGTAGGAAGATTTGCAAAACCTATCTCACCGCCCCCAGATGGATGAAACAAACAAAAGAAAGTCCGAAGTGGTCATATAGTTTATTAGTTTGAAAAAACGAAACAGAGGTGGAGAGAAATCCTACTTAAGACCAAGGGTGGCAGGAGGGTAGAGCATGGTAATCAGTTTAAACAGCAGGTCAACTATAACAAAGTGAACATTGGATTTAACCAATTTGTAACTTTCTAGTTAGTGCCACAGAGATGCTTGCTTTAACAGGCACACCGTGGGTAAATTACCCTATCTTAAACAGGAACTAGGCAAAATTCTGAAGATCCAACTCTTGTTTTAACTTAGCCACTAATTTATAATCATGAACATTTGCCATTAGTATTACCATCAATTAAAAAATCTATACCGAAGAAATCAATTATATCCAACACTGTGAAATTGTTATAAAAATATCTCTATATCACATGATACCAAGTTGTCATTATAAAACACTAATTCCCATGAAATCCTGATGGCTCTGTATAGAAAAGGAAAGGTACTTAGGGATTTAAAAATAAATTAAACGCATACACAGATTTAAGTACAAATCAGTGGCACATGGTATAATTATATAATCAGCGGTACCTGATATCAATGGTGTGGGCAGTTTCTTTGAGTTGGACAATTTTTGCCATTCATATTGCAATGGAAGTGAACCTTCTTTCGGTTCACACTTTAATTTAAAGTCATTTCCAATTTCTTCTGATCCATCAACATAACATCTTGTACCTGAAGGCTTAACTGTGAAAAGAAAATAAATTATAACTTTATATGAAAGAATGGAATTCATGTTTACCATGACTAAACACAAAGCATGTTGCACAACCACTGACTCGTTATGGCATGATCCTGGGTTCAGAACTGACAAGACTGAAAGACTGTAACATGCTGTCAACACATTTTCCTCAGCTTATTCCAACACAAAACAGCCAAAAATGAGCTCGGACAAGCAGCCATTGCATAGGGAGGTCTGGCGGCATGGCAGGCACAGCTGTGTGCTCCTCTATTCCATGGGGCATCCCTCAAAAAAAAGCAAGTGTGAAGTGGATCACACCACTTCAGACTCAAGGAAGCTTCCCCTCCATTCCTAACCTATTCCTCTACTTTATGTGTGACATGTAGCCCTCTTGGAGTGTGTGACATGTCACTTCCCTCTGAATGCCGTTCGCATGCCAATCGGGGAGGGTTTATAACAAACAATGCTGGTAACAGGGACAATTCACTTAGTACGGCAAAGACCAATTAATATTCCATATTTACATTAACCTGAGAGCAGTGTTACAAAGAGGTGTATTTGGGGCGATCTATATTCCAGGTCTCTCTGGGTGACTGTTTAGAGCAGCTATTAACCCCATTACCTGCAACTCACCCCAACACTAGATTAGTATCTTGGCATTTCATACTTTGGTTGAATTTTATTAAGGCATAATATACACAGAATAACATGAACACATTTTAATAGTATGGGTTGATTGCGTTCAACAAGTGTGTACAAGTACGTACGTACACGTATGTACACGTACATACACACACACACACACAAACACACACCTTGTTAACTAAGCACCACTCCAATCCATTCCCAAGCAAGTTCTTTTGTGTTGGTTGCAACTGATCTTACTCTACAGCCCTTGGCCCCAGAAGCCACTGTTCAGATTTTATCATTACAGATTACTTCTGCTTCTTCTGGAGCCATATAAATGGAATAATACAGTATGTTTTGTCTTACTTCTTTTATTCATTGTAAGGCTCTTGAAATTGATCCTTGTTTTATATATTCCAAAAGTTTATTCTTTATTGCTCAGTTGTATTCCACTGACAGACTATAACATACATTTGCTTATCCATTCATCTATCAAGGAACATGGATTTCCAGTTTGGGGGCCACCGTTAAAGCCTAATTAGCTAAGCTGCCCAGGAGCAGGCCCGTGGTCTGTCCACATCAGACTGACTGACCAGTGAGGAAGGCACTGTGGGAGCTGTGGAATGTCACGGGAAGAGAGAGGAGGAACTCTGAAGGATTCTAGAAGAGTCTAATAGTGGAGATCAGTTCTGAATCTGATGCTGTTTCTGAGGCAGGATTAGGAGAAGCCGCGATTACACTGGCAATGAGGGCCACTTAGCAACCGAGTACCCCAGTAAAAAATGGGTAGCACAAAGCAGGTCTGGGGGCAACACTGAGGAGACAGCAGAGGTCCACAGTTTACTGCTGCTCCACGACCTTGGGAGATACAACGCTCCCTATAAACTCTGTGACCGGCTGTAGCTGCGTGTGTCCTCCCAGCCTGATAGGACTGGGACTGCTTTTTCCTTTATAGTCTGAGCTGGTTTTCACTCTTTTGGTCCTGGGTGGGCTTTTATTCTTTTACTACTATGAATAAGTGTGAGTGGGCTTTACAGTTTTACACTATTATGAACAACACTGCTTGGACAGTCACATTAATATTGCTGTTTTCCTTTTTCTTGGCACATGCTGGGTTATCTACAGTATGTGAATGTTTAACTCTAAAAGAAACTGTCAAACTATTTTCCAAAATTTAGTCAACAAGATCTATCATATCCAGTGGGGCATCTTTAACTAAGGCTGTCAATCATGATCTCACGTCTTCATACACTTCTTGAGAGTTCTTAAATCTGATGGTGTTTCTCCCCTTCATGTGTTACTACTAGTACTTTTTCATAAGGACTGACAGATGCATTTAACTGCATTGTTGATTTTCATAAGCAAATCTGTTTCTTTTTCAGATTGATCAGTTGCTCTGGAGACTACATCGACTGGACGTTTAAATCAGTTTTGCAAATTATTCCATTCTGTGAATAATTTGTGTTCCACAAAATAAGCCTTGTTCTCCATTTCCTCAAGGTACCAATAAATCCTTTATTTCATAAACTAGCAGTGAGCTATGAAAGCAATGCTTTGTACATCAAACATCTACTGATAATACAGCATTCTAACTCTAACTCTCATTTTTTTTCTACTGAAAATGAGCCTTTCCCATGTAACAGTCATATCCAACAAATGGGCAGTTACTTAAAGTGGCTGCTCAAGAAATTCAAGGCCCCACTGAGTCTGAGATCTCAACATACTCTATCCACCACCGAACGATATTTTACCAATACTGGTTTTAAAATGTCGCCTTAGAGTGGCTCACCTACTTCCCATTAAGAGAAAGTACAAGTCTTTTACATGCCAACTCCAACCATTATACTACAGGGAAGATTAACTCTTCATCCATGGCACTTGGCTGGATCAAAAGAAAAAAAAAATCCATAAAGGGACACAGATAAAGTGTTAACTCCTAATGTTTCTTTGATCTGGGGTTCCATAATACCTAGCCATTGTCCTCAGAACATTTGCCTCTATAATCATTAGCATAGCTAACTAATAGTTCTTCTCAGGTTAGAATACATGAGCGTCAACTTGTACTTAGCCACATGTATTGCATCATCACCCCTCCATGCTAGCGGCCTACCTCAGCCTATAAGAAACACACCCTAAACCCCCTTACGGGGAAAGGGTACACTTGTATCATCATGTCATTCATTCAGGAATGCTTATTTTACATGGTTCAAAATACCCTGACTCCAGGTGAAATCCATGCCTAGATGCTAAAAATCAATGGGCAAAGTTTGAAGAGAAAACAAGATTATCTGCATAGTCTCAAAGCGGCTCCCTGAGATGTACTTTTTTTATTTACAAAAGGAAAAATCGTAAGTGGAAAAACCTATCAGATAAAACTTAAACGAGTAATCAGAATTAACAATGGGACATGACATCACATGCTCCTTGACATGAATGGAAGGGACTAAGGAGACGTAAATAAAACCTGGATCTTAGACTTGGTCCTAGCACAAACTGACATTAGTGAAAACACAATGAAATTCAAACGAGGCCTCTAGTTTAGTTAATAGTATTGTCCCAACGTTAATTTCTTGGTTTTGATCATTGAACTGTGATTTTGTAAAACGTTAATATTAGGAGAAATCAGATGATGGGTACACTCTCGGGAATTTTCTATCTCTAGTATTTTTGCAACTTTTCTATAAAACGAAAATTATTTCAGAATAAAAAGGGGGGGGGGGAAGGTCCTGCCCGTGCATGGCTTCTAAATCCCAGTGTTGCCGGAGCCACCGCACGTGTTGCCGCTCTGTTCTGGTGGCGCAGGTGCAGTTTCAGTGCACTGCGCATGTCCAGGAAACCGTTACCTGTGCATGCTCCACTCTTCAAAACAACCCAGCCTGTTTACACCCGCAGGTCTCAATTCCAGGCCTTTTTGGAGGTGCGGGGAAGGGCTCTGGAGATATGTGGCCACCATACTAACCCTCAATTCATCCCCTTTGTTATTGTCACCCCCTTTTGGCTTGCTGAGCTGCATCCATGTGCACATTTGGTGCATGTGAAAGAGCAGGCGGGCTCTGGCAATGAAGCACACGATGGCAACGTCACCCCTCGCACCGGGGCAGGTAACGGTGCTCCTCGTTCGCGTCCACGTGGCACTCAGGGCCCAGCTGACGAGCGCTCAGTTACTCCGTGAAGAGCACAGTGCTGTCTCCTCCAAATTTCCCCGACACAAATCGAAGTTTAGGCAGAGCCTCTAATAGCTCCACCGGACTACTGCACAGTCTGGTCCCTAGAAGCCATTGCATTTTGTCTGTCCTCCAGATTGTCCAAACAGAATTTTCAGGAAAAGTTGACAGACAAGCTTCTGTCCAACTCTCACTTCCAAGAAAAAATTCTAGTGGTTTCTCCCACAGCATGACTCACCTGAAAAGACGGAAGAAATTCTCCTGCAGCTGTGAGACAGCCTTGCAGGATCAGAGTATTAGTCACCCCCACTTCGCTTTGGGATAACTTCCTCCTTTTTCCTCTTGCCCTTCTTTTAACCCCTCTCTCTCTCCCTGGTTTAAATTGAGTTTGCTTGACCATGGTGATCCCCACGGAGCTAAAAAAAGATGTTATTGTGTCAATGCTTCTGACCAATGCATCCTGAGGAATTTGATATGGGGCTTGTGACTTTTAATGTAAAAGGGCCAGTCTTCCTGCCCAATAGTCATGGCTACTGCTGTCTGTAAGCTTGGCCATACTATGCACCAACACTGCTATACAACCTGGATTCCTTCCGGGATATGTGCTGCCTTGTGCTGTAATGACCCCTTCAGCGGAAACCTGCCAATTCAACCCAGAACCTGGTCCTACAGAATCACTCTCACATACATACACGCGCACACACACACGCGCGCGTACACACACACACACACACACACACAGTTTGTCCTCGCCTCTTCTGAAAATACAGGCCAGTCACATCCCTCCCAGTGTACCTGCCCCCATTGAACAGAGATTTCACAATTAAAAATTCTGAAATTCTGATAAACTGATATATTCTGCCTGGTACATCATGAACCAGTTAAAATTCCAGAAACATCTTCTCTCAGTGCTTTCCAAGCAGTGTTCAAAGAAGATTTAGTGTCAGGGTTATAATCCCAGGTATGCCTGGGTCGGAATGAGGGTTTAGACAAGTTATTAAACTTTTACCTACTTTCATGTTTATAAAAAAGAAAAGGCAACTCCATGTTTACTGAAAGTAGACACGGAAAACTAGAATTTCTGATGTTACTGGTTCTCTGTTACTGGTTTTCTTGGTTCTCTGTTCAGATTCACTTGCTTTCATACCACAGGGCGTATTTTGAACGAGGGCCTTTTTCTAGGCCCCATCGTGTGCCTGCTCAATGCTGCTGCCAGTGGAAGAATGCCTTTCCGACCAAGACTGCCTCTAGGATTGCCACTGCAAAATACAAAAATCTGCTTTCTTCTTCCTGCTGATACTCATTTATAAGAAAAGAGTGATATTCAAAATGAGTCTGGAACCCAACACACTTAACCCTAAATTAGTTTTCTAAAACGAAAGGAATGAGGTAGAAGTTGATGTGGGGGAGATCAGCTATGGTAGGGTAGGCAATTCTAGCAATCAGCATTTCCTATGTAAAGTGGCTCTCTAAGTCTCCCCCAAAACCTAACAACTTAAGTCACAAAATGGGAACTTGCTGTTATAAAATAGTGATAGATAGCTGTTTACCTATATGGCAGCCATTGTACTTTTGCGTAAAGTCTACCAAAGTAAGATTTAAGAAGTATATTTATGAGCAATAACCTTTCAGAATTTCTCAATTTAAAGAGGTTTAGAGTGCTTGTGCATGATCACAAACTCTACAGAAAAAGAATAAATGTTGTAGTCTTTGACAGTTTAACTGTTCTAGAGAGAGCTACAAGACACGCTGGTGACCATGTGGCTAATCCCCCACTCTAAGGATGAAAAACAGGGATGCTCATGGAGGCTGAACAACTATGATGTCTAACGGCCTCATCCCAATTCAACATTCCTTCAACCATATTCTGTCTCTTCCATTCTAAGTACTCTGATTGCTCATCATACAAACCTCATTTATTCTTTGGGTAGTTTGAAAAAGTTTAAAGCACACATAACAATTTTGAACTGAATGAGATCAAACAGAGATTTAAGGATAATTATATCTTATCATATTTCAAAAACGCAGGCTGAAACCCATGAAATGAAGAGGTTCTATTTAATTCTCAGGACGAATCTAAAGACAACGTGGAAAAACAAACAAAACAACCCTGCATCCTCTAACTCCTGGCTGAGGGTTCTTCCTCCATATTACAGAACTTCATTTACTTTCAAACTCTTTTATGAACTGCTCAAAAAAGTCATTTATTTCTTCTATCTAAAAAAAGTATGCTAGCTTTCTGTTTTATGCTCTTTGAGGACATACATGAGAATTACTTCAAATGTTTAAAATTATTACTCTGTAAAACTAAGTGTTGTCTCACATAAATACTTCTGCTATCATACTGTGCCCACTCACCCTGTTAATAAGTAACATTATGACAAATAACTTACCAAGAACTGTCAGCTGAATCTTCTTATTTCCAACACCAGGGGCTTTTTTCACTTTGCACTGATATGTGCCAATATCTGACAACTGTAAATTTGTTACATTTATTGATGCGTCACCAGATTTGAGATCACTACTTGTAAAATGTACTCGTCCTTTCAGATCTTGATAGTAGTTATCGTAAATTTTGTCTCCAGAATATAAAATAATCTAAAAGAAAACCAAAATAAAACAGAGAAAAAACAAAATACACACAAAAAAACAAGCAAACTCTGTCTCATTAAAGGAGCTCTGGACACAGCATGCCACTGTGGGATCCTAAAAACAGTAGGAACACAGGATTATGAGAAAACCTCTAATTATTCAAAGTACACATTAAGAAAACAGGAGGAAGTCAATATGATCCTTGAGTATGGTCACACACTCTAACAAAAAAACAAAAAAGACATTTTTTTTTTTGTCTTAACACTAAGTGGGAGGGGTAATATTTTATATTTGAGGGTTCTAGACTCTAATAAATAAAATCATAAAATAAATCTCTTACGATATGTGTGCCCAGGTTAACAGGACCTTTCTGTAAGAGCAAAGAAAGACCCCTTCCTAATTCCACTGAGTTTTCTGAGCCACTGCTATGGGCTTTAATGGAAATAACCAGAGGCTAAATTTAGAGGGAAAATAAATTCTGTGTTAAATATGACTTAGAATTATAATCGTCAGCTCTAACTATAACTAAAATTAATTTAACACACAATAATTTTTCACATTTGCTAAGAAATGTGAAAATCCTTCATTCTGGTCATCTGAGACCCACGGGTCAAGAAGCAGAGGTGCCAGACTCCAATAATAATCAGAAAACATCCTGTGAATAATTTTTATCTGAGATGTTAATTATGAAGAGTACAATCAGAATAAATATCATCTGTAGGAATTTCTCAAGGGCAGGGACTTGAGTTCTTTTCTATTTCATCGTCTTCCCTACCATGCTAACCCCACTCTTAATTCACTAAATAGCTTTTATTTATATATTAAGTGTCTGCTTCTAGGAAGTACTCCAGAGCAGTTTGCTAAGTCAATAAAAGAATCAAGTCGAAGGGTCCACAGCTGACTTACTCTGTAAACACAGCTATTACATCATTTGCTCCACCTTCTCGCCACACCCACTGTCCAACTACCACACTGAGAAGTCCTCGAAGGAGGCTGTCATATTTTTCTTTGTATTTAACTTTGGACTGCCCCATAAAGTTCCATCTATTTTTCAATTCCTCTTTTTGCTACACTTTAGTAGTCTTTTGAGGAGGGCCTGACAAAGATGTGGCTCCACCGTTAGTTGTTTTGTAAACTATCTTAGTATTTTCCCACAAAGACATAGTTATAAACAGTAGTTAAGAAATGGGGAACAAACATTTACAAGGCAATTTTGATTCCTCTTTGCCACCAGGCAGGATCTACATTTAATATTTAGCCTGAGGAAAGAGGTGGCTCTCACAGATCAACTTTTGCAGTCACTCAGCTAACATGCAAACCAGATCCCTCTGAGTTGGCACAGTATACTTTTATTAACATTTCTATATGGCTTGTAGATGTACAAAATACTTACACATACAGTATTCCAGTGAATTCTCATCATAATTCTGAGAGGTAGGTTTGTTACCATTTTACACCTCAGGAAACAGGCTTATGGAACATGGGAGGCAGTACAGGATAGTGCAAAGGAAAATAAGGTACAAAATGGGGGCGGGAGGGAAGTGGGGGTCAGAGAGACCTGGGTTCAAACCCCAGCTGTATCTCTTACTAGATGTGTGACCCTGGGCATGTTCCTTCAAATCTCTGGGCCTTCATTTTCTTCTCTTCATGTGTATAATAATAATCCTCAGTTTAGAGTGTTGTTTATATAATTATATAAGTATATATAATTAAAGTATATGAAATACCACAGAGCACATAGTAAGTGCATAATACATAGTCAATGCTTGCTGACTAAAGAGATCACACAGGGAATGAGGATGGAAATACCTTGGGCTCAGCCCTCCCTGCTCCCTCTGCCTGCTAGAATAAAAATATTAAAATAAAGGCTCATCTAATATATAATGTAGCTAAATTCTATGTAAGCATCTTCTTCTGCACCAGTCTCTCCCTAACCCTCCTATTTATTTTCCTGTGGTGTGATCTTACTGTGTTATCAGTTAGAGACTAGGATTTTAACCCACAAATGGGCACTTAAACCCAGTCCCTGGTTGCTCGCTGTCTCACAAGTCCAGCAGGCAGCAAGGCTACGCCTCTCACTCAGGACAGAGCTCCTTCCATGAGGGGACACACAACGCTATAGGGCACACTGTGCTTCTTGGTCTCTAGAAGCTCCCTGTCATGGATCCTCACTCATGAGTCTTAAGCCAGAAGCATCTAAGACTGGTGGTCTCCACTCATTCATCTTAAGCATGGGAACAGAGTCCTAGACTTGAAAGGGAGATGGCACTGCACTTGGCAAGGGTGTGAGGGGTATGCAGGACCTCTGTTCAGGGTGCTGGCACTTCAGGGAAACAGAAAGGGGAAAGTAGAGCAAAGCGGGGAGAAAGGAAAACGGTATCTGGGCTGAGTGGACAGAATGAGTCAGGCTCAATTCATTTTGCTTACGGAAACAGAAGGAACTGCCAGCAGCAGAACCAGGGGCAGAGATATGTCCTTGGGGGGAGGTGGCCTTAGTCATTCACGACTTGGGAAAGCACCTTAATTATTTCCTTTACAAACTTCTTTTACTGCCTGGACTTGCCAAAAGTAGTAATGACCTAAGTGCACCGATTCAGCTATTAAATGGCTGAATAACTCCTTATTTTATATGGACTATAAGTAAAAATAAAATTTCTCATCCAAATACATATACAGTTGACCCTCAACATGGGGTACAGGAGTGCCTTCCCCTACAGTCAAAAATCTGCATATAACTGACTCCCAAAAAGTTAACTAAGAGTGTTGACCAGAAGTCTTATTGATGACATAAACAGTTGATCAACACAACTTTTGTATGTTATATGTATTACATACTATATCCTTAAAATAAAGGCAAAATAAAATGTTATTATGAAAATCATAAGGAAAAAACATTTATAGCTTTAATAAAAAAAACCCCACATATAATGGACCCGCGTATTTCAAACCCAGGTTGTTCAAGGGTCAACTGTATTACCACATCCCTCTAAATATTTGGACTTATTTTTTGCTCTCTGGTCTAATATAATTTATTAATATTGATTTTATTTTTAATTAAATGCCAGATGAAACTAATATGCAACATTCTAAATTAAGTGAAATATTCTGTACCCTTAAAAGGCAAAGGGTGAGATACACACACACACCACACACACACACACACACACACACACACACACACATTTGGAGATGAGATTGGGCAATTTTCCTCCTTTGTGCTACTTTTGGTTTTCCAGGTTTTCTATATTATATTAGGCTCTTATTTCTTTGTAATTAGAAAATTTTCTATAACGATATTTTGATATTTAATTTTTTTGACTTAAGATTAAATACTTTATAAATTGCTATTTTGCTATGAAGACTGTTTTGCTTCTTAAGAAATTCATTATACAGGATATTTAGCTTGAAGAAATAAGGAAAACAGACTCGAATAATACGTAACCATGTTACACTATATTACACTTGATAACCCTTTTATGGGTAATGGGATCCTTGTGGTAAAGTTAAAAATTCAATTCTATCAAATTCTCACAGTCTAGTTTACTTGCCATCCCTTACCACACATCATACACATTTCTGCCAAGCTACTATGTCTGCTTCACTCCTTTTGACCCGCACACACTTCCCAATGCAAATTTTCACAAGGTTAACAGGTTCCCATGCCCCCCACACCTATGTGATCAGTGCAGTGATGGGCACCTATGACTAGTTCCACAAGACATCTGCTGAGTGAGCAAGCACTTAGCAAACTTACCACTTGGTCCACCTTCTGATTATCAGCCGGTGATAGCAGCCACTCGATGTCCAGTGGTCCCTGGTCTTCGGAACTAAGAGTGAATTTGCATGGCAAATAGGCAGTTTCCCCTTTGGCCTTTTCAATCATCTGGTCAGGAGTAGTAATACTCAAACTTCTGGTGAAATCTGGAAAAAGAAACATACACATGGACTATGCATCTGGACACTCGGCACTCCCAGCCCACTCAGAAGAGCAAGGATGCACGGGATGAGATTTGGGACCAGAGTAACAAGAATTCAAACTCAATGGTGCAGTTTTTAGTTTATGCCTTTGTAAAAATGAAATGAGAGTATTAATCTCTCTCTTATTCAATACGACTTCCTTTAAAAGCACGGTGAACTTCCCACCGTGTTTCTGTTTGTAGAGGCTGTTTTATATGCACATAGATGTTCAAAACTAAATTTAGCTACTAGTGTCTGAAAGGTCAGTTGTGCCATACTAATTCAAGGCTACATTAATTCATGCTTGCCTTGGTGCCACAAACACACTGGGAATTCCTTGTCACTGGGGCACATGCTGATGAATTTTGACATGTTTTCTGCCAAGACTTCAATTCTAAATTTTTATTAAACTTGATTCCATAATTTTTATTGACTGCTTAAAAATATTTCTAAACTAAGAGTTCTCATCACAAGCAAAAAAATTGTTTTTTCTTTTTCTTTTTTTTTGTGTGTCTATGAGCTGACGGGTTATATTTCTAAGCAGTAAATTTATGACAATTCAAAAAGAGAAAACTGTCAATTTATATTTTAAATTTACCAAATAGTTGACATCAATATTATCTTTAAAAAATTTCCTTCATCCCACTTCATTTCACTTCTGAAAAAGTCAGTCATATTATATTATATTATAAAATTTCCTTCATCCCACTTCATTTCACTTCTGAAAAAGTCAGTCATATTATTTTTTAAAAGACATCTTAAAATTCCATAACTTATTCTAAAATTTATATAAAACTTCCACTTAGATCAACATTAAAAGACAGAATTAATGCTGAATGGTAATATTTGAAAAATATGTAAAAGCCAAAATAAGATGTCCTGAGCCCCAAACAAAAATTCTAAGAAACTCTTCTGATTGAGTTTGTTAAAGAGATGGCTTAAACCCATTGAAATACTGTAAGGATTAAAAAAGTGTCTTCCTTGCTGCTAATTGCTTACAACAAAACTATTCTCTTTCCTATGCATAAAAAGTAGAAAGTTATTGAGCAAAGTGGCACAATTTCTTGATCTACATAAAAGAAGAAAGCTATATCAAATCACACACAAAAGCAGGTCTGATAAGACTGAAGTTTAAACAAGCCAACTTGATATACAATGCAAATTTAGTCTATAAATGAACTATCACACAAAGCCTAATTTTATTTTACTATTTACATTCTAAAAGTCTGCATAGCACTAGTTTGTCAATCTCTGCTTTTTTTATGAGGACTCGACATTTTCTTACGTATAAATTCAAATATCTAATGTATGTAGAACCAACGTTTCAACTAAACAGTAAACACCAGAAGCTCTACCATTCAGACCTCTACATCTCTCAGCACGGACTTTCAGGGCTGGATAATGACCTGGAAGAGGCCTGAAGCACTAAGATTATGGTACATGGGTCCTGGCTCTCTTTCCTTCTCTTCCCCTGGTCCCACCAGAAAAATAAACACATTAGAGAAAAATTTAGAGTAAGTAAATTCAAGTCCCAATTCTCCATGACTACACTTTGATGCTACTTTTCAAATAATAAATTCCAACAGAACAGACCAAAATGAAGAATTGTTAGCCATCCCATGATCCTTTCCATTAGCCCTACAAGAAGCTAATACTATCACTTGTAAAAATGTTAAAATTAAAGCCAATAGATTAAATATAAGAGAAAAGCCAAATTACATTCAAGACCACTTATATTCCAGCACCATTTCTAAGCTTTTAGCTACATTTAAGTGCACTCCTCAAAGAGCAAATGAAAAATGAACACAAACTCTCTGCTCCCTTAAATCAGAGGCTGGTGCTGTGTGAACTTCAAGGCTAGGCTTCAAGAGGTCTTGCTGCCCCCACTCCTGCCCTCTTGGACCCCTGCTACCTGCCACCAAATGAACAAACCACGTAGGAGAGAACTGAGGTGTTCGACCAACAGCCGCAGCCAGCTGAGAACCCCCAGCCCTGTCCTGGAGCACCCAGGACTTCCCATCCCAGGCTAGCCTAAACCGCAACCCACACGATGAGGAACTAACGTGATTTTTGTTTTAAACCTCTAGAGTTTGGGTTGGTGAGATACACAGAAAGACTGATGATACACCAACCAAACCCACTGATTCAACCCTAATTAACATTGCCCAAAAAAGTCCATACTACTCCAATCTGCATTTCATGTCCACATTTCTATTTGAAATTATATGATTTGATAGTTGTGTATAATATCAAGTGTCTCCTCTGAATATTCAACTCTCCAAATACATACTTTTGATTATTTCTAATAAGCTCAGTTCCATTCCTACCTCATTCACCAAAGCATTCTTCTACCTCTCTAGCCTACCATGATTTTTCTCTCCCATGAATGCTCACAGTATTTTACTTTTTGCCATCTGTATCACCTGCTTGGCCTTAGCATATGCTATCTTAGAAGTTTTTTTTTTTTCCTTTATAAACTTTATTGTGAAGCTAAGGTAGGCTCCACAGTTTTTTCATATCTTCTAGATGGTGATGAGCTTATCTTCTTCCCATACTACTTTCTATTTTTAAGTGAATTTTTTAAATGCATGTCCTGATTTAGCATGAAATCACTAGCTCCATTAGGGATGGAGAAATTGTGGGTACCTCTACCTCCTGTTGTAGCTCCTTAGCAGAAAAGAATGGGCGATAGATTATTAGTTTGATCAAGTTTAGAAATGCTGAGAGTATTAATCCACCAGAATCTGTTCCTGCTGCTTGAAGATCTCCTTTCTATAGCTACTACAATTTGTCGTCTGCATCTGTCTGGATATTAATACTTTATGAATTAAAATAAAAACAATCTGAGTGTGCTCCAGAATGAAAATTTCATTCCAAAACAAATCAAGACATAGCCCAAAATATGGAGGTAGGAATATATGAGAATGAAAATTTGCTATATTAAACTTATTGATTACTGTGCTTTTTGGGTTTTTATTTTGTAAAAAAAAAAAAAAAAAAAAAAGTTAAACAATACCAGACATCTAAATGTGTCTAAATTCAAGTCCTAATCTTGCTCTCAGTACTTCTGGGACAGTCAGAATAAAATCCAACTTAGTTTTCATGACAGGATCTTTCATGCTTTCTTCATACATAAAAATTACTTTATCTTAAAAAGAGTACCATAGAAAAGTTCCATATGTATAAAAATAATTTAGAAAGATATACCAAACTGTTAACGGCAGTTAGTTTTTGAAAATTTAGATTTTAAGAAACGTGACTGCCTATTTTTACTTTATATTGAGATTTTCTTAATGTGTGTACTGCTAAAGAAATTTTAAATAGACTATTAAATGGCTTTCAGTATTTTTTCCAAAGAATGTTTAAAACATTTAACTGTTCTTCATCGTGTAGTACTAGAGATGAATTAAAACCTCAAGATCATAAGAAACAGTTATTGGGTTCCCTAGCAACAATGAAGGAGCCTCTTTGCACAAAGGCAATTTTTCAAGTGTTGATGTATGCAACAGTCACATACTGTAGAAGACAAAAAGCAGACTCTTGGTCCCATGCAGTGTCTCTAGGGATTCTTTCCTAATACTGCCAATTCTATTTACGGAGCAAAGTGAGTGATAATTTACTTTAAATGACTTGCAGGTTCAAACATAGTCTGAAAACTCAATCAAATAAAAAAAAAATTTTTCGTAATTTTATTCAAACATATCCAGAGTGTGATGAAATATGTAGCAGATTATCAACAAGTAGTTGCAGGGTCCATTTATTAAGTGCTCAGTACTAGATTATGTAAACAAGCTGAATCATGCCCCATTTTGGCAGTGACTGAAAAAACATCCTCCAGTTTTCTGCTTGCCTTTTTTAAATCTCCAAATTCCAAATCAGTTGGATCTATAGAGTGTCTCCTCTGCCCAGTCTGACTTCTGACTGAGCATCATAGTGACAGAGTTCATCAGGCTTTTTTAGTCACTGAGGTTGTCAATCTCCTACTGAGGTCTTCAACTTCTTTCTACCCTGAGAATAGAGAACTGAAGATAATGGAAGGCGCTAGTTCCCAAGACGAGCAACATTTGCAACTGATAACCTGCCTTGATTTCTTTTTTTTTTTTTCAAGATTAAGCTACATGTTAACCTAGATGGTCTGCGGCTATTTTTTTTTTCCTTCTTGCAATCTTAAAATCATACCAAGCTGTGAAGTGCTTATGAAACTTTGTAGTTGATTAAAAAGAGAAAGAAGTAAATGTGTGAGAACTTTTAATGCTCTTTTGAGTGAGGAAGGCCTTAGAGAAAAATCGAGAAGAAACACAAAAACTATAAAGGGAAAGAAAAATTTCACTATATTAAATATTTTAGGTTAGGAAAATCATCAGTTATTAGCATTCAAAAAACAGTTGCTGAATGAATGAAGGGAGGTTTTCTATTATTTTATCACTGAGGAAAGAAAAGGAATGCTTTGAAACATGTTCCCCATGTATTTACCTATTCCAGCAAGATACAAAATGTGAAGTCTGACCAGTGATGGCATACACACAGGGATTTTAAAGATCATGTCTGTGTGTGGAATTCAAGCAGTGACAAGTGAGATCTTTCCTACCCTGTAGCCCCAGTATTTCGCATTTCATTTTGAAGCCCCAAACCATGCTTCCTGATGGTCATTAGTTTCCCCTAGCAGAGTGAAATTTCAGGTACTCAGCTAGAGATAAAAAATACACACCTCGTAGGCACAAGGACCTTCATATAAGAGAAGGGAAACAGAATCTGGCAGAGATGAGAGATGGTCTATTTCAAAATAGTGAAGAAAAGTTAAGGTGTAATATGGCTAAACGTAGGTGAAAATAAAGGAAGACCTTTATCTAAAAGTTAAAGATGGAACTATAGCACTGAAAGTGTCCTGGTCTGGGACCAACTACACAAGGAAACCAAAGATTAGAGGAAACACAAAGGAATAAAGAGCAGTCCCTATTTGTAGAGCACTTGTGTTCCTGCATGCTTTCCCCGTCTGAAATGTCCACCTTTTCTCTTGCTCCACTTTCTCCCACTGTGGGTGCCTGCAGCAGCCATTTATCAAAACTTCTCTTACCTTTAACCTCCTCTCTAAAGTTTTCCCTGATCGCCACAGGCAGTGTTAACTGCTTCCTCCTCTCTGTTACACAACACTCTGCTGGACTTAGTTGTAGTTATTTACTTGCCGTACCCTTAAGCACATAGTTTCACTCACTGAACAGGTTCTCAGGGCTTCACAACTGGAGGGTATGTCATGTCCCCAGCCCTACTGAATAAACACCTTCCCCCTCCCTTCAACATGCACCTGTGGTTGGAGACAACTGCTAAACTGCAAGTGGGGGTGAGAGCTCGGAGGAGAGGGAAGGCGAAGGAGCTATTTGAAAGAGGAGCAGTGATGGGAGAGAGGGCCACCAGGAGACCCTGTATCCGGGGACACAAAGGGGTGGGACAATGGAGCCCAGAGAGGAGATACAGCTCAGAGGGGAGCTGAGGAAGCCTGTCATATGCTGATGGAAGCCAAGACTGATGTTTATCACTTTAATATCCACATTACAAGAAATGTTAACAAATCTGCTAAGAAACTAACATGTACTTTACGTACACAACATACGTTATGTGAATGTGAGAGAAATATGCCATTAAGAAAAACTTTTATTTGTGAATATCCTAAAATCACAACTATGAAGAAAAGTTGCTTGTCTCTTTCAGCTATTTCTAGGATAACAGGAAGCAGAAAAATAATACACACTGATGGGTGGTTTCTCAAAATATCTGGAGTCATTCCAAAGACGTTAACGAAAAAAGGAAAAAAATTAGAAATAAAAATAAAATGTTTAATTCCAAAATTCTTGCATATTTCTTTGGTTTCTTAGAAAGCACTAAGCTGTAATGACCTTAATGTTGGTTGACATAAACAATATTTGATATTGAGGTTTTTGAGAAATGTCAAAGAATGTCTTAGGATTACTATTATAAGTAGGGAAAACACATTGGATTGGATTGAGTTCAGATCACAGAATTCAGGAACCTGACATAAAAACACAATAGTCAAAAATGATCAACTAGAGCAATGTTAAGAAGTAAAATGGACAAGTCAGGAACTAGTATGTTTAAGGGATTAATTTGGACAAATATAATTTAGTTGTGTGTTTGATAAATAGTACAAATGTCTGGGTTCGCAAGCAAATCCCTGTGATATTCTAAACCACATGCAAAAATGCACCCTCATGTAATCTGGATCGTGCCCCCTCCCCGCTCACCAGAGGCTAACTCCAACCTGTGCAGCAACTTCCTCCTCACTAGGAAGTTGCTTGGGATTAGCAATATTTAAAAGTCACCTAAATGTATTTCTAGAAAGTAAAAAGAAAAACACTTTAAATATGTTAATACTAGTTAACTACTCCAAGTAGGCTTTTTTTTTTTTTTAGTTTTTACAAATGTCTTTATTTTAATGAAGCTGGTACAGCAATGTCCATTTAAAACCCATATCCCAGGCCCAAAAGTGCAAATAAAAGCAAAAAGAACAGTGTTCTGTTGTACGCACTTTTGCATGCACAATTTTATGAACTGCTAATGAAAACAGAACTTTTCTGGGATCTTCTGAAATTTTTTCTTTAGTCTTAAAATGTTTTCTCTTAGGTGAAACCATTTTTGGGCTTAGTCTTTACTCTCACCATATCTGCCATCTTGACTATCTGTCATATTCCTCTTCCTTTGGTCCAGACACTCAGATTTTGAAAGTAGCTTCAAGTTAAGGAAAGGTCAATTTTTCCACAGTTCAGCTCTCTGAAAAACATCCATCTGTCACTGAAAGTCATCGTCCCAGAGAGAAGCCATCACACACCAGAACTTTAGGGCTGGTTAGAAAGTCATTACAAAGACCTGCATCAGTCCGTCTTACCACAAGCTTGAAAATGCCCAGTGCCGAAACAGGTGGTCTTGCTGTACATGTATATAACATTTAAAAATGAGAGAGCAATAAGAAGGGGCCTGCAGTTTGATCATCAAAAATCATCAGCACAATGAAAATAAACAATAATGAACAATGGGCACTAGAATTCAAATTACCAGATGTTTTAATGAGATAGGGTGCCATTTCCATTTTGAACAGCACAGTACAAAAGAACTATTTGTTCCTGATAAACTTTAATCACATCTTTCTCCATTCCCAATTCTTTGGGAGTGTAGTTATCAGCAATTCTCTGACCTTCAAAGAGAAACTTGAATAAACTCACTGAAACACTCCCTGTCTTTGACAGTGTAATTCTCTAAGTTTCTTGAGATGTACTGCCATTTTCACGAGAAGTGACTCCCACTGCTATCCTGTCCAATGACTGAGTTTAATGTATTCTCGTTCCTTCTTATTCTCTAAGTACTCAGTTGAAGGTTTTGCCTCCTGGTCACACATGGTGATGGTGGCTTCACTCTAACTAGGCTTTTAATAATGCTGGAGGACTGAAGAAAACATAGGAAGGTAGAAATTATACTCTTCGCTGTCTAAGAGTTTTGAGTGTTTACTCCCATGTGTGATACTCAGTTCTGTATGTTAATATGTACTATTAGAGCTATTAATACAATCAGATAAGTTAATAACAATGAGAAATAACATTAAGTATACTTATCTGCTTTTCAATGCATTTTTTAAATACAAATGCCCAGCTCCCCACTCTCTGAGAAATGAAAAAGCAGGCACTCAGGAAACAGACTGAGATGGAAACCATCATTTTAATAGTAACTAAAAGTGACTACTTATTATGTGCCAGGTACTTTTCAAAATACTTTACACATATTAATTCTTTCAATTCTCCTAACAATTCTGAGGGAGGTACGACTATTATCCCCACTGTAAAATGAAGGAACAGAGACAGCGGCATCTAAGCTACCAAGGGGAGCAAGATAGAAACCTAGGCAGCCTGGCTCCCAGGCCGCACTCCTCTAGTAAGTAAGCAGTCTATCAGTAAACACCCCTGGACATAGAGATTTTGTTTTAACAACTTATAAACACAGTGTGTTATAGACCCCATTCTAATTACTGTGGTGAGGTGGGTTTGGGATTTATACTATTCCTCTCCTTTAGTCATGTTCTAAGGGGACATTTAAGGTAGCACATAGTTCAGGAGTTTGGGTGAAATAAATACTAGAGGAGGAATCTGTTGTCAGGATTTTCACAAGAAAAGCTTGATCATTTTGGACATGTTGCTTCTCTAGGGCTCAACTTAAATTAAGGATGTTGAACTGAATTATCTATTTCGGATCTAAATATGTTCTGATTTTAGAACATCAATCAATCGACCAACACAAAGCCTTCCCCGAACATCCATCTCCTCTGCTCCCCCCACAACTCAAAGGCAGAAGCAGCAGTTCTGCCAGTTCACTTCACAAGGGCAGACATTTCTGGAAAATAGTAGCATACTGAATTATGGAAGCGGCTCTGCCCATTAATACTGTGAGCGCTAAACACAGATCTGGGTTCAAATTCAAACTGAGCTTTCTAAATGCTTGGCCACAGGCAAGTTTCTAGCCTTTTTAAGTCTTAAATGTTTTTGTCTGCAAAATAGGAATTAATAAGTAACAATGCCTACTTCGCTGTAGGGATTAAATAAAATAATGCATGTAAAGCATTAGAACAATTCCAACACAAGCTGGTATGAACCTTTCAAATAAACAGTATCTGGTATGACAATTCACCATCTTCTTATAAACCTGTCAATTCTACTAGCATATAAACTACTATAGTGTTTGAGAGGTATCTTTTAATCTTTATCCCTCTCACTTTGCAGTGCCTTCCATATAGTAAGAATTCAAAATCTGTTATGTAAATAAACGACACTGAAATGTATCTACTAAGTTTGACGATCAGAACATTATTGGTGTCCCAGGCCTAATCTGATCTAGTTAAGGCTTTGTGCGGGGCTTGCAATGGGATACATCTGACTACAGAGGTTGAGGTATGTGAGTAGAGACAGCTGTGACTGACTAGTGTGTTTTGAGGAACCTGGCTCTTAAGGACAAGAGTGTGATAGGTGTGAAAGAAAATTTGTTTTGAAATGAGAAATGTATAGCATGTTTAAGTCAAAAGAAAAGAGAATAGAAAGGTTAAAAATATACAGAGTAGAACACTTAGAGACTGAAGGATCAAGACCCCAGAAAAGAATGATACCTAGAATACTGGAGACCAGACACTTTTAAATAAAAACGGAGGGAATGACATAGGATTAATACAATTATGAATAACTGTGGAGGATGTGGAGCCACTGGACTCTCACAGTCTGTTGGTGGGAGTGTCAACTGGTATAACTCTGGAAAACTGTTTACCAGTATCAACCATTACTACACTTAGAGCCAATGGGGCCCCAGAAATCCCATTCATGTAGGCGCATGTGCAACGAAACCCACACATGAGAATGTCATAGCAGCATTTTTCGCAACACAAAAAAAATGAAACGAGCATCCACCAAAAGTAAAATGGGTAAGTCAACTGTGGTACAAGTGACAACAGAATACCATAGCAATGCAAATGAATAAACTAGAGCAACACAACATGAATGATCTCACCAACAGGATAGTAGGTGAAGTGAGACCAAATACATACACGGTGTAACTTCATTCGTATAAAGCATTAACACTAATCTATATTGTTAGTAATCAGAAGAGAGTGAAGTGACTGGAGAGGGCATGAGGGCACTTCTGAAATGTGGGTTACGTTCTGTTCCTTGATCTGGGTGATAATTACATACATATGTCTCCTTTGTGATAATGCTTGTCTGCACACTTACGAATAATGCTCTTAACTGCCTACTTCTCTATGTATGAATGCCATACTTCAAATAAAAGGTTTATTTAAAAATAAATTTTAAGGGGTAGCTTCATAGTGTAGTGGTTAGCACATCTGCCTTACATGCAGAAGGTCCAGGGTTCACGCCAGGTGCGCAAGGCCCTGGGCACGCACTGCCTTCAGAGATCCAGTTCTTAAGGGAAAACGGTAACATCCATAGGTCAGGGGTGGAAGTGGCGGGGTGGGAATTAAAGTGAGGGGAAAAAATAAATTTTAAAAGAGCTGAATGAGTTAGAGACAAAAGTTATTTTTCCTTTGTCTTTGTAAAAATGAAATGTTCTGATGCTTTATATAGAGGTACTTAGAAAAAATTTAGCCAAATTACAAACACCAGTCTCCACCATTTACACAGCTGTAACTTGGCACTTCCTCTCCAGCTGTGCACCACAGTCCACGAGCAGGAGCAAAGAAGCTGACCTGTAGGACTGATCCACATCAGGGATGGGAGATGAGGTCTGACCATGGGACTCGGGGTTGGTAGAGAGAGTCTGGTTTTAAAGTAATCAGAAGACTAGCAGCAAGAGAAAGCAAGGTAAGAACTCAGAGATCTCACTGAAGCAAGAAGGTGATATAAGCTCAAGAAAGCTGAGAGACAATGACGATAGAGTTCAAGATTTCAGAGGAAGTATAAGGAGAGGATTGCCTAAGTAAAATGGATAGAAAATCACTGTATTTGAAGGCAAGAAACTGTGGTGTAAGGATGTTAGAAAAGTAAACTGTAAAAACTAAATCCTAAGATACTAAGAGAATGCTAGGATGGAGCATTGGGGAGGAGATAGGAGTATGAGGTGTTGGGGTTCAGAACCAGTCACCCCAATATATGCCTCTGTGCTATGCAGATCATTTTGAGCTAAAAGCAACAGAGACCCTATGGATTCAAGAAAAACTTCTGCTTCCCCTTTTACTTACCTACGAGAAGAATTTGAATTAGGGGCCTTGCCCATAATAAGGTGTACTGCAGGGCAAACAACTAATTACTGAACATCTACTCTTCTTATCCTGCAAGGAACTTCTGAGCCCCAACGCACCTTTCCTCATCCGTAGCTCAGAATGCCATATATACATTTTAACTTTCTGTCCCTGAGACTCATGTATGTGGGATCTCCGACTCTCACATATATGTGGGGCGCCCATGCTTACATATGTATTAAATTTGGGGTTTTTTTTCTGGTTAATCTATCTCATGTAGATTTAATTATTAGATCGACTCAAAGTTTCTTCCTCCCAACAATGTCAAGGCATTTCTCGGTCAACGTGGAGAAGCAACCACAAGTTTGGTATAAGCAAGAGTGTCAAGAGCTAAAGGGCTGCGACACACGGTGGAGGGGAAACTGGTCTAGAGAAGCCAGTGGGGCCCCAAGAGAATAATCAGAAAACCGTATGTTTTTACGTCGCATAGCATATCTGCTCTGATCCCTGCCCTGCTCTGCGATCATAGCTGAGGATAAGTGCCTGACTTCTTTCTCCAGACTGAAGCTTGCTGACGGTATCAGATTGGTGTCTTCCTCCTACCTCCCAAAGCACTTATTTCAATACTTCGCCTATATATTTACCCCTAAACTTCATCCAACGAGACTGTGGTTCTGTATAAGAAATAGTTAATATACAATTTATAAGTCAGGACCAGGGAAAACAGAAATTATAATTGAAAGCCAGACAAAGGGAGTTAGTTAAGAAGAATGTGAACATGCAAACAGATTTCCTGTATTTGTTTAATTAGATTGGGACTAACCCCTTCCCCATTTCCCTCACAGACGCACAGACACATTCATCTCAGGAAAGCATTCAAATTTCAATTCCGATCAAAATTAAATCTCGGCCTTTCTTCAGTCTATGGAGTATATTACCTTCCCCATGTTCTCTAATATGTTGATGCTGATTTCAAAATTCTATGCCAAAACAAATGCAAATGGGTATTTTGCATTATGGGTAAAGCAGACTGTTGCCATGGTGAATATTTTCATCATCTTCATAGAATAATCTGTATTGCTCCATTTTAAGAAATCCGCCTTTGCCTCTTTGCTCATAAAAAACTCGGGCTCTCTTCCTTTAATTAGCACAAGACAGGAACAGTGACTGAGTACTTGGTGTTCAAAAAAAAAAAAGAAAAAAAACTCAGGTAAAAACTGTCTTATAAAGATGACATCACAGAAAATAAAAAATGGCAAAATAAATAACATTATCTATTTATGGAAAATCTCAAAGTTAATAAAGAAAAGGTTAATTATAATAAGAAATTCATCTCTGTTATAAGCGTGTCTAACTCGATTGCCTCAATCTTGGCATTAATTTCTTTCTAATATCCCAAAGTGAATTCAAATTTCCCTAGCAACCATCACCATGGGCCATTCTATCCTTATTTTCTATCTCCTCATAAATGCATTTATTTTCCCCACAGGAGAGTTAAAAATGTGATTTCTGTGCATGTTTTTTTTCTGCCTTATAGCTAAAATATAAATGCATATAACTATTGAGTACGTACAGTTGATATGCTTTTGTGTATGTGTAACAATTGCTGATGATTTTAAGAAAGAGACTTTAGCTTGTTGCCAACAGGAATTCTATATAATACAAAAAATTATTTTTGAATAAATATCTCACGAGGCATGTTCCACTTGACAAAGCTATGTTGATGACACATCACACCCATGCTTTTTTAGTTAGAATGGTCTGAAACTAGATACGGTGAATGGTGACTGGAACTAAAGCTCCAAGTTCCAGACCTGTGCTGACCAAGAGAGTAGGTGCTAGCCACACATGGCTTCACTTTTTCTTTTTACTTTTAAATGTGACTACCACATTTCAGGCTAGTGCAAGTTGAGATGTCACATATTGACCAGAGCTCTAAAAGACTTAATATAAAAAATTTTTTTCATCTCATTAGCGTTTAATTTGATCACATTAGAAATATTTTGTACATATGGGTTAAACAAAATATATTCTTCTTGAACAGCTAGAATGTTTCAAAACTCTGGTCTTATTATTCCTATAAGGTATAACCTGCTGGGGCTGAGGAAGAGCCTGAGAGCTCTAAGTCCACCTGAATTCCACCACTCACGTAATGTCTGCAGATGTGCTTCAGGCAGGCCAGAAAAAAAATTTTTTTTTTAATGATATATATTTTAAATAAATAAAATTTTAAAAATGATATCGTTTTCATTTATAAAAATATATATTAATTTGAATACGTCTATTCAAATTAATTTCACTTTTTCTTTTTACTTTTAAATGTGACTACCAGAAAATTTTATATTACATATATAGTTTGCATTATATTTCTATTGAACAGCACTGTTCAAACCAATGCCACAATTTATTATATTAGATTTATGCCTTGGCTTTAGGACTTGGTTCCTATAGATGAGAATACATGTAATATGAAGTGCTCTTCCCTACCCCAAGGTTGTCAGGAGTGGATTCAAATGAGATGCCTATGAAATTGTCTTAAAAAATAAGATATGATCACTTTTCTAGCCCAGAATTACCAATTCTTTCTCAAAGTATCAGATTTCACATTGTACAACCAAGTAGGTTAGAAAGTCTTTTCAATTCTTACTGTAGAAAGAATTGAAACAAAACACTTGAGAGTTTTTGTCTCTTCTATTAGAGAAAAACCTCCATGGGAATCATCTGGTATTCAAGACTTCAAAGTACTCTTCACACTGGGGAATCAGAAAGACTGAGGAGGGTCAGCTAGAGTCACTCCCACAATTTAACAATGATGTGGCTCAACACATTTGGTTCATCTAAATATTCCTTGAAATTCCTTAAGAGCATTTCATCTGTAAAGCCAAAACATTCTTCTTTTGGAGAAACCTATACTCACAGAGAACATACATCTACACTATGGCAAGGTGAAAAAGTAACTGTGATTAGTTATGTTGTTTCTTCTTGAAATCTATACATATTTTCATCTCTTAGAAGTAAATAAAAACAAAGTGATTTCCATTTTAAATAAAATATTTTCGAAAGAAAGTGATTAATAGCTTCCAAAGAAATTTGCACCACTGCAGTATGTATAAACGCTGGTTAATGTAACCGTTAATCCTTTTTCTCACCAACTATCAAAGGACAAACTAATCTATGCTACTGACCTCACACATACCCTAAAAATAGACTTGCTATCTCCTTCCCTTTGATAACTGGGCAGGCAATAATAGTCTTTTCTCCTAAGAGCACCTAGCCAACTTAAAAAATTGTAAATACTGCTGAGTCAAGACCTTTAAAGCTTAAACTCTAATTGGCTATTAGAAACCAGAATGGGTTATTCAACAGGGTGAAAAAAGGCTACAGAAAAGACCAATGAAAAAGCATGAGATCAAATGTCTCTTTTAGTCACGGTTTTACCACTGAATATAGAAACATTTTCAACTTCTTTTCTTTTACATGAGACAGGAATGGATTCAACAACGTGAAGAAATACCACTAATAAAGCCTCAAGAGAATACCAAAGCAAATCATGAACTCCGTATCAGCTTCCTGTACAGATCACTTTGCCACGCCAAGGTGACGTTCTTCCATACCTCTCACTCCGCCATTTGTGATTTCAGCACCACTGAAGAAACCAAGTGGAAGATAAGGTAGGGAACCAGAGCTACAAATGGTTACTGATCCTTCCACTTAGCACCACTCCGAAGATGAACCAAACTAATTCTAATGCCAATCTAACAATAATTTTAGAATGTTAGATTTGTTTTCTTAAGACAAATGAAAGATAGTAAAATAAAGCCATAAGCTCATTTTAGGTAGAAAAATTTTAATTACTTTCTGGGTTACTTTAATAATTATTTTAATGTTCACAGGCATTACTTGCTGGCCACCAAATGAACCTAATCAAAAGTTGCCAGTCTCAATTTTCACCTTTATTTAGCTACACATGACAACGATTTGTGTATGACAGAGGAAAGGTGGAAATAAGAGATGGAGAGAACAGGCTGCAAACAAGAGGTTAAAATGAGACTGGAGTGGTAACAAATTCATTCCATTTCTGAACACATGGCAAAGCTGATACACACAAAGCTGGCTTGTGCAGAATGCTGAGCCCAGCCCTGCTCACCTCTTTCAAGATGTACCTATTCCTGATCTTCAAATGCTCCTTCCCCTCTAGCTCTTCTCAAGCAAACAAACATGAATCATGTCTAGTACATCTTTCCCTGATTTTTCAATTAACATGTTCTGTGCCACATATATGGGAATAAAAGGAATAAACAGACAACCCCTGACCTCATAAAATGTACAGTCTGGTGAGAGAAAACAATCACATGGGACACTGCTTAAGTTACAATGTGCACCAGTATCAGGAAGTGCCTGAAGCATGGGAGAAAGTTCACATAGCTCACCAGTGATGAAGCTACTTCAGCCATCTCAAGAGATACTGGTATGTTATACTGGTATAACCTGGAGCGGTGGCTGGAGAGATACAAGTGACTTAGAAACTGACTGGATATAAGCAAGTGAAAGAATAGGAAGAGTCAAGTAAGATACTTTGATTTCTGCCTGGGCATTTTGGTGGCTAAAAATGCCATATAATGTGAACGGGAAAAGCGGTATGTAGACCAGCTGAGTTGGAGGTGCCTGTGGGAAGTCTAAGCAGAAACGTCAAGTAGGTGGTTTGAAATTATGGGCAAAGGTTGAGGAACAGACCAGAAACAGACTGGAGGCTTGTGGGCCCCAGGCCTGGCTGGTTCCAGGTCTGGCCCCAGACCCGGCACGTTACATTAAACGCAGTACTGCGCTGCGCCTAGCTTATGTAAAGATGACCTGGCTTGTTGTACTGCGCAAGTGTGGCGGAATGCCACTCTTGTTCTCTGGCATGTATGAGCCCATGTGGTCCCCCAAAATAATGGCTTGACCTGCCCTCCTGTTCTCATGTCGGCTCCTCCTGTGTTTTTTCAATTGGGCATCTCACCACCGAAGCCTTCCCCTCTTGATCAGCTCACTGCTGACAAGGCTGTAAGGACATAAGTGGCAAGTGAAGCCATAAATTGAGAAACCCCAACATTTAAGGTACAAGGAGGAAACTGGGCCTACCAAGGGAAATGAGGAACAAGGTTCTAGGTCTGGGTGGCTGGAAATTAAGGAAGTGTTTTTCTGCTGGCTTGTGCCTTCTCTCTCGAGTCTGCTACTGTTCCCGAGAATTATAGCCACATGTGCAAAGCTTCACTGTCAGGCCAACTGCAAGTGTACAGTACATTTGTCGTTCTCCACCTACCCGAGACCCACTATTAAACTCTAGCTTTCCTCTTACCACTACAGAAACTGTCCTCCCTGTGGAACTGATTAATTTCCTGAATGTTCTCAATTATCTAATGGTGAGACCCACTGGCCTGATTTCTGTGTCAGTTTCTGGGACCCCCTCATTCTGTCACTCCTTATTGTTCACTTTTTGTCTATTTGCTAGATGTTGACGTTCCCCAGCATCGTTTTTCACCTTCTCTTCTACCTGAAAAACAGTCCTACCTGTTTTTCCTGGTTAACTTCACACACATGCCACATATCAGCAATGTTCCCAATTCTATCACTAATCTTCTCTCCTCTCCTGAGATCCAGTCCTTTGTTTAAATCTTTCTACTGGATATTTTTTACCTTCAGTCCCCTCAGGCACCTCAAATACAACCTGTCCAAACTTAAGCTCATTGTCACCTCCTAAAACTTTCTCTTTTCTTTATACCCTATAGATTAGTGACATCACCATTCACTCAAGCCAGAGATATTACTGCATTCTCCTACTTTTTCTTGCCACTCAACCAGCCAGATATCAGGTTTCACTGCATCTCCCTCAAATCAACTTTCCACATCAAAGAAGCCAAACGCCACTCTGCTGTGTTTCAACAGAGGCTGTTTATATACACGTCAGCCCAGATGGAGTCCTCCATTAGCTCTATCAGTTGTACCTGCCTCCAGAACAGCTAAAGTTCTGTGTCATTCAAGAGAATAACGTCCGTGTAAAAATGTCACTTCTTTAATGCCTCTACAAGGTTCTTAGTGCCACTGTTGGGCGGGGCTTTAATTTTACAGATGTTTATCATTTCTCACGTAATAAACTTTTGAACAGCATTTAGACCTTTGTCTAGCCAAAGTGCGGTTAGCAGTGGCATCCTGGGGGAACTGAAAATGCAAAACCTCAAGCCCCACACTTTCTTGTAATGACTCAGGTACACATCAAAAGTTTTAGAAGTGCTGGTTAGATGCTTTATACGCACTGAATTTCTCAACTCCCAAGATGCATCATACCTTCTCAGAGCTCCATGTCTTTGCAAAAGCTGTACCAACTGCTGGAACTGTCCTATCTAATTTTCCGCACCTTGCAAAGTCCTATACTACTACTATAAGAGCCTTAGCACAGGCACAGTACATAGTAGGCCACAAACATGTGACTGATTGGATCACTTAGTCAATTAACAGATGAGGCTGAGGTACTGAAGTGAATTCAGGTGGAAGCTGAATGTTAGGCAGTTGGAAAGAGAGGCCCAGAAGTCAAAGGAAAGATGGGCTGAGCTGGCACTATTAAGTCACTAGCAACTATTTGGAAGTTACAGTAATGGATAAGTGTGGTCACCCAGGTTTAAGAGACTGAGACGAGGACTATGGACAAATCATTGGGAAGGCTAACATTTAAGGGACCTATTGGAGAAAGCAGTGAAAAAAACAGGTAACAGGGTAGGAAAGAATCAAAATAGATGTCAAGGAGCTTCAAAAGCAAATAAATGAACTTGGCACGCAGTTATTGTTATCTTTGCCAACTGAAGGGGGAGGCGGGTGGAGGTGGGGGACACAGAGCAATGCAGTCAGAGGTAAAGCAGAGCCTTAACTTCTTTAGATTAATAACTGTATGAGATAAGACTAGTGAAATGATCACAAGGACCATCTTTACTGGGTGAGAAAGGAGAGAAAGAAATGGAGCTGATGAGAGCTATATCATATACATGGGCCTAGAGTCAAGAGGTTGGAAACTTTCAATCGCACAACATTTGCTGAAGTCTCGCTATCTGCCAGGTGCCACAAGCTAACACTGGGTCTATAACAATGAACAGCACAGAAAATGCCCCTGCCCTCTGGCCTAGTGCAATGAGATACATCGAGTAATTGTTGGAGACCCCACAACAGAGAGAGTAAGGAGCCAACAGAGGGAGGAGAGGCAACTTTTGCTCTGGTGGTTGGTATAATGGCAGGAATGTAAATATTAAGGAAGGTATATGGAGGGGCTATAGTTCACATCCATAATCTTCATTTATTTACATAAAGGAAAAGACTCGAGGAAAGCAAAATGATAATCATTTTACCTTTTGATCCTCAACAATTTTGAGATAGTAGGATCCCCATTCTTGACACATAAAAGCAAGCGAGGCACACAGAGAGGACAGGGGACCACCATATCAAATGGCTAACGAGTGGCTGGGAGATCAGAATCATTGCCCAGTACTTTAGTTCCACTGTTGTTGATTATGAAAAGTAGCAGCACCCCAAACTTTAACAAGACCCCAAGGTGGTGATGGTGGTGGTGGTGGTGGTGGTGCTGCTGCTGCTGCTGCTGCTGCTGCTGCTGCTGCTGCTGGTACACAGAACACATTAATCTACAATACCAGTCTAAGCCCTGGATCCTCATGTTTTCACTGTGTCTGAAAGTATTCAACGGGCTGACAATTTAAAGAATTTAAAGGGCCAACAATAAAAGCCTTCATACTTGGCGTACAATTAAGCTAACAGCAGATACTTAATAAATGACTGATAATAAAAATTTAGGGTATGGATTAGAAGTAATCAAAGAGAAAAGCTTCTTTAGAGGCAGAATAGCATAATTATAAGAGCAAGGATTCCAGCGGAAATTTGTGAACTTGGTAAGTTATATAACCACTCTGTGCCTCAGTTTTCCCACTGGGATCATCGTAATACATACCCTCTAGGGTTGTTAGGTAGGTTAAGTAAATGTAAAGCCCCTAGAACAATGGCTAGTATTTAATAACTGCTCGATCAAGGCTCTAATTTTATTGCTATTGCTACTGCTCTACTACTACTGCCACTACCATTAGTAGTACTTGTTACCTGGTTGGCAATAAAAATTCATCAAAAGGAGTTACACCAGTAACCAGAGTAGACCACAAAAGTCTACAACCCAGAGACAAAGCTAGAGGAAGAATCTACCACTAACAGCACTGCAATTTTTAAAATATATAAACCTCCACCTTGTTTTGCCAATTGTAGGAGCCAATCATACTACCTCTCAACCTGAGTTCACAGCAATGAATTTCTAAAATGACAAGAAGTTTCTGAAGAAATACTTAAAGCTGTATGTCAATTATGTATAGTTTTTGAGTTGTCTCCTAAGATGGAAAATTAATATTAAAAATAGTCATCTTGTTTAGCTAAAGACAATAGTCCTCGAATGAGATGTTCACAGTACACTTATGAGCAGAGTAATTCTATATGTATCCAAAATATCCTTGGTTGAGATTGTACCTACCACAGCAAGAAATCCAGAAAAAATACAATCTGGACAGTAACCCGAATATCCCTGGAAAAAGAAATTTCTCTATACAGTTTATGTTCCACTCTTCTGATTTAGATGTAGTCTAAAACATTTTTTCCCCCACAGAGAACAAAAACACTGTGTTCTCAGTTTCAACTTCAGTTTAGTCCTTGATAGAATACGGAAAGGTATCGCGTAAACTGGTTAGTTATTGCTATAGACTCAGATCGAAGATTAGACTTGTTAATAGAATGTTGATCCCAAGAGTAAAGCTCACAGCTGTGGCATCCAACAATGGAATTAACATTTCAACAGGAAGTAGAGAGCCATCCCAACAGAAAGGGCCACCTGATCCCGCCTTAGAGCACTTAAAAAAATTATCCTTTCAGAGGCTACACGAAGTGTGCCTCCTAGGGTCCCACCTATACATTTTTTTAAACGAATCATTTGGTTATGAGACAAGTGCTTACTCTGACAAATAAC